>NW_026870996.1:1305685-1632107 GCF_033118175.1 Dama dama | reverse complement strand
CAGCACCTTGCAGTGTGGTGACAGCCCCTGCCAGCAACCTCCTCTCCAATGAGGCCTCAACCGAGGCCTAGGCCCAGGGGAAAGGCACCAGCGGGGATGAGCCTGGGGAGGCGCCCGGGCATGTCTGGACCCAGTCCCCGCAGCCTGCCCCTTGGTGGGGCACTACCCCCGGAGGCCACGAAGGTCTGTGCAAGGTTGCCAGGGGCAGGGACAGCGCTGGGTCCTGCCCCTGACCTGTGGGGCCTCTGAGCACAACCGGCCCTCTCCCACTGGAAGACCTCCCCGGCTGCCTCCAAAGGCCGGTTTGCAAGCACTCCCGCCCACTTTTCCAAGCAGGCGTGCACAATGCTCCCAAACCCGGGAGAAAAGCGCTTCAGGGTGGTGTTCTCTCCGGCACTTACCCCTGAGCCTGGGGGCAAGGCACGGTGTCCACACTCCCAGGCCCAGTCAGAACCACATGCACACCTCTGATCTGCCTCCTGCACCGGCAGAGAGCTCGGGGGAGCCAGAGTCTGTCAGGCAGCTGCTGGGCTGGCCGCCTGTGTGGGAAGGGGCAGAGCCGACCTAGGGGCAAGTTGGGCCTCTTGCTCTCCCTGCTGCCCTGAGGCTGCTGGGCCAAAGAGGTCTTGGGCATCCAGCCCCTTGCTGGTCCCTTCCCTCTGACGAGGCCCTCTGAGCTCCAGCACCTTGCAGTGTGGAGACAGCCCCTGCCAGCAACCTCCTCTCCAAAGAGGCCTCAACCGAGGCCTAGGCCCAGGGGAAAGGCACCAGCGGGGATGAGCCAGGGGAGGCGCCCGGGCATGGCTGGACCCAGTCCCCGCAGCCTGCCCCTTGGTGGGGCAGTACCCCCGGAGGCCAGGAAGGTCTGGGCAAGACTGGCCAGGGGCAGGGGCCCTGCTGGGTCCTGCCCCTGGCCTGTAGGGCCTCTGAGCACAACCGGCCCTCTCCCGCTGGAAGAGCTCCCCAGCTGCCTCCAAAGGCCAGTTTGCCAACACTCCTGCCCGCTGTTCCCGCCAGGCACGCACAATGCTCCCAAGCCCGGGAGAAAAGCACTTCGGGGTGGTGCTCTCTCCGGGCCCTTGCCCCTGAGCCTGTGGGCAAGGCAGGGGGAACAGACTTCCAGACCAAGGCAGAACCACATGCACACGTCTGTTCCTGTCCTCTGCACCGGCAGAGAGCTCGGGGGAGCCAGAGTCTGTCAGGCAGCTGCTGGGCTGGCCGCCTGTGTGGGAAGGGGCAGAGCCGACCTAGGGGCAAGTTGGGCCTCTTGCTCTCCCTGCTGCCCTGAGGCTGCTGGGCCAAAGACGTCTTGGGCATCCAGCCCCTTACTGGTCCCTTCCCTCTGACGAGGCCCTCCGAGCTCCAGCACCTTGCAGTGTGGAGACAGCACCTGCCAGCAATCTCCTCTCCAAGGAGGCCTCAACCTAGGCCTAGGCCCAGGGGAAAGGCATCAGCGGGGTTGAGCCAGGGGAGGCGCCCGTGAATGTCTGGACCCAGTCCCCGCAGTCTGCCCCTTGGTGGGGCAGTACCCCCGGAGGCCAGGAAGGTCTGGGCAAGGCTGGCCAGGGGCAGGGGCCCTGCTGGGTCCTGCCCCTGGCCTGTGGGGCCTCTGAGCACAACCGGCCCTCTCCCACTGGAAGACCTCCCCGGCTGCCTCCGAAGGCCGGTTTGCAAGCACTCCCGCCCACTGTTCCCGCCAGGTGCGCACAATGATCCCAAGCCCGGGAGAAAAGCGTTTCGGGGTGGTGGTCTCTCCAGGCCCTTGCCCCTGAGCCTGGGGGCCAGGCAGGGGATCCACAGTCCCAGGCCAAGGCAGAACCACATGCACACGTCTGTTCCTGCCCCCTCCACCGGCAGAAAGCTGGGGGGAGCCAGAGTCTGTCAGGCAGCTGCTGGGCTGGCCGCCTGTGTGCGAAGGGGCAGAGCCGACCTAGGGGCAAGTTGGGCCTCTTGCTCTCCCTGCTGCCCTGAGGCTGCTGGGCCAAAGAGGTCTTGGGCATCCAGCCCCTTGCTGGTCCCTTCCCTCTGACGAGGCCCTCTGAGCTCCAGCACCTTGCAGTGTGGAGACAGCCCCTGCCAGCAACCTCCTCTCCAAGGAGGCCTCAACCGAGGCCTAGGCCCAGGGGAAAGGCACCGGCGGGGATGAGCCAGTGGAGGCGCACGGGCATGTCTGGACCCAGTCCCCAGAGCCTTCCCCTTGGTGGGGCAGTACCCCCGGAGGCCAGGAAGGTCTGGGCAAGGCTGCCCAGGGGCAGGGGCCCTGCTGGGTCCTGCCCCTGGCCTGTGGGGCCTCTGAGCACAACCGGCCCTCTCCCACTGGAAGACCACCCCGGCTGCCTCCAAAGGCCGGTTTGCCAACACTCCCGGCCGCTGTTCCCGCCAGGCACGCACAATGCTCCCAAGCCCGGGAGAAAAGCGCTTCAGGGTGTTGCTCTCTCCGGGCACTTGCCCCTGAGGCTGGGGACCATGCAGTGGGTCCACACTCCCAGACCAAGGCAGAACAACATGCACACGTCTGTTCCTGACCCCTGCACCGGCAGAGAGCTCGGGGGAGCCAGAGTCTGTCAGGCAGCTGCTGGGTTGGCTGCCTGTGTCGGAAGGGGCAGAGCCGACCTAGGGGCAAGTTGGGCCTCTTGCTCTCCCTGCTGCCCTGAGGCTGCTGGGTCAAAGAGGTCTTGGGCATCCAGCCCTTTGCTGGTCCCTTCCCTCTGACGAGGCCCTCTGAGCTCCAGCACCTTGCAGTGTGGAGACAGCCCCTGCCAGCAACCTCCTCTCCAAAGAGGCCTCAACCGAGGCCTACGCCCCGGGGAAAGGCACCAGCGGGGATGATCCTAGGGAGGCGCACGGACATGTCTGGACCCAGTCCCCGCAGCCTGCCCCTTGGTGGGGCAGTACCCCCGGAGGCCAGGAAGGTCTGGGCAAGGCTGGCCAGGGGCAGGGGCCCTGCTGGGTCCTGCCCCTGGCCTGTGAGGCCTCTGAGCACAACCGGCCCTCTCCCACTGGAAGACCTCCCCGGCTGCCTCCAAAGTCATGTTTGCAAACACTCCCGCCCGCTGTTCACGCCAGGCTCGCACAATGCTCCCAAGCCCGGGAGAAAAGCGCTTCGGGGTGGTGCTCTCTCCGGGCCCTTGCCCCTGAGCCTGGGGGCCAGGCAGGGGGAACACACTCCCAGGCCAAGGTAGAACCACATGCCCACGTCTGTTCCTGTCCCCTGCACCGGCAGAGAGCTTGGAGGAGCCAGAGTGTCAGGCAGCTACTGGGTTGGCCGCCTGTGTGGAAGGGGCAGAGCCGCCCTAGGGGCAAGTTGGGCCTCTTGCTCTCCCTGCTGCCCTGAGGCTGCTGGGCCAAAGACGTCTTGGGCATCTAGCCCCTTACTGGTCCCTTACTTCTGACGAGGCCCTCTGAGCTCCAGCACCTTGCAGTGTGGAGACAGACCCTGCCAGCAACCTCCTCTCCAAGGAGGCCTCAACCGAGGCCTAGGCCCAGGGGAAAGGCACCAGCGGGGATGAGCCAGGGGAGGCGCCCGAGCATGTCTGGACCCTGTCCCCGCAGCCTGCCCCTTGGTGGGGCAGTACCCCCGGAGGCCAGGAAGGTCTGGGCAAGGCTGGCCAGGGGCAGGGGCCCTGCTGGGTCCTGCCCCTGGCCTGTGGGGCCTCTGAGCACAACCGGCCCTCTCCCACTGGAAGACCTCCCCGCCTGCCTCCAAAGGCCGGTTTGCAAGCGCTCCCGGCCACTGTTCCCAGCAGGCGGGCACAATGCTCCTAAGCCCGGAAGAAAAGCGCTTCAGGGTGGTGCTCTCTCCGGGCCCTTGCCCCTGAGCCTGGGGGCAAGGCAGGGTGTCCACACTCCCAGGCCAAGGCAGAACCACATGCACACGTCTGATCTGCCCCCTGCACCGGCAGAGAGCTCGGGGGAGCCAGAGTCTGTCAGGCAGCTGCTGGGCTGGCCGCCTGTATGGGAAGTGGCAGAGCCGACCTAGGGGCAAGTTGGGCCTCTTGCTCTCCCTGCTGCCCTGAGGCTGCTGGGCCAATGAGGTCTTGGGCATCAAGCCCCTTGCTGGTCCCTTCCCTCTGACGAGGCCCTCTGAGCTCCACCACCTTGCAGTGTGGAGACAGCCCCTGCCAGCAACCTCCTCTCCAAGGAGGCCTCAACCGAGGCCTAGGCCCAGGGGAAAGGCACCAGCGGGGATGAGCCTGGGGAGGCGCCCGGGCATGTGTGGACCCAGTTCCCGCAGCCTGCCCCTTGGTGGGGCAGTACCCCCGGAGGCCAGGAAGGTCTGGGCAAGGCTGGCCAGGGGCAGGGGCCCTGCTGGGTCCTGCCCCTGGCCTGTGGGGCCTCTGAGCACAACCGGCCCTCTCCCACTGGAAGACCTCCCCGGCTGCCTCCAAAGGCCAGTTTGCCAACACTCCCGCCCGCTGTTCCCGCCAGGCACGCACAATGCTCCCAAGCCCGGGAGAAAAGCGCTTCGGGGTGGTGCTCTCTCCGGGCCCTTGCCCCTGAGCCTGGGGGCCCGGCAGGGGGAACACACTCCCAGGCCAAGACAGAACGACATGAACACGTCTGTTCCTGCCCCCTGCACCGGCAGAGAGCTCGGGGGAGCCAGAGACTGCCAGGCTGCTGCTGGGCTGGCTGCCTGTGTGGGACGGGGCAGAGCCGACCTAGGGGCAAGTCGGGCCTCTTGCTCTCCCTGCTGCCCTGAGGCTGCTGGGTCAAAGAGGTCTTGGGCATCCAGCCCTTTGCTGGTCCCTTCCCTCTGACGAGGCCCTCTGAGCTCCAGCACCTTGCAGTGTGGAGACAGCCCCTGCCAGCAACCTCCTCTCCAAAGAGGCCTCAACCGAGGCCTACGCCCAGGGGAAAGGCACCAGCGGGGATGATCCTGGGGAGGCGCACGGACATGTCTGGACCCAGTCCCCGCAGCCTGCCCCTTGGTGGGGCAGTACCCCCGGAGGCCAGGAAGGTCTGGGCAAGGCTGGCCAGGGGCAGGGGCCCTGCTGGGTCCTGCCCCTGGCCTGTGGGGCCTCTGAGCACAACCGGCCCTCTCCCACTGGAAGACCTCCCCGGCTGCCTCCAAATTCCTGTTTGCAAACACTCCCGCCCGCTGTTCACGCCAGGCTCGCACAATGATCCCAAGCCCGGGAGAAAAGCGCTTTGGGGTGGTGCTCTCTCCGGGCCCTTGCCCCTGAGCCTGCGGGCAAGGCAGGGGGAACACACTCTCAGGCCAAGGCAGAACCACATGCCCACGTCTGTTCCTGTCCCCTGCACCGGGAGAGAGCTTGGGGGAGCCAGAGTCTGTCAGGCAGCTGCTGGGTTGGCCGCCTGTGTGGGAAGGGGCAGAGCCGCCCTAGGGGCAAGTTGGGCCTCTTGCTCTCCCTGCTGCCCTGAGGCTGCTGGGCCAAAGAGGTCTTGGGCATCCAGCCCCTTGCTGGTGCCTTCCCTCTGACGAGGCCCTCTGAGCTCCAGCACCTTGCAGTGTGGAGACAGCCCCTGCCAGCAATCTCCTCTCCAAGGAGGCCTCAACCGAGGCCTAGGCCCAGGGGAAAGGCACCAGCGGGGATGAGCCTGGGGAGGCGCCCGGGCATGTCTGGACCCAGTCCCCGCAGCCTGCCCCTTGGTGGGGCAGTACCCCCGGAGGCCAGGAAGGTCTGGGCAAGGCTGGCCAGGGGCAGGGGCCCTGCTGGGTCCTGCCCCTGGCCTGCAGGGCCTCTGAGCACAACCGGCCCTCTCCCGCTGGAAGACCTCCCCAGCTGTCTCCAAAGGCCAGTTTGCCAACACTCCTGCCCGCTGTTCCCGCCAGGCACGCACAATGCTCCCAAGCCCGGGAGAAAAGCACTTCGGGGTGGTGCTCTCTCCGGGCCCTTGCCCCTGAGCCTGTGGGCAAGGCAGGGGGAACACACTCCCAGGCCAAGGCAGAACCACATGCACACGTCTGTTCCTGTCCCTTGCACCGGCAGAGAGCTCGGGGGAGCCAGAGTCTCTCACGCAGGTGCTGGGCTGGCCGCCTGTGTGGGAAGGGGCAGAGCCGACCTAGGGGCAAGTTGGGCCTCTTGCTCTACCTGCTGCCCTGAGGCTGCTGGGCCAAAGACGTCTTGGGCATCCAGCCCCTTACTGGTCCCTTCCCTCTGACGAGGCCCTCCGAGCTCCAGCACCTTGCAGTGTGGAGACAGCACCTGCCAGCAATCTCCTTTCCAAGGAGGCCTCAACCTAGGCCTAGGCCCAGGGGAAAGGCACCAGCGGGGTTGAGCCAGGGGAGGCGCCGTGCATGTCTGGACCCTGTCCCCGCAGACTGCCCCTTGGTGGGGCATTACCCCCGGAGGCCAGGAAGGTCTGGGCAAGGCTGGCCAGGGGCAGGGGCCCTGCTGGGTCCTGCCCCTGGCCTGTGGGGCCTCTGAGCACAACCGGCCCTCTCCCACTGGAAGACCTCCCCGGCTGCCTCCAAAGGCGGTTTGCAAGCACTCCCGCCCAGTGTTCCCGCCAGGCGCGCACAATGATCCCAAGCCCGGGAGAAAAGCGCTTCGGGGTGGTGGTCTCTCCGGGCCCTTGCCCCTGAGCCTGGGGGCAAGGCAGGCGATCCACAGTCCCAGGCCAAGGCAGAACCACATGCACACGTCTGTTCCTGCCCCCTCCACCGGCAGAGAGCTGGGGGGAGCCAGAGTCTGTCAGGCAGCTGCTGGGCTGGCCGCCTGTGTGCAAAGGGGCAGAGCCGACCTAGGGGCAAGTTGGGCCTCTTGCTCTCCCTGCTGCCCTGAGGCTGCTGGGCCAAAGAGGTCTTGGGCATCCAGCCCCTTGCTGGTCCCTTCCCTCTGACGAGGCCCTCTGAGCTCCAGCACCTTGCAGTGTGGAGACAGCCCCTGCCGGCAACCTCCTCTCCAAGGAGGCCTCAACCGAGGCCTAGGCCCAGGGGAAAGGCACCAGCGGGGATGATCCTAGGGAGGCACACGGACATGTCTGGACCCAGTCCCCGCAGCCTGCCCCTTGGTGGGGCAGTACCCCCGGAGGCCAGGAAGGTCTGGGCAAGGCTGGCCAGGGGCAGGGGGCCTGCTGGGTCCTGCCCCTGGCCTGTGAGGCCTCTGAGCACAACCGGCCCTCTCCCACTGGAAGACCTCCCCGGCTGCCTCCAAAGTCCTGTTTGCAACACTCCCGCCCGCTGTTCACGCCAGGCTCGCACAATGCTTCCAAGCCCGGGAGAAAAGCGCTTCGGGGTGGTGCTCTCTCCGGGCCCTTGCCCCTGAGCCTGGGGGCAAGGCAGGGGGAACACACTCCCAGGCCAAGGTAGAACCACATGCCCACGTCTGTTCCTGTCCCCTGCACAGGCAGAGAGCTTGGGGGAGCCAGAGTGTCAGGCAGCTGCTGGGTTGGCCGCCTGTGTGGGATGGGGCAGAGCCGCCCTAGGGGCAAGTTGGGCCTCTTGCTCTCCCTTCTGTCCTGAGGCTGCTGGGCCAAAGACGTCTTGGGCATCCAGCCCCTTACTGGTCCCTTCCCTCTGACGAGGCCCTCTGAGTTCCAGCACCTTGCAGTGTGGAGACAGCCCCTGCCAGCAACCTCCTCTCCAAGGAGGCCTCAACCGAGGCCTAGGCCCAGGGGAAAGGCACCAGCGGGGATGAGCCTGGGGAGGCGCCCCGGGCATGTCTGGACGCAATCCCCGCAGCCTGCCCCTTGGTGGGGCAGTACCCCCGGAGACCAGGAAGGTCTGGGCAAGGCTGGCCAGGGGCAGGGGCCCTGCTGCGTCCTGCCCCTGGCCTGTGGGGCCTCTGAGCACAACCGGCCCTCTCCCACTGGAAGACCTCCCCAGCTGCCTCCAAAGGCCGGTTTGCAAGCACTCCCGCCCACTGTTCCCACCAAGCGCGCACAATGCTCCCAAGCCCGGGAGAAAAGCACTTCGGGGTGGTGCTCTCTTCGGGCCCTTGCCCCTGAACCTGGCGGCCAGGCAGTTGGTCCACACTCCCAGACCAAGGCAGAACCACATGCACACGTCTGTTCCTGACCCCTGCACCAGCAGAGAGCTCGGGGGAGCCAGAGTCTGTCAGGCAGCTGCTGGGCTGGCCGCCTGTGTGGGAAGGGGCAGAGCCGACCTAGGGGCAAGTTGGGCCTCTTCCTCTCCCTGCTGCTCTGAGGCTGCTGGGCCAAAGAGGTCTTGGGCATCCAGCCCCTTGCTGGTCCCTTCCCTCTGACGAGGCCCTCTGAGCTCCAGCACCTTGCAGTGTGGAGACAGCCCCTGCCAGCAACCTCCTCTCCAAGGAGGCCTCAACCGAGGCCTAGGCCCAGGGGAAAGGCACCAGCGGGGATGAGCCTGGGGAGGCGCCCGGGCATGTCTGGACACAGTCCCCGCAGCCTGCCCCTTGGTGGGGCAGTACCCCCGGAGGCCAGGAAGGTCTGGGCAAGGCTGCCAGGGGCAGGGACACTGCTGGGTCCTGCCCCTGGCCTGTGGGGCGTCTGAGCACAACTGGCACTCTCCCGCTGGAAGACCTCCCCGTCTGCCTCCAAAGGCCGGTTTGTAAGCACTCCCGCCCGCTGTTCCCGCCAGGCACGCACAATGCTCCCAAGCTCGGGAGAAAAGCGCTTCGGGGTGGTGCTCTCTCCGGGCCCTTGCCCCTGAGCCTGGGGGCCAGGCAGGGGGAACACTCTTCCAGGCCAAGGCAGAACGACATGCACACGTCTGTTCCTGCCCCCTACACCGGCAGAGAGCTCGGGGGAGCCAGAGACTGCCAGGCTGCTGCTGGGCTGGCTGCCTGTGTGGGACGGGGCAGAGCCGACCTAGGGGCAAGTTGGGCCTCTTGCTCTCCCTGCTGCCCTGAGGCTGCTGGGTCAAAGAGGTCTTGGGCATCCAGCCCTTTGCTGGTCCCTTCCCTCTGACGAGGCCCTCTGAGCTCCAGCACCTTGCAGTGTGGAGACAGCCCCTGCCAGCAACCTCCTCTCCAAAGAGGCCTCAACCGAGGCCTACGCCCAGGGGAAAGGCACCAGCGGGGATGATCCTGGGGAGGCGCACGGACATGTCTGGACCCAGTCCCCGCAGCCTGCCCCTTGGTGGGGCAGTACCCCCGGAGGCCAGGAAGGTCTGGGCAAGGCTGGCCAGGGGCAGGGGCCCTGCTGGGTCCTGCCCCTGGCCTGTGGGGCCTCTGAGCACAACCGGCCCTCTCCCACTGGAAGACCTCCCCGGCTGCCTCCAAAGTCATGTTTGCAAACACTCCCGCCCGCTGTTCCCGCCAGGCTCGCACAATGCTCCCAAGCCCGGGAGAAAACCGCATTGGGGTGGTGCTCTCTCCGGGCCCTTGCCCCTGAGCCTGGGGGCAAGGCAGGGGGAACACACTCCCTGGCCAAGGCAGAACCACATGCCCACGTCTGTTCCTGTCCCCTGCACCGGCAGAGAGCTTGGGGGAGCCAGAGTCTGTCAGGCAGCTGCTGGGTTGGCCGCCTGTGTGGGAAGGGGCAGAGCCGCCCTAGGGGCAAGTTGGGCCTCTTGCTCTCCCTGCTGCCCTGAGGCTGCTGGGCCAAAGACGTCTTGGGCATCCCGCCCCTTACTGGTCCCTTCCCTCTGACGAGGCCCTCTGAGCTCCAGCACCTTGCAGTGTGGAGACAGCCCCTGCCAGCAACCTCCTCTCCAAGGAGGCCTAAACCGAGGCCTAGGCCCAGGGGAAAGGCACCAGCGGGGATGAGCCAGGGGAGGCGCCCGAGCATGTCTGGACCCAGTCCCCGCAGCCTGCCCCTTCGTGGGGCAGAACCCCCGGAGGCCAGGAAGGTCTGGGCAAGGCTGGCCAGGGGCAGGGGCCCTGCTGGGTCCTGCCCCTGGCCTGTGTGGCCTCTGAGCACAACCGGCCCTCTCCCACTGGAAGACCTCCCTGGGTGCCTCCAAAGGCCGGTTTGCAAGCGATCCCGGCCACTGTTACCAGCAGGCGGGCACAATGCTCCTAAGCCCGGAAGAAAAGCGCTTCAGGGTGGTGCTCTCTCTGGGCCCTTGCCCCTGAGTCTGGGGGCAAGTCAGGGTGTCCACACTCCCAGGCCAAGGCAGAACCACATGCACACGTCTGATCTGCCCCCTGCACCGGCAGAGAGCTCGGGGGAGCCAGAGTCTGTCAGGCAGCTGCTGGGCTGGCCGCCTGTGTGGAAAGGGGCAGTACCGACATAGGGGCAAGTTGGGCCTCTTGCTCTCCCTGCTGCCCTGAGGCTGCTGGGCCAAAGAGGTCTTGGGCATCCAGCCCCTTGCTGGTCCCTTCCCTCTGACGAGGCCCTCTGAGCTCCAGCACCTTGCAGTGTGGAGACAGCCCCTGCCAGCAACCTCCTCTCCAAGGAGGCCTAAACCGAGGCCTAGGCCCAGGGGAAAGGCACCAGCGGGGATGAGCTTGGGGAGGCGCCCGGGCATGTCTGGACCCAGTCCCCGCAGCCTGCCCCTTGGTGGGGCAGTACCCCCGGAGGCCAGGAAGGTCTGGGCAAGGCTGGCCAGGGGCAGGGGACCTGCTGGGTCCTGCCCCTGGCCTGTGGGGCCTCTGAGCACAACCGGCCCTCTCCCACTGGAAAACCTCCCCGGCTGCCTCCAAAGGCCGGTTTGCCAACACTCCCGCCCGCTGTTCCCGCCAGGCACGCACAATGCTCCCAAGCCAGGGAGAAAAGCGCTTCGGGGTGTTGCTCTCTCCGGGCCCTTGCCCCTGAGCCTGGGGGCCAGGCAGTGGGTCCACACTCCCAGACCAAGGCAGAACCACATGCACACGTCTGTTCCTGACCCCTGCACCGGCAGAGAGCTCGGGGGAGCCAGAGTCTGTCAGGCAGCTGCTGGGATGGCCGCCTGTGTGGGAAGGGGCAGAGCCGACCTAGGGGCAAGTTGGGCCTCTTGCTCTCCCTGCTGCCCTGAGGCTGCTGGGCCAAAGAGGTCTTGGGCATCCAGCCCCTTGCTGGTCCCTTCCCTCTGACGAGGCCCTCTGAGCTCCAGCACCTTGCAGTGTGGAGACAGCCCCTGCCAGCAACCTCCTCTCCAAGGAGGCCTCAACCGAGGCCTAGGCCCAGGGGAAAGGCACCAGCGGGGATGAGCCTGGGGAGGCGCCTGGGCATGTGTGGACCCAGTCACCGCAGCCTGCCCCTTGGTGGGGCAGTACCCCCGGAGACCAGGAAGGTCTGGGCAAGGCTGGCCAGGGGCAGGGGCCCTGCTGCGTCCTGCCCCTGGCCTGTGGGGCCTCTGAGCACAACCGGCCCTCTCCCACTGGAAGACCTCCCCGGCTGCCTCCAAAGGTCGGTTTGCAAGCGCTCCCGCCCACTGTTCCCAGCAGGCGTGCACAATGCTCCCAAGCCCGGGAGAAAAGCGCTTCAGGGTGGTGCTCTCTCCGGGTCCTTGCCCCTGAGCCTGGGGGCAAGGCAGGGGGAACACACTCCCAGGCCAAGGCAGAACGACATGCACACGTCTGTTCCTGCACCCTACACCGGCAGAGAGCTCGGGGGAGCCAGAGACTGCCAGGCTGCTGCTGGGCTGGATGCCTGTGTGGGACGGGGCAGAGCCGACCTAGGGGCAAGTTGGGCCTCTTGCTCTCCCTGCTGCCCTGAGGCTGCTGGGTCAAAGAGGTCTTGGGCATCCAGCCCTTTGCTGGTCCCTTCCCTCTGACGAGGCCCTCTGAGCTCCAGCACCTTGCAGTGTGGAGACAGCCCCTGCCAGCAACCTCCTCTCCAAAGAGGCCTCAACCGAGGCCTACGCCCAGGGGAAAGGCACCAGCGGGGATGATCCTGGGGAGGCGCACGGACATGTCTGGACCCAGTCCCCGCAGCCTGCCCCTTGGTGGGGCAGTACCCCCGGAGGCCAGGAAGGTCTGGGCAAGGCTGGCCAGGGGCAGGGGCCCTGCTGGGTCCTGCCCCTGGCCTGTGGGGCCTCTGAGCACAACCGGCCCTCTCCCACTGGAAGACCTCCCCGGCTGCCTCCAAAGTCATGTTTGCAAACACTCCCGCCCGCTGTTCCCGCCAGGCTCGCACAATGCTCCCAAGCCCGGGAGAAAACCGCATTGGGGTGGTGCTCTCTCCGGGCCCTTGCCCCTGAGCCTGGGGGCAAGGCAGGGGGAACACACTCCCTGGCCAAGGCAGAACCACATGCCCACGTCTGTTCCTGTCCCCTGCACCGGCAGAGAGCTTGGGGGAGCCAGAGTCTGTCAGGCAGCTGCTGGGTTGGCCGCCTGTGTGGGAAGGGGCAGAGCCGCCCTAGGGGCAAGTTGGGCCTCTTGCTCTCCCTGCTGCCCTGAGGCTGCTGGGCCAAAGACGTCTTGGGCATCCCGCCCCTTACTGGTCCCTTCCCTCTGACGAGGCCCTCTGAGCTCCAGCACCTTGCAGTGTGGAGACAGCCCCTGCCAGCAACCTCCTCTCCAAGGAGGCCTAAACCGAGGCCTAGGCCCAGGGGAAAGGCACCAGCGGGGATGAGCCAGGGGAGGCGCCCGAGCATGTCTGGACCCAGTCCCCGCAGCCTGCCCCTTCGTGGGGCAGAACCCCCGGAGGCCAGGAAGGTCTGGGCAAGGCTGGCCAGGGGCAGGGGCCCTGCTGGGTCCTGCCCCTGGCCTGTGTGGCCTCTGAGCACAACCGGCCCTCTCCCACTGGAAGACCTCCCCGGCTGCCTCCAAAGGCCGGTTTGCAAGCGATCCCGGCCACTGTTACCAGCAGGCGGGCACAATGCTCCTAAGCCCGGAAGAAAAGCGCTTCAGGGTGGTGCTCTCTCTGGGCCCTTGCCCCTGAGCCTGGGGGCAAGTCAGGGTGTCCACACTCCCAGGCCAAGGCAGAACCACATGCACACGTCTGATCTGCCCCCTGCACCGGCAGAGAGCTCGGGGGAGCCAGAGTCTGTCAGGCAGCTGCTGGGCTGGCCGCCTGTATGGGAAGTGGCAGAGCCGACCTAGGGGCAAGTTGGGCCTCTTGCTCTCCCTGCTGCCCTGAGGCTGCTGGGCCAAAGAAGTCTTGGGCATCCAGCCCCTTGCTGGTCCCTTCCCGCTGACGAGGCCCTCTGAGCTCCAGCACCTTGCAGTGTGGAGACAGCCCCTGCCAGCAACCTCCTCTCCAAGGAGGCCTCAACCGAGGCCTAGGCCCAGGGGAAAGGCACCAGCGGGGATGAGCCTGGGGAGGCGCCCGGGCATGTCTGGACCCAGTCCCCGCAGCCTGCCCCTTGGTGGGGCAGTACCCCCGGAGGCCAGGAAGGTCTGGGCAAGGCTGGCCAGGGGCAGGGGACCTGCTGGGTCCTGCCCCTGGCCTGTGGGGCCTCTGAGCACAACCGGCCCTCTCCCACTGGAAGACCTCCCCGGCTGCCTCCAAAGGCCGGTTTGCAAGCACTCCCGCCCACTGTTCCCACCAAGCGCACACAATGCTCCCAAGCCCGGGAGAAAAGCGCTTCAGGGTGGTGCTCTCTCCGGGCCCTTGACACTGAGCCTGGGGGCAAGGCAGGCGATCCACAGTCCCAGGCCAAGGCAGAACCACATGCACACGTCTGTTCCTGCCCCCTCCAGCGGCAGAGAGCTGGGGGGAGCCAGAGTCTGTCAGGCAGCTGCTGGGCTGGCCGCCTGTGTGCGAAGGGGCAGAGCCGACCTAGGGGCAAGTTGGGCCTCTTGCTCTCCCTGCTGCCCTGAGGCTGCTGGGCCAAAGAGGTCTTGGGCATCCAGCCCCTTGCTGGTCCCTTCCCTCTGACGAGGCCCTCTGAGCTCCAGCACCTTGCAGTGTGGAGACAGCCCCTGCCAGCAACCTCCTCTCCAAGGAGGCCTCAACCGAGGCCTAGGCCCAGGGGAAAGGCACCAGCGGGGATGATCCTAGGGAGGCACACGGACATGTCTGGACCCAGTCCCCGCAGCCTGCCCCTTGGTGGGGCAGTACCCCCGGAGGCCAGGAAGGTCTGGGCAAGGCTGGCCAGGGGCAGGGGGCCTGCTGGGTCCTGCCCCTGGCCTGTGAGGCCTCTGAGCACAACCGGCCCTCTCCCACTGGAAGACCTCCCCGGCTGCCTCCAAAGTCCTGTTTGCAACACTCCCGCCCGCTGTTCACGCCAGGCTCGCACAATGCTTCCAAGCCCGGGAGAAAAGCGCTTCGGGGTGGTGCTCTCTCCGGGCCCTTGCCCCTGAGCCTGGGGGCAAGGCAGGGGGAACACACTCCCAGGCCAAGGTAGAACCACATGCCCACGTCTGTTCCTGTCCCCTGCACAGGCAGAGAGCTTGGGGGAGCCAGAGTGTCAGGCAGCTGCTGGGTTGGCTGCCTGTGTGGGATGGGGCAGAGCCGCCCTAGGGGCAAGTTGGGCCTCTTGCTCTCCCTTCTGTCCTGAGGCTGCTGGGCCAAAGACGTCTTGGGCATCCAGCCCCTTACTGGTCCCTTCCCTCTGACGAGGCCCTCTGAGTTCCAGCACCTTGCAGTGTGGAGACAGCCCCTGCCAGCAACCTCCTCTCCAAGGAGGCCTCAACCGAGGCCTAGGCCCAGGGGAAAGGCACCAGCGGGGATGAGCCTGGGGAGGCGCCCCGGGCATGTCTGGACGCAATCCCCGCAGCCTGCCCCTTGGTGGGGCAGTACCCCCGGAGACCAGGAAGGTCTGGGCAAGGCTGGCCAGGGGCAGGGGCCCTGCTGCGTCCTGCCCCTGGCCTGTGGGGCCTCTGAGCACAACCGGCCCTCTCCCACTGGAAGACCTCCCCAGCTGCCTCCAAAGGCCGGTTTGCAAGCACTCCCGCCCACTGTTCCCACCAAGCGCGCACAATGCTCCCAAGCCCGGGAGAAAAGCACTTCGGGGTGGTGCTCTCTCCGGGCCCTTGCCCCTGAACCTGGCGGCCAGGCAGTTGGTCCACACTCCCAGACCAAGGCAGAACCACATGCACACGTCTGTTCCTGACCCCTGCACCAGCAGAGAGCTCGGGGGAGCCAGAGTCTGTCAGGCAGCTGCTGGGCTGGCCGCCTGTGTGGGAAGGGGCAGAGCCGACCTAGGGGCAAGTTGGGCCTCTTCCTCTCCCTGCTGCTCTGAGGCTGCTGGGCCAAAGAGGTCTTGGGCATCCAGCCCCTTGCTGGTCCCTTCCCTCTGACGAGGCCCTCTGAGCTCCAGCACCTTGCAGTGTGGAGACAGCCCCTGCCAGCAACCTCCTCTCCAAGGAGGCCTCAACCGAGGCCTAGGCCCAGGGGAAAGGCACCAGCGGGGATGAGCCTGGGGAGGCGCCCGGGCATGTCTGGACACAGTCCCCGCAGCCTGCCCCTTGGTGGGGCAGTACCCCCGGAGGCCAGGAAGGTCTGGGCAAGGCTGCCAGGGGCAGGGACACTGCTGGGTCCTGCCCCTGGCCTGTGGGGCGTCTGAGCACAACTGGCACTCTCCCGCTGGAAGACCTCCCCGTCTGCCTCCAAAGGCCGGTTTGTAAGCACTCCCGCCCGCTGTTCCCGCCAGGCACGCACAATGCTCCCAAGCTCGGGAGAAAAGCGCTTCGGGGTGGTGCTCTCTCCGGGCCCTTGCCCCTGAGCCTGGGGGCCAGGCAGGGGGAACACTCTTCCAGGCCAAGGCAGAACGACATGCACACGTCTGTTCCTGCCCCCTACACCGGCAGAGAGCTCGGGGGAGCCAGAGACTGCCAGGCTGCTGCTGGGCTGGCTGCCTGTGTGGGACGGGGCAGAGCCGACCTAGGGGCAAGTTGGGCCTCTTGCTCTCCCTGCTGCCCTGAGGCTGCTGGGTCAAAGAGGTCTTGGGCATCCAGCCCTTTGCTGGTCCCTTCCCTCTGACGAGGCCCTCTGAGCTCCAGCACCTTGCAGTGTGGAGACAGCCCCTTCCAGCAACCTCCTCTCCAAAGAGGCCTCAACCGAGGCCTACGCCCAGGGGAAAGGCACCAGCGGGGATGATCCTGGGGAGGCGCACGGACATGTCTGGACCCAGTCCCCGCAGCCTGCCCCTTGGTGGGGCAGTAACCCCGGAGGCCAGGAAGGTCTGGGCAAGGCTGGCCAGGGGCAGGGGCCCTGCTGGGTCCTGCCCCTGGCCTGTGGGGCCTCTGAGCACAACCGGCCCTCTCCCACTGGAAGACCTCCCCGGCTGCCTCCAAAGTCATGTTTGCAAACACTCCCGCCCGCTGTTCCCGCCAGGCTCGCACAATGCTCCCAAGCCCGGGAGAAAACCGCATTGGGGTGGTGCTCTCTCCGGGCCCTTGCCCCTGAGCCTGGGGGCAAGGCAGGGGGAACACACTCCCTGGCCAAGGCAGAACCACATGCCCACGTCTGTTCCTGTCCCCTGCACCGGCAGAGAGCTTGGGGGAGCCAGAGTCTGTCAGGCAGCTGCTGGGTTGGCCGCCTGTGTGGGAAGGGGCAGAGCCGCCCTAGGGGCAAGTTGGGCCTCTTGCTCTCCCTGCTGCCCTGAGGCTGCTGGGCCAAAGACGTCTTGGGCATCCCGCCCCTTACTGGTCCCTTCCCTCTGACGAGGCCCTCTGAGCTCCAGCACCTTGCAGTGTGGAGACAGCCCCTGCCAGCAACCTCCTCTCCAAGGAGGCCTAAACCGAGGCCTAGGCCCAGGGGAAAGGCACCAGCGGGGATGAGCCAGGGGAGGCGCCCGAGCATGTCTGGACCCAGTCCCCGCAGCCTGCCCCTTCGTGGGGCAGAACCCCCGGAGGCCAGGAAGGTCTGGGCAAGGCTGGCCAGGGGCAGGGGCCCTGCTGGGTCCTGCCCCTGGCCTGTGTGGCCTCTGAGCACAACCGGCCCTCTCCCACTGGAAGACCTCCCTGGCTGCCTCCAAAGGCCGGTTTGCAAGCGATCCCGGCCACTGTTACCAGCAGGCGGGCACAATGCTCCTAAGCCCGGAAGAAAAGCGCTTCAGGGTGGTGCTCTCTCTGGGCCCTTGCCCCTGAGTCTGGGGGCAAGTCAGGGTGTCCACACTCCCAGGCCAAGGCAGAACCACATGCACACGTCTGATCTGCCCCCTGCACCGGCAGAGAGCTCGGGGGAGCCAGAGTCTGTCAGGCAGCTGCTGGGCTGGCCGCCTGTGTGGAAAGGGGCAGTACCGACATAGGGGCAAGTTGGGCCTCTTGCTCTCCCTGCTGCCCTGAGGCTGCTGGGCCAAAGAGGTCTTGGGCATCCAGCCCCTTGCTGGTCCCTTCCCTCTGACGAGGCCCTCTGAGCTCCAGCACCTTGCAGTGTGGAGACAGCCCCTGCCAGCAACCTCCTCTCCAAGGAGGCCTAAACCGAGGCCTAGGCCCAGGGGAAAGGCACCAGCGGGGATGAGCTTGGGGAGGCGCCCGGGCATGTCTGGACCCAGTCCCCGCAGCCTGCCCCTTGGTGGGGCAGTAACCCCGGAGGCCAGGAAGGTCTGGGCAAGGCTGGCCAGGGGCAGGGGACCTGCTGGGTCCTGCCCCTGGCCTGTGGGGCCTCTGAGCACAACCGGCCCTCTCCCACTGGAAAACCTCCCCGGCTGCCTCCAAAGGCCGGTTTGCCAACACTCCCGCCCGCTGTTCCCGCCAGGCACGCACAATGCTCCCAAGCCAGGGAGAAAAGCGCTTCGGGGTGTTGCTCTCTCCGGGCCCTTGCCCCTGAGCCTGGGGGCCAGGCAGTGGGTCCACACTCCCAGACCAAGGCAGAACCACATGCACACGTCTGTTCCTGACCCCTGCACCGGCAGAGAGCTCGGGGGAGCCAGAGTCTGTCAGGCAGCTGCTGGGATGGCCGCCTGTGTGGGAAGGGGCAGAGCCGACCTAGGGGCAAGTTGGGCCTCTTGCTCTCCCTGCTGCCCTGAGGCTGCTGGGCCAAAGAGGTCTTGGGCATCCAGCCCCTTGCTGGTCCCTTCCCTCTGACGAGGCCCTCTGAGCTCCAGCACCTTGCAGTGTGGAGACAGCCCCTGCCAGCAACCTCCTCTCCAAGGAGGCCTCAACCGAGGCCTAGGCCCAGGGGAAAGGCACCAGCGGGGATGAGCCTGGGGAGGCGCCTGGGCATGTGTGGACCCAGTCACCGCAGCCTGCCCCTTGGTGGGGCAGTACCCCCGGAGACCAGGAAGGTCTGGGCAAGGCTGGCCAGGGGCAGGGGCCCTGCTGCGTCCTGCCCCTGGCCTGTGGGGCCTCTGAGCACAACCGGCCCTCTCCCACTGGAAGACCTCCCCGGCTGCCTCCAAAGGTCGGTTTGCAAGCGCTCCCGCCCACTGTTCCCAGCAGGCGTGCACAATGCTCCCAAGCCCGGGAGAAAAGCGCTTCAGGGTGGTGCTCTCTCCGGGTCCTTGCCCCTGAGCCTGGGGGCAAGGCAGGGGGAACACACTCCCAGGCCAAGGCAGAACGACATGCACACGTCTGTTCCTGCACCCTACACCGGCAGAGAGCTCGGGGGAGCCAGAGACTGCCAGGCTGCTGCTGGGCTGGATGCCTGTGTGGGACGGGGCAGAGCCGACCTAGGGGCAAGTTGGGCCTCTTGCTCTCCCTGCTGCCCTGAGGCTGCTGGGTCAAAGAGGTCTTGGGCATCCAGCCCTTTGCTGGTCCCTTCCCTCTGACGAGGCCCTCTGAGCTCCAGCACCTTGCAGTGTGGAGACAGCCCCTGCCAGCAACCTCCTCTCCAAAGAGGCCTCAACCGAGGCCTACGCCCAGGGGAAAGGCACCAGCGGGGATGATCCTGGGGAGGCGCACGGACATGTCTGGACCCAGTCCCCGCAGCCTGCCCCTTGGTGGGGCAGTACCCCCGGAGGCCAGGAAGGTCTGGGCAAGGCTGGCCAGGGGCAGGGGCCCTGCTGGGTCCTGCCCCTGGCCTGTGGGGCCTCTGAGCACAACCGGCCCTCTCCCACTGGAAGACCTCCCCGGCTGCCTCCAAAGTCATGTTTGCAAACACTCCCGCCCGCTGTTCCCGCCAGGCTCGCACAATGCTCCCAAGCCCGGGAGAAAACCGCATTGGGGTGGTGCTCTCTCCGGGCCCTTGCCCCTGAGCCTGGGGGCAAGGCAGGGGGAACACACTCCCTGGCCAAGGCAGAACCACATGCCCACGTCTGTTCCTGTCCCCTGCACCGGCAGAGAGCTTGGGGGAGCCAGAGTCTGTCAGGCAGCTGCTGGGTTGGCCGCCTGTGTCGGAAGGGGCAGAGCCGCCCTAGGGGCAAGTTGGGCCTCTTGCTCTCCCTGCTGCCCTGAGGCTGCTGGGCCAAAGACGTCTTGGGCATCCCGCCCCTTACTGGTCCCTTCCCTCTTACGAGGCCCTCTGAGCTCCAGCACCTTGCAGTGTGGAGACAGCCCCTGCCAGCAACCTCCTCTCCAAGGAGGCCTAAACCGAGGCCTAGGCCCAGGGGAAAGGCACCAGCGGGGATGAGCCAGGGGAGGCGCCCGAGCATGTCTGGACCCAGTCCCCGCAGCCTGCCCCTTCGTGGGGCAGAACCCCCGGAGGCCAGGAAGTTCTGGGCAAGGCTGGCCAGGGGCAGGGGCCCTGCTGGGTCCTGCCCCTGGCCTGTGTGGCCTCTGAGCACAACCGGCCCTCTCCCACTGGAAGACCTCCCCGGCTGCCTCCAAAGGCCGGTTTGCAAGCGATCCCGGCCACTGTTACCAGCAGGCGGGCACAATGCTCCTAAGCCCGGAAGAAAAGCGCTTCAGGGTGGTGCTCTCTCTGGGCCCTTGCCCCTGAGCCTGGGGGCAAGTCAGGGTGTCCACACTCCCAGGCCAAGGCAGAACCACATGCACACGTCTGATCTGCCCCCTGCACCGGCAGAGAGCTCGGGGGAGCCAGAGTCTGTCAGGCAGCTGCTGGGCTGGCCGCCTGTATGGGAAGTGGCAGAGCCGACCTAGGGGCAAGTTGGGCCTCTTGCTCTCCCTGCTGCCCTGAGGCTGCTGGGCCAAAGAAGTCTTGGGCATCCAGCCCCTTGCTGGTCCCTTCCCGCTGACGAGGCCCTCTGAGCTCCAGCACCTTGCAGTGTGGAGACAGCCCCTGCCAGCAACCTCCTCTCCAAGGAGGCCTCAACCGAGGCCTAGGCCCAGGGGAAAGGCACCAGCGGGGATGAGCCTGGGGAGGCGCCCGGGCATGTCTGGACCCAGTCCCCGCAGCCTGCCCCTTGGTGGGGCAGTACCCCCGGAGGCCAGGAAGGTCTGGGCAAGGCTGGCCAGGGGCAGGGGACCTGCTGGGTCCTGCCCCTGGCCTGTGGGGCCTCTGAGCACAACCGGCCCTCTCCCACTGGAAGACCTCCCCGGCTGCCTCCAAAGGCCGGTTTGCAAGCACTCCCGCCCACTGTTCCCACCAAGCGCACACAATGCTCCCAAGCCCGGGAGAAAAGCGCTTCAGGGTGGTGCTCTCTCCGGGCCCTTGACACTGAGCCTGGGGGCAAGGCAGGGTGTCCACACTCCCAGGCCAAGGCAGAACCACATGCACACGTCTGATCTGCCCCCTTCACCGGCAGAGAGCTCGGGGGAGCCAGAGTCTGTCAGGCAGCTGCTGGGCTGGCCGCCTGTGTGGGAAGGGGCAGTACCGACCTAGGGGCAAGTTGGGCCTCTTGCTCTCCCTGCTGCCCTGAGGCTGCTGGGCCAAAGAGGTCTTGGGCATCCAGCCCCTTGCTGGTCCCTTCCCTCTGACGAGGCCCTCTGAGCTCCAGCACCTTGCAGTGTGGAGACAGCCCCTGCCAGCAACCTCCTCTCCAAGGAGGCCTAAACCGAGGCCTAGGCCCAGGGGAAAGGCACCAGCGGGGATGAGCCTGGGGAGGCGCCCGGGCATGTCTGGACCCAGTCCCCGCAGCCTGCCCCTTGGTGGGGCAGTACCCCCGGAGGCCAGGAAGGTCTGGGAAAGGCTGACCAGGGGCAGGGGACCTGCTGTGTCCTGCCCCCGGCCTGTGGGGCCTCTGAGCACAACCGGCCCTCTCCCACTGGAAAACCTCCCCGGCTGCCTCCAAAGGCCGGTTTGCCAACACTCCCGCCCGCTGTTCCCGCCAGGCACGCACAATGCTCCCAAGCCAGGGAGAAAAGCGCTTCGGGGTGTTGCTCTCTCCGGGCCCTTGCCCCTGAGCCTGGGGGCCAGGCAGTGGGTCCACACTCCCAGACCAAGGCAGAACCACATGCACACGTCTGTTCCTGACCCCTGCACCGGCAGAGAGCTCGGGGGAGCCAGAGTCTGTCAGGCAGCTGCTGGGATGGCCGCCTGTGTGGGAAGGGGCAGAGCCGACCTAGGGGCAAGTTGGGCCTCTTGCTCTCCCTGCTGCCCTGAGGCTGCTGGGCCAAAGAGGTCTTGGGCATCCAGCCCCTTGCTGGTCCCTTCCCTCTGACGAGGCCCTCTGAGCTCCAGCACCTTGCAGTGTGGAGACAGCCCCTGCCAGCAACCTCCTCTCCAAGGAGGCCTCAACCGAGGCCTAGGCCCAGGGGAAAGGCCCAGCGGGGATGAGCCTGGGGAGGCGCCCGGGCATGTGTGGACCCAGTCACCGCAGCCTGCCCCTTGGTGGGGCAGTACCCCCGGAGACCAGGAAGGTCTGGGCAAGGCTGGCCAGGGGCAGGGGCCCTGCTGCGTCCTGCCCCTGGCCTGTGGGGCCTCTGAGCACAACCGGCCCTCTCCCACTGGAAGACCTCCCCGGCTGCCTCCAAAGGTCGGTTTGCAAGCGCTCCCGCCCACTGTTCCCAGCAGGCGTGCACAATGCTCCCAAGCCCGGGAGAAAAGGGCTTCAGGGTGGTGCTCTCTCCGGGTCCTTGCCCCTGAGCCTGGGGGCAAGGCAGGGTGTCCACAATCCCAGGCCAAGGCAGAACCACATGCACACGTCTGATCTGCCCCCTGCACCGGCAGAGAGCTGGGGGGAGCCAGAGTCTGTCAGGCAGCTGCTGGGCTGGCCACCTGTGTGGGAAGGGGCAGAGCCGACCTAGGGGCAAGTTGGGCCTCTTGCTCTCCCTGCTGCCCTGAGGCTGCTGGGCCAAAGAGGTCTTGGGCATCCAGCCCCTTGCTGGTCCGTTCCCTCTGACGAGGCCCTCTGAGCTCCAGCACCTTGCAGTGTGGAGACAGCCCCTGCCAGCAACCTCCTCTCCAAGGAGGCCTAAACCGAGGCCTAGGCCCAGGGGAAAGGCACCAGCGGGGATGAGCCTGGGGAGGCGCCCGGGCATGTCTGGACCCAGTCCCCGCAGCCTGCCCCTTGGTGGCGCAGTACCCCCGGAGGCCAGGAAGGTCTGGGCAAGGCTGGCCAGGGGCAGGGGCCCTGCTGGGTCCTGCCCCTGGCCTCTGGGGCCTCTGAGCACAACCGGCCCTCTCCCACTGGAAGACCTCCACGGCTGCCTCCAAAGGCCGGTTTGCCAACACTCCCGCCCGCTGTTCCCGCCAGGCACGCACAATGCTCCCAAGCCCGGGAGAAAAGTGCTTCGGGGTGTTGCTCTCTCCGGGCCCTTGCCCCTGAGCCTGGGGGCCAGGCAGTTGATCCACACTCCCAGACCAAGGCAGAACCACATGCACACGTCTGTTCCTGACCCCTGCACCGGCAGAGAGCTCGGGGGAGCCAGAGTCTGTCAGGCAGCTGCTGGGCTGGCTGCCTGTGTGGGACGGGGTAGAGCCGACCTAGGGGCAAGTTGGGCCTCTTGCTCTCCCTGCTGCCCTGAGGCTGCTGGGTCAAAGAGGTCTTGGGCATCCAGCCCCTTGCTGGTCCCTTCCCTCTGACGAGGCCCTCTGAGCTCCAGCACCTTGCAGTGTGGAGACAGCCCCTGCCAGCAACATCCTCTCCAAGGAGGCCTCAACCGAGGCCTAGGCCCAGGGGAAAGGCACCAGCGGGAATGATCCTGGGGAGGCGCACGGACATGTCTGGACTCAGTCCCCGCAGCCTGACCCTTGGTGGGGCAGTACCCCCAGAGGCCAGGAAGGTCTGGGCAAGGCTGGCCAGGGGCAGGGGCCCTGGTGGGACCTGCCCCTGGCCTGTGGGGCCTCTGAGCACAACCGGCCCTCTCCCACTGGAAGACCTCCCCGGCTGCCTCCAAAGGCCGGTTTGCAAGCGCTCCCGCCCACTGTTCCCAGCAGGCGTGCACAATGCTCCCAAGCCCGGGAGAAAAGCGCTTCGGGGTGGTGCTCTCTCCGGGCCCTTGCCCCTGAGCCTGGGGGCAAGGAACGGTGTCCACACTCCCAGGCCAAGTCAGAACCACATGCACATCCCTGATCTGCCCCCTGCACCGGCAGAGAGCTCGGGGGAGCCAGAGTATGTCAGGCAGCTGCTGGGCTGGCCGCCTGTGTGGGAAGGGGCAGAGCCGACCTAGGGGCAAGTTGGGCCTCTTGCTCTCCCTGCTGCCCTGAGGCTGCTGGGCCAAAGAGGTCTTGGGCATCCAGCCCCTTGCTGGTCCCTTCCCTCTGATGAGGCCCTCTGAGCTCCAGCACCTTGCAGTGTGGAGACAGCCCCTGCCAGGAACCTCCTCTCCAAGGAGGCCTAAACCGAGGCCTAGGCCCAGGGGAAAGGCACCAGCGGGGATGAGCCTGGGGAGGCGCCCGGGCATGTCTGGACCCAGTCCCCGCAGCCTGCCCCTTGGTGGGGCAGTACCCCCGGAGGCCAGGAAGGTCTGGGCAAGGCTGGCCAGGGGCAGGGGCCCTGCTGGGTCCTGCCCCTGGCCTGTGGGGCCTCTGAGCACAACCGGCCCTCTCCCACTGGAAGACCTCCCCGGGTGTCTCCAAAGTCCTGTTTGCAAACACTCCCGCCCGCTGTTCACGCCAGGCTCGCACAATGCTCCCAAGCCCGGGAGAAAAGCGCTTTGGGGTGGTGCTCTCTCCGGGCCCTTGCCCCTGAGCCTGGGGGCAAGGCAGGGGGAACACACTCCCAGGCCAAGGCAGAAACACATGCACAAGTCTGATCTGACCCCTGCACCGGCAGAGAGCTCGGGGGCGCCAGAGTCTGCCAGGCAGCTGCTGGGCTGGCCGCCTGTGTGGGAAGGGGCAGAGCCGACCTAGGGGCAAGTTGGGCCTCTTGCTCTCCCTGCTGCCCTGAGGCTGCTGGGCCAAAGAGGTCTTGGGCATCCAGCCCTTTGCTGGTCCCTTCCCTCTGACGAGGCCCTCTGAGCTCCAGCACCTTGCAGTGTGGAGACAGCCCCTGCCAGCAACCTCTTCTCCAAGGAGGCCTCAACCGAGGCCTAGGCCCAGGGGAAAGGCACCAACGGGGATGAGCCTGGGGAGGCGCTCGGGCATGTCTTGACCCAGACCCCGCAGACTGCCCCTTGGTGGGGAAGTACCCCCGGAGGCCAGGAAGGTCTGGGAAAGGCTGGCCAGGGGCAGGGGCCCTGCTGGGTCCTGCCCCTGGCCTGTGGGGCCTCTGAGCACAACCGGCCCTCTTCCACTGGAAGACCTCCCCAGCTGCCTCCAAAGGCCGGTTTGCAAGCGCTCCCGCCCACTGTTCCCAGCAGGCGTGCACAATGCTCCCAAGCCCGGGAGAAAAGCGCTTCAGGGTGGTGCTCTCTCCGGGCCCTTGCCCCTGAGCCTGGGGGCCAGGCAGGGGATCCACACTCCCAGGCCAAGGCAGAACCACATGCACACGTCTGTTCCTGCCCCCTCCACCGGCAGAGAGCTGGGGGGAGCCAGAGTCTGTCAGGCAGCTGCTGGGCTGGCCGCCTGTGTGGGAAGGGGCAGAGCAGACCTAGGGGCAAGTTGGGCCTCTTGCTCTCCCTGCTGCCCTGAGGCTGCTGGGCCAAAGAGGTCTTGGGCATCCAGCCCCTTGCTGGTTCCTTCCCTCTGACGAGGCCCTCTGAGCTCCAGCACCTTGCAGTGTGGAGACAGCCCCTGCCAGCAACCTCCTCTCCAAGGAGGCCTCAACCGAGGCCTAGGCCTAGGGGAAAGGCACCAGCGGGGATGAGCCTGGGGAGGCGCCCGGTGATGTCTGGACCCAGTCCCCGCAGCCTGCCCCTTGGTGGGGCAGTACCCCCGGAGGCCAGGAAGTTCTGGGCAAGGCTGCCAGGGGCAGGGACACTGCTGGGTCCTGCCCCTGGCCTGTGGGGCCTCTGAGCACAACCGGCCCTCTCCCACAGGAAGACCTCCCCGGCTGCCTCTAAAGGCCGGTTTGCAAGCACTCCCACCCACTGTTCCCACCAAGGGCGCACAACGCTCCCAAGCCCGGGAGAAAAGCGCTTCGGGGTGGTGCTCTCTCCGAGCCCTTTTCCGTGAGCCTGGGGGCCAGGCAGGGGGTCCACACTCCCAGGCCAAGGCAGAACGACATGCACACGTCTCTTCCTGCCCCCTGCACCGGCAGAGAGCTCGGGGGAGCCAGAGTCTGTCAGGCAGCTGCTGGGCTGGCCGCCTGTGTGGTAAGGGGCAGAGCCGACCTAGGGGCAAGTTGGGCCTCTTGCTCTCCCTGCTGCCCTGAGGCTGCTGGGCCAAAGAGGTCTTGGGCATCCAGCCCCTTGCTTGTCCCTTCCCTCTGACGAGGCCCTCTGAGCTCCAGCACCTTGCAGTGTGGAGACAGCCCCTGCCAGCAACCTCCTCTCCAAGGAGGCCTCAACCGAGGCCTAGGACCAGGGGAAAGGCACCAGCGGGGATGAGCCTGGGGAGGCGCCCGGGCATGTCTGGACCCAGTCCCCGCAGCCTGCCCCTTGGTGGGGCAGTACCCCCGGAGGCCAGGAAGGTCTGGGCAAAACTGGCCAGGGGCAGGGGCCCGGCTGGGTCCTGCCCCTGGCCTGTCGGGCCTCTGAGCACAACCGGCCCTCTCCCACTGGAAGACCTCCGCGGCTGCCTCCAAAGGCCGGTTTGCCAACACTCCCGCCCGCTGTTCCCGCCAGGCACGCACAATTCTCCTAAGCCCGGGAGAAAAGCGCTTCGGGGTGTTGCTCTCTCCGGGCTCTTTCCCCTGAGCGTGGGGACCAGGTAGTGGGTCCACACTCCCAGACCAAGGCAGAACCACATGCACACGTCTGTTCCTGTCCCCTGCACCGGCAGAGAGCTCGGGGGAGCCAGAGTCTGTCAGGCAGCTGCTGGGCTGGCCGCCTGTGTGGGAAGGGGCAGAGCCGACCTAGGGGCAAGTTGGGCCTCTTGCTCTCCCTGCTGTCCTGAGGCTGCTGGGCCAAAGAAGTCTTGGGCATCCAGCCCCTTGCTGGTCCCTTCCCTCTGACGAGGCCCTCTGAGCTCCAGCACCTTGCAGTGTGGAGACAGCCCCTGCCAGCAACCTCCTCTCCAAGGAGGCCTCAACCGAGGCCTAGGCCCAGGGGAAAGGCACCAGCGGGGATGAGCCTGGGGAGGCGCCCGGGCATGTCTGGACCCAGTCCCCGCAGCCTGCCCCTTGGTGGGGCAGTACCCCCTGAGGCCAGGAAGGTCTGGGAACGGCTGGCCAGGGGCAGGGGCCCGGCTGGGTCCTGCCCCTGTCCTGTGGGGCCTCTGAGCACATCCGGCCCTCTCCCGCTGGAAGACCTCCCCGGCTGCCTCCAAAGGCCGGTTTGCCAACACTCCCGCCCACTGTTCCCAGCAGGCGCGCACAATGCTCCCAAGCCCAGGAGAAAAGCGCTTCGGGGTGGTGCTCTCCCCGGGCCCTTGCCCCTGAGCCTGGGGGCCAGGCAGTGGGAACACACTCCCAGGCCAAGGCAGAAAGACATGCACACGTCTGTTCCTGTCCCCTGCACCGGCAGAGAGCTCGGGGGAGCCAGAGACTGCCAGGCAGCTGCTGGGCTGGCTGCCTGTGTGGGACGGGTCAGAGCCGACCTAGGGGCAAGTTGGGCCTCTTGCTCTCCCTGCTGCCCTGAGGCTGCTGGGTCAAAGAGGTCTTGGGCATCCAGCCCTTTGCTGGTCCCTTCCCTCTGACGAGGCCCTCTGAGCTCCAGCACCTTGCAGTGTGTAGACAGCCCCTGCCAGCAACCTCCTCTCCAAGGAGGCCTCAACCGAGGCCTAGGCCCAGGGGAAAGGCACCAGCGGGGATGAGCCTGGGGAGGCGCCCGGGCATGTCTGGACCCAGTCCCCGCAGCCTGCCCCTTGGTGGGGCAGTACCCCCTGAGGCCAGGAAGGTCTGGGAAAGCCTGGCCAGGGGCAGGGGACCTGCTGGGTCCTGCCCCTGGCCTGTGGGGCCTCTGAGCACATCCGGCCCTCTCCCGCTGGAAGACCTCCCCGGCTGCCTCCAAAGGCCGGGTTGCCAACACTCCCGCCGGCTGTTCCCGCTAGGCACGCACAATGCTCCCAAGCCCGAGAGAAAAGCGCTTCGGGGTGGTGCTCTCTCCGGGCCCTTGCCCCAGAGCCTGGGGTCCAGACAGGGGGAACACACTCCCAGGCGAAGGCAGAACGACATGCACACGTCTGTTCCTGCCCCCTACACCGGCAGAGAGCTCGGGGGAGCCAGAGACAGCCAGGCTGCTGCTGGGCTGGCTGCCTGTGTGGGACGGTGCAGAGCCGACCTAGGGGCAAGTTGGGCCTCTTGCTCTCCCTGCTGACCTGAGACTGCTGGGTCAAAGAGGTCTTGGGCATCCAGCCCTTTGCTGGTCCCTTCCCTCTGACGAGGCCCTCTGAGCTCCAGCACCTTGCAGTGTGGAGACAGCCCCTGCCAGCAACCTCCTCTCCAAGGAGGCCTCAACCGAGGCCTAGGCCCAGGGGAAAGGCACCAGCGGGGATGAGCTAGGGGAGGCGCCCGAGCATGTCTGGACCCCGTCCCCGCAGCCTGCCCCTTGGTGGGGCAGTACCCCCGGAGGCCAGGAAGGTCTGGGCAAGGCTGGCCAGGGGCAGGGGCCCTGCTGGGTCCTGCCCCTGGCCTGTGGGGCCTCTGAGCACAACCGGCCCTCTCCCACTGGAAGACCTCCCCGGCTGCCTCCAAAGGCCGGTTTGCAAGCGCTCTCGCCCACTGTTCCCAGCAGGCGTGCACAATGCTCCTAAGCCCGGGAGAAAAGCGCTTCAGGGTGGTGCTCTTTCTGGGCCCTTGCCCCTGAGCCTGGGGGCAAGGCAGGGTGTCCACACTCCCAGGCCAAGGCAGAACCACATGTACACGTCTGATCTGCCCCCTGCACCGGCAGAGAGCTCGAGGGAGCCAGAGTCTGTCAGGCAGCTGCTGGGCTGGCCGCCTGTGTGGGAAGGGGCAGAGCCGACCTAGGGGCAAGTTGGGCCTCTTGCTCTCCCTGCTGCCCTGAGGCTGCTGGGCCAAAGAGGTCTTGGGCATCCAGCCCCTTGCTGGTCCCTTCCCTCTGACGAGGCCCTCTGAGCTCCAGCACCTTGCAGTGTGGAGACAGCCCCTGCCAGCAACCTCCTCTCCAAGGAGGCCTCAACCGAGGCCTAGGCCCAGGGGAAAGGCACCAGCGGGGATGAGCCTGGGGAGGCGCCCGGGCATGTCTGGACCCAGTCCCCGCAGCCTGCCCCTTGGTGGGGCAGTACCCCCGGAGGCCAGGAAGGTCTGGGCAAGGCTGGCCAGGGGCAGGGGCCCTGCTGGGTCCTGCCCCTGGCCTGTGGGGCCTCTGAGCACAACCGGCCCTCTCCCACTGGAAGACCTCCCCGGCTGCCTCCAAAGGCCGGTTTGCAAGCACTCCCGCCCGCTGTTCACGCCAGGCTCGCACAATGCTCCCAAGCCCGGGAGAAAAGCGCTTTGGGGTGGTGCTCTCTCCGGGCCCTTGCCCCTGAGCCTGGGGGCAAGGCAGAGGGAACACACTCCCAGGCCAAGGCAGAAACACATGCATACCTCTGATCTGCTCCCTGCACCGGCAGAGAGCTCGGGGGATCCAGAGTATGTCAGGCAGCTGCTGGGCTGGCCGCCTGTGTGGGAAGGGGCAGAGCCGACCTAGGGGCAAGTTGGGCCTCTTGCTCTCCCTGCTGCCCCGATGCTGCTGGGCCAAAGAGGTCTTGGGCATCCAGCCCCTTGCTGGTCCCTTCCCTCTGACAAGGCCCTCTGAGCTCCAGCACCTTGCAGTGTGGAGACAGCCCCTGCCAGCAACCTCCTCTCCAAGGAGGCCTCAACCGAGGCCTAGGACCAGGGGAAAGGCACCAGCGGGGATGAGCCTGGGGAGGCGCCCGGGCATGTCTGGACCCAGTCCCCGCAGCCTGCCCCTTGGTGGGGCAGTACCCCCTGAGGCCAGGAAGGTCTCGGAAAGGCTGGCCAGGGGCAGGGGACCTGCTGGGTCCTGCCCCTGGTCTGTGGGGCCTCTGAGCACATCCGGCCCTCTCCCGCTGGAAGACCTCCCCGGCTGCCTCCAAAGGCCGGTTTGCCAACACTCCCGCCCACTGTTCCCACCAGGCGCGCACAATGCTCCCAAGCCCGGGAGAAAAGCGCTTCGGGGTGGTGCTCTCTCCGGGCCCTTGCCCCTGAGCCTGGGGGCCAGGCAGGGGGAACACACTCTCAGGCCAAGGCAGAACGACATGCACACGTCTGTTCCTGACCCCTGCACCGGCAGAGAGCTCGGGGGAGCCAGAGTCTGTCAGGCAGCTGCTGGGTTGGCTGCCTGTGTGGGAAGGGGCAGAGCCGACCTAGGGGCAAGTTGGGCCTCTTGCTCTCCCTGCTGCCCTGAGGCTGCTGGGCCAAAGAGGTCTTGGGCATCCAGCCCCTTGCTGGTCCCTTCCCGCTGACGAGGCCCTCTGAGCTCCAGCACCTTGCAGTGTGGAGACAGCCCCTGCCGGCAACCTCCTCTCCAAGGAGGCCTCAACCGAGGCCTAGGCCCAGGGGAAAGGCACCAGCGGGGATGAGCCTGGGGAGGCGCCCGGGCATGTCTGGACCCAGTCCCCGCAGCCTGCCCCTTGGTGGGGCAGTACCCCCGGAGGCCAGGAAGGTCCCGGCAAGCCTGGCCAGCGGCAGGGGCCCTGCTGGGTCCTGCCCCTGGCCTGTGGGGCCTCTGAGCACAACCGGCCCTCTCCCACTGGAAGACCTCCCCGGCTGCCTCCAAAGGCCGGTTTGCAAGCACTCCCGCCCGCTGTTCCCGCCAGCCGCGCACAATGCTCCCAAGCCCGGGAGAAAAGCGCTTCGGGGTGGTGTTCTCTCCGTGCCAATGGAGGACCTCCCTGGCTGCCCCCAAAGGCCGGTTTGCAAGCACTCCCACTCGCTGTTCCCGCCAGCCACGCACAATCCTCCAAAACCCCGGAGAAAAGCGCTTCGGGGTGGTGTTCTCTCCGTGCCCATGGAAGACCTCCCGGGGTGCCCCCAAAGGCCGGTTTGGAAGCACTCCCACTCGCTGTTCCCGCCATCCGCGCAAATGTTCCAAGCCCGGGAGAAAAGCGCTTCTGGGTGGTGCTCTCTCCTGGCCCTTGGAAGACCTCCCCGGCTGCCTCCAAAGGCCGGTTTGCAAGCACTCCCGCCCGCTGTTCCCACCAGTCACGCACAATGCTCCCAAGCCCGGGAGAAAAGCATTTTGTGGTGGTGCTCACACCGGGCCCTGGAAGACCTCCCCGGCTGCCTCCAAAGGCTGGTTTTCAAGAACTCCCTCCCGCTGACCCGCCAGCCGCACACAATGCTCCCAAGCCCGGGAGAAAAGCATTTTGGGGTGGTGCTCTCTCCGGGCCCTTGGAAGACCTCCCCGTCTGCCTCGAAAGGCCGGTTTGCAAGCACTCACGTCTGCTGTTCCTGACAGCCGCGCACAATGCTCCCAATTCCGGGAGAAAAGTGCTTCGGGATGGTGCTCTCTCCGGGCCCTTGGAAGACCTCCCAAGCTGCCTCCAAAGGCCGGTTTGCAAGCACTCCCGCCCGCTGTTCCCGCCAGCCTCGCACAATGCTCCCAAGCCCGGGAGAAAAGCGCTTCTGGGTGGTGTTCTCTCCGAGCCAATGGAGGACCTCCCTGGCTGCCCCCAAAGGCCGGTTTGCAAGCACTCCCACTCGCTGTTCCCGCCAGCCACGCACAATCCTCCAAAACCCCGGAGAAAAGCGCTTCGGGGTGGTGTTCTCTCCGTGCCCATGGAAGACCTCCCGGGGTGCCCCCAAAGGCCGGTTTGGAAGCACTCCCACTCGCTGTTCCCGCCATCCGCGCAAATGTTCCAAGCCCGGGAGAAAAGCGCTTCTGGGTGGTGCTCTCTCCTGGCCCTTGGAAGACCTCCCCGGCTGCCTCCAAAGGCCAGTTTGCAAGGACTCCTTCCTGCTGTTCCCGCCAGCCACGCACAATGCTCCCAAGCCCGGGAGAAAAGCATTTTCGGGTGGTGCTCACTCCGGGCCCTTGGAAGACCTCCCCGGCTGCCTCCAATGGCCAGTTTGCAAGCACTCATGCCCACTGTTCCCACCAGCCGCGCACAATGCTCCCAAGCCCGGGAGAAAAGCTTTTTGGGGTGGTGCTCACACCGGGCCCTGGAAGACCTCCCCGGCTGCCTCCAAAGGCCGGTTTTCAAGCACTCCTGCCTGCTGTTCCCGCCACCTGCGCACAATACTCCCAAGCCCGGGAGAAAAGCGCTTCGGGGTGGTGCTCTCTACAGGCCCTTGGAAGACCTACCCGGCTGCCTCCAAAGGCCGGTTTGCAAGGACTCCTTCCTGCTGTTCCCGCCAGCCACGCACAATGCTCCCAAGCCCGGGAGAAAAGCATTTTGGGGTGGTGCTCTCTACAGGCCCTTGGAAGACCTCCCCGGCTGCCTCCAATGGCCAGTTTGCAAGCACTCATGCCCGCTGTTCCCACCAGCCGCGCGCAATGCTCCCAAGCCCGGGAGAAAACCTTTTTGGGGTGGTGCTCACACCGGGCCCTGGAAGACCTCCCCGGCTGCCTGCAAAGGCCGGTTTTCAAGCACTCCTGCCTGCTGTTCCCGCCACCCGCGCACAATGCTCCCAAGCCCGGGAGAAAAGCGCTTCGGGGTGGTGCTCTCTACAGGCCCTTGGAAGCCTCCCCGGCTGCCTCCAAAGGCCGGTTTGCAAAGACTCCTTCCTGCTGTTCCCCCCAGCCACGCACAATGCTCCCAACCCGGGAGAAAAGTGCTTCGGGGTGGTGCTCTCTCCGGGCCCTTGGAAGACGTCCCCGGCTGCCTCCAAAGGCCGGTTTGCAAGCACTCATGCCCGTTGTTCCCACCAGCCGCGCACAATGCTCCCAAGCCCGGGAGAAAAGCATTTTGGGGTGGTGCTCACTCCGGGCCCTTGGAAGACCTCCCCGGCTGCCTCCAAAGGCCAGTTTGCAAGCACTCCTGCCTGCTGTTCCCGCCAGCCGCGCACAATGCTCCCAAGCCCGGGAGAAAAGCGCTTCGGGGTGGTGCTCTCTCCGGGCACTTTCAAGACCTCCCCGGCTCCCTCCAAAGGCCGGTTTGTAAGTACTCATTCCCGCTGCTTCCGCCAGCCACGCACAATGCTCCCAAGCCCGGGAGAAAAGCATTTTGGGGTGGTGCTCTCTCCGGGCCCTTGGAAGACCTCCCCGGCTGCCTCCAAAGGCCGGTTTGCAAGCACTCCTGCCTGCTGTTCCTGCCACACGCGCACAATGCTCCCAAGCCCGGAAGAAAAGCATTTTGCGGTGGTGCTCTCTCCGGGCCCTTGGAAGACCTCCCGGGCTGCCTCCAAAGGCCGGTTTGCAAGCACTCATGTCCGCTGTTCCCGACAGCCGCGCACAATGCTCCCAAGCCCGGGAGAAAAGCATTTTGGGGTGGTGATCAGTCCGGGCCCTTGGAAGACCTCCCCGGCTGCCTCCAAAGGACAGTTTACAAGCACTCATGCCCGCTGTTCCCGCCAGCCACGCACAATGCTCCCAAGACCATGAGAAAAGCGCTTCGGGGTGGTGTTCTCTCCGGGACCATGGAGGACCTCCCCGGCTGCCCCCAAAGGCCAGTTTGCAAGCACTCCCACTCGCTGTTCCCGCCAGCCACACACAATGTTCCAAAACCCCGGAGAAAAGCGCTTCGGGGTGGTGCTCTCTCCGGGCCCTTGGAAGACTTGTCTGGCTGCCTCCAAAGGCCGGTTTGCAAGAATTCCCTCCTGCTGTCCCACCAGCCGCACACAATGCTCCAAAACCCGAGAGAAAAGCGCTTCGAGGTGGTGCTCTCTCCGGGCCCTTGGAAGACCTCCCCGGCTGCCTCCAAAGGCCGGTTTGCAAGCACTCCTGACTGCTGTTCCCGCCACACGCGCACAATGCACCCAAGCCCGGGAGAAAAGCGCTTCGGGGTGGTGCTCTCTCCCGGCCTTTGGAAGACGTCCCCGGCTGCCTCCAAAGGCCGGTTTGCAAGGACTCAGGCCCGCTGTTCCCGGCAGCCACGCACAATGCTCCCAAGCCCGGGAGAAAAGCATTTTGGGGTGGTGCTCTCTCCGGGCCCTTGGAAGACCACCCCGGCTGCCTCAAAAGGCCGGTTTGCAAGCACTCAGGCCCGCTGTTCCCGCCAGCCGCGTACAATGCTCCCAAGCCCGGGAGAAAAGCATTTTGGGGTGGTGCTCTCTCCGGGCCCTCGGAAGACCACCCCGGCTGCCTCAAAAGGCCGGTTTGCAAGCACTCAGGCCCGCTGTTCCCGCCAGCCGCGTACAATGCTCCCAAGCCCGGGAGAAAAGCATTTTGGGGTGGTGCTCACTCCGGGCCCTTGAAAGACCTCCCCGGCTGCCTCCAAAGTCCGGTTTGCAAGAACTCATGCCCGCTGTTCCCGCCAGCCGTGCACAATGCTCCCAAGACCGGGCGAAATGCGCTTCGGGGTGGTGTTCTCTCCGTGCCCATGGAGGACCACCCCAGCTGCCCCCAAAGGCCAGTTTGCAATCACTCCCACTCACTGTTCCCGCAAGCCACGCACATGCTCCAAAACAGGGGAGAGAAGCGCTTTGGGGTGGTGCTCTCTCCCGGCCCTTGGAAGACTTCCCCGGCTGCCTCCAAAGGCCGGTTTGCAAGAACTCCCTCCCGCTGTCCCGCCAGCCGCACACAATGCTCCCAATCTCGGGAGAAAAGCGCTTCGGGGTGGTGCTCTCTCAGGGCCCTTTGAAGACTTCCCCGGCTGCCTCCAATGGGTGGTATGCAAGCACTCATGCCCGCTCTTCCCACCAGCCACGCACAATGCTCCCAAGCACGGGAGAACAGCATTTTGGGGTGGTGCTCACTCCTTGCCCTTGGAAGACCTCCGCGCCTGCCTCCAAAGGCCGGTTTGCAAGCACTCCTGCCTGCTGTTCCCGCCACACGCGCACACTGCTCCCAAGCCCGGGAGAAAAGCGCATCGGGGTGGTGTTCTCTCCGGGCCCATGGAGGACCTCCCCGGCTGCCCCCAAAGGCCGGTTTGCAAGCATTCCCACTAGCTTTTCCCGACAGCCACGCAAATGCTCCCAAGCCCGGGAGAAAAGCGCTTCGGGGTGGTGCTCTCACCGGGCCCTTGACCCTGAACCTCGGGGCCATGCAGGGGGTCCACACTCCCAGGCCAAAGCAGAACCACATGCACACGTCTGTTCCTGCCCCATGCACCGGCAGAGAGCTCGGGGGAGCCAGAGACTGCCAGGCAGCTGCTGGGCTGGCCGCCTGTGTGGGAAGGGGCAGAGCCGACCTAGGGGCAAGTTGGGCATCTTGCTCTCCCTGCTGCCCTGAGGCTGCTGGGTCAAAGAGGTCTTGGGCATCCAGCCCTTTGCTGGTGCCTTCCCTCTGACGAGGCCCTCTGAGCTCCAGCACTTTGCAGTGTGGAGACAGCCCCTGTCAGCAACCTCCTCTCCAAAGAGGCCTCAACCGAGGCCTAACCCAGGGGAAAGGCACCAGCGGGGATGATCCTGGGGAGGCGCACGGACATGTCTGGACCCAGTCTCCGCAGCCTGCCCCTTGGTGGGGCAGTACCCCCGGAGGCCAGGAAGGTCTGGGCAAGTCTGGCCAGGGGCAGGGGCCCTGCTGGGTCCTGCCCCTGGCCTGTGGGGCCTCTGAGCACAACCGGCCCTCTCCCACTGGAAGACCTCCCCGGCTGCCTCCAAAGTCCTGTTTGCAAACACTCCCGCCCGCTGTTCACGTCAAGAATGCACAAAGCTCCCAAGCCGGGGAGAAAAGCGCTTCGGTGTGGTGCTCTCTCCGGGCCCTTGCCCCTGAGCCTGGGGGCAAGGCAGGGGGAACACACTCCCAGGCCAAGGCAGAACCACATGCCCACGTCTGTTCCTGTCCCCTGCACTGGCAGAGAGCTCGGGGGAGCCAGAGTCTGTCAGGCAGCTGCTGGGTTGGCCGCCTGTGTGGGAAGGGGCAGAGCCGCCCTAGGGGCAAGTTGGGCCTCTTGCTCTCCCTGCTGCCCTGAGGCTGCTGGGCCAAAGATGTCTTGGGCATCCAGCCCCTTACTGGTCCCTTCTCTCTGACGAGGCTCTCTGAGCTCCAGCACCTTGCAGTGTGGAGACAGCCCCTGCCAGCAACCTCCTCTCCAAGGAGGCCTCAACCGAGGCCTAGGCCCAGGGGAAAGGCACCAGCGGGGATGATCCAGGGGAGGCGCCCGAGCATGTCTGGACCCAGTCCCCGCAGCCTGCCCCTTGGTGGGGCAGTACCCCCGGAGGCCAGGAAGGTCTGGGCAAGGCTGGCCAGGGGCAGGGGCCCTGCTGGGTCCTGCCCCTGGCCTGTGGGGCCTCTGAGCACAACCGGCCCTCTCCAACTGTAAGACATCCCCGGCTGCCTCCAAAGGCCGGTTTGCAAGCGCTCCCGCCCACTGTTCCCAGCAGGCGTGCACAATGCTCCCAAGCCCGGGAGAAAAGCGCTTCAGGGTGGTGCTCTCTCAGGGCCCTTGCCCCTGAGCGTGGGGGCCAGGCACGATGTCCACACTCCCAGGCCAAGTCAGAACCACATGCACACGTCTGTTCCTGCCCCCTGCACCGGCAGAGAGCTCGGGGGAGCCAGAGTCTGTCAGGCAGCTGCTGGGCTGGCCGCCTGTGTGGGAAGGGGCAGAGCCGACCTAGGGGCAAGTTGGGCCTCTTGCTCTCCCTGCTGCCCTGAGGCTGCTGGGCCAAAGAGGTCTTGGGCATCCAGCCCCTTGCTGGTCCCTTCCCTCTGACGAGGCCCTCTGAGCTCCAGCACCTTGCAGTGTGGAGACAGCCCCTGCCAGCAACCTCCTCTCCAAGGAGGCCTCAACCGAGGCCTAGGCCCAGGGGAAAGGCACCAGCGGGGATGAGCCTGGGGAGGCGCCCGGGCATGTCTGGACCCAGTCCCCGCAGCCTGCCCCTTGGTGGGGCTGTAACCCCGGAGGCAGGAAGGTCTGGGCAAGGCTGGCCAGGGGCAGGGGCCCTGCTGGGTCCTGCCCCTGGCCTGTGGGGCCTCTGAGCACAACCGGCCCTCTCCCACTGGAAGACCTCCCCGGCTGCCTTCAAAGGCCGGTTTGCAAGCACTCCCGCCCACTGTTCCCACCAAGCACGCACAATGCTCCCAAGCCCGGGAGAAAAGCGCTTCGGGGTGGTGCTCTCTCCGGGCCCTTGCCCCTGATCCTGGGGGCTAGGCAGGGGGAACACACTCCCAGGCCAAGGCAGAAACACATGCCCACGTCTGTTCCAGTCCCCTGCACCGGCAGAGAGCTCGGGGGAGCCAGAGTCTGTCAGGCAGCTCTTGGGCTGGCCGCCTGTGTGGGAAGTGGCAGAGCCGACCTAGGGGCAAGTTGGACCTCTTGCCCTCCCTGCTGCCCTGAGGCTGCTGGGCCAAAGAGGTCTTGGGCATCCAGCCCCTTGCTGGTCCCTTCCCTCTGACGAGGCCCTCTGAGCTCCAGCACCTTGCAGTGTGGAGACAGCCCCTGCCAGCAACCTCCTCTCCAAGGAGGCCTCAACCGAGTCCTAGGACCAGGGGAAAGGCACCAGCGGGGATGAGCCTGGGGAGGCGCCCGGGCATGTCTGGACCCAGTCCCCGCAGCCTGCCCCTTGGTGGGGCAGTACCCCCGGAGGCCAGGAAGGTCTGGGCAAGGCTGGCCAGGGGCAGGGGCCCTGCTGGGTCCTGCCCCTGGCCTGTGGGGCCTCTGAGCACAACCGGCCCTCTCCCACTGGAAGACCTCCGCGGCTGCCTCCAAAGGCCGGTTTGCCAACACTCCCGCCCGCTGTTCCCGCCAGGCACGCACAATTCTCCCAAGCCCGGGAGAAAAGTGCTTCGGGGTGTTGCTCTCTCCGGGCCCTTGCCCCTCAGCGTGGGGGCCAGGCAGTGGGTCCACACTCCCAGACCAAGGCAGAACCACATGCACACGTCTGTTCCTGACCCCTGCACCGGCAGAGAGCTCGGGGGAGCCAGAGTCTGTCAGGCAGCTGCTGGGCTGGCCGCCTGTGTGGGAAGGGGCAGAGCCGACCTAGGGGCAAGTTGGGCCTCTTCCTCTCCCTGCTGCCCTGAGGCTGCTGGGCCAAAGACGTCTTGGGCATCCAGCCCCTTGCTGGTCCCTTCCCTCTGACGAGGCCCTCTGAGCTCCAGCACCTTGCAGTGTGGAGACAGCCCCTGCCAGCAACCTCCTCTCCAAGGAGGCCTCAACCGAGGCCTAGGCCCAGGGGAAAGGCACCAGCGGGGATGAGCCTGGGGAGGCGCCCGGGCATGTCTGGACCCAGTCCCCGCAGCCTGCCCCTTGGTGGGGCAGTACCCCCGGAGGCCAGGAAGGTCTGGGCAAGGCTGCCAGGGGCAGGGACACTGCTGTGTCCTGCCCCTGGCCTGTGGGGCGTCTGAGCACAACCGGCACTCTCCCGCTGGAAGACCTCCCCGGCTGCCTCCAAAGGCTGGTTTGCAAGCACTCCCGCCCGCTGTTCCCGCCAGGCACGCACAATGTTCCCAAGCCCGGGAGAAAAGCGCTTCGGGGTGGTGCTCTCTCCGGGCCCTTGCCCCTGAGCCTGGGGGCCAGGCAGGGGGAACACACTCCCAGGCCAAGGCAGAACGACATGCACACGTCTGTTCCTGCCCCCTACACCGGCAGAGAGCTCGGGGGAGCCAGAGACTGCCAGGCTGCTGCTGGGCTGGCTGCCTGTGTGGGACGGGGTAGAGCCGACCTAGGGGCAAGTTGTGCCTCTTGCTCTCCCTGCTGCCCTGAGGCTGCTTGGTCAAAGAAGTGTTGGGCATCCAGCCCTTTGCTGGTCCCTTCCCTCTGACGAGGCCCTCTGAGCTCCAGCACCTTGCAGTGTGGAGACAGCCACTGCCAGCAACCTCCTCTCCAAGGAGGCCTCAACCGAGGCCTAGGCCCAGGGGAAAGGCACCAGCGCGGATGATCCTGGGGAGGCGCACGGACATGTCTGGACCCAGTCCCCACAGCCTGCCCCTTGGTGGGGCAGTACCCCCGGAGGCCAGGAAGGTCTGGGCAAGTCTGGCCAGGGGCAGGGACCCTGCTGGGCCCTGACCCTGGCCTGTGGGGCCTCTGAGCACAACCGGCCCTCTCCCACTGGAAGACCTCCCCGGCTGCCTCCAAAGGCCGGTTTGCAAACACTCCCGCCCGCTGTTCACGTCAGGCTCGCACAATGCTCCCAAGCCTGGGAGAAAAGCACTTCGGAGTGGTGCTCTCTCCGGGCCCTTGCCCCTGATCCTGGGGGCTAGGCAGGGGGAACACACTCCCAGGCCAAGGCAGAACCACATGCACACGTCTGTTCCTGACCCCTGCACCGGCAGAGAGCTCGGGGGAGCCAGAGTCTGTCAGGCAGCTGCTGGGTTGGCTGCCTGTGTGGGAAGGGGCAGAGCCGACCTAGGGGCAAGTTGGGCCTCTTGCTCTCCCTGCTGCCCTGAGGCTGCTGGGCCAAAGAGGTCTTGGGCATCCAGCCCCTTGCTGGTCCCTTCCCGCTGACGAGGCCCTCTGAGCTCCAGCACCTTGCAGTGTGGAGACAGCCCCTGCCAGCAACCTCCTCTCCAAGGAGGCCTCAACCGAGGACTAGGCCCAGGGGAAAGGCACCAGCGGGGATGAGCCTGGGGAGGCGCCCGGGCATGTCTGGACCCAGTCCCCGCAGCCTGCCCCTTGCTGGGGTAGTACCCCCGGAGGCCAGGAAGGTCTGGGCAAGGCTGCCAGGGGCAGGGACACTGCTGGGTCCTGCCCCTGGCCTGTGGGGCCTCTGAGCACAACCGGCACTCTCCCGCTGGAAGACCTCCCCGTCTGCCTCCAAAGGCCGGTTTGCAAGCACTCCCGCCCGCTGTTCCCGCCAGGCACGCACAATGCTCCCAAGCCCGGGAGAAAAGCGCTTCGGGGTGGTGCTCTCTCCGGGCCCTTGCTCCTGAGCCTGGGGGCCAGGCAGGGGGAACACACTCCCAGGCCAAGGCAGAACGACATGCACACGTCTGTTCCTGCCCCCTACACCGGCAGAGAGCTCGGGGGAGCCAGAGACTGCCAGACTGCTGCTGGACTGGCTGCCTGTGTGCGACGGGGCAGAGCCGACATAGGGGCAAGTTGGGCCTCTTGCTGTCCCTGCTGCCCTGAGTCTGCTGGGTCAAAGAGGTCTTGGGCATCCAGCCCTTTGCTGGTCCCTTCCCTCTGACGAGGCCCTCTGAGCTCCAGCACCTTGCAGTGTGGAGACAGCCCCTGCCAGCAACCTCCTCTCCAAAGAGGCCTCAACCGAGGCCTACACCCAGGGGAAAGGCACCAGCGGGGATGATCCTGGGGAGGCGCACGGACATGTCTGGACCCAGTCCCCGCAGCCTGCCCCTTGGTGGGGCAGTACCCCCGGAGGCCAGGAAGGTCTGGGCAAGGCTGGCCAGGGGCAGGGGCCCTGCTGTGTCCTGCCCCTGGCCTGTGAGGACTCTGAGCACAACCGGCCCTCTCCCACTGGAAGACCTCCCCGGCTGCCTCCAAAATCCTGTTTGCAAACACTCCCGCCCGCTGTTCACGCCAGGCTCGCACAATGCTCCCAAGCCCGGGAGAAAAGTGCTTCGGGGTGGTGCTCTCTCCGGGCCCTTGCCCCTGAGCCTGGGGGCAAGGCAGGGGGAACACACTCCCAGGCCAAGGCAGAACCACATGCCCACGTCTGTTCCTGTCCCCTGCACTGGCAGAGAGCTCGGGGGAGCCAGAGTCTGTCAGGGAGCTGCTGGGCTGGCCGCCTGTGTGGGAAGGGGCAGAGCCGCCCTAGGGGCAAGTTGGGCCTCTTGCTCTCCCTGCTGCCCTGAGGCTGCTGGGCCAAAGACGTCTTGGGCATCCAGCCCCTTACTGGTCCCTTCCCTCTGACGAGGCCCTCTGAGCTCCTGCACCTTGCAGTGTGGAGACAGCCCCTGCCAGCAACCTCCTCTCCAAGGAGGCCTCACCCGAGGCCTAGGCCCAGGGGAAAGGCACCAGCGGGGATGAGCCTGGGGAGGCGCCCGGGCATGTCTGGACCCAGTCCCCGCAGCCTGCCCCTTGGTGGGGCAGTACCCCAGAGGCCAGGAAGGTCTGGGCAAGGCTGGCCAGGGTCAGGGGCCCTGCTGCATCCTGCCCCTGGCCTGTGGGGCCTCTGAGCACAACCGGCCCTCTCCAACTGTAAGACATCCCCGGCTGCCTCCAAAGGCCGGTTTGCAAGCGCTCCCGCACACTGTTCCCAGCAGGCGTGCACAATGCTCCCAAGCCCGGGAGAAAAGCGCTTCAGGGTGGTGCTCTCTCAGGGCCCTTGCCCCTGAGCCTGGGGTCAAGGCACGGTGTCCACACTCCCAGGCCAAGTCAGAACCACATGCACACGTCTGTTCCTGCCCCCTGCACCGGCAGAGAGCTCGGGGGAGCCAGAGTCTGTCAGGCAGCTGCTGGGCTGGCCGCCTGTGTGGGAAGGGGCAGAGCCGACCTAGGGGCAAGTTGGGCCTCTTGCTCTCCCTGCTGCCCTGAGGCTGCTGGGCCAAAGAGGTCTTGGGCATCCAGCCCCTTGCTGGTCCCTTCCCTCTGACGAGGCCCTCTGAGCTCCAGCACCTTGCAGTGTGGAGACAGCCCCTGCCAGCAACCTCCTCTCCAAGGAGGCCTCAACCGAGGCCTAGGCCCAGGGGAAAGGCACCAGCGGGGATGAGCCTGGGGAGGCGCCCGGGCATGTCTGGACCCAGTCCCCGCAGCCTGCCCCTTGGTGGGGCTGTAACCCCGGAGGCAGGAAGGTCTGGGCAAGGCTGGCCAGGGGCAGGGGCCGTACTGGGTCCTGCCCCTGGCCTGTGGGGCCTCTGAGCACAACCGGCCCTCTCCCACTGGAAGACCTCCCCGGCTGCCTTCAAAGGCCGGTTTGCAAGCACTCCCGCCCACTGTTCCACCAAGCACGCACAATGCTCCCAAGCCCGGGAGAAAAGCGCTTCGGGGTGGTGCTCTCTCCGGGCCCTTGCCCCTGAGCCTGGGGGCCAGGCAGGGGATCCACAGTCCCAGGCCAAGGCAGAACCACATGCACACGTCTGTTCCTGCCCCCTACACCGGCAGAGAGCTCGGGGGAGCCAGAGACTGCCAGGCAGCTGCTGGGCTGGCTGCCTGTGTGGGACGGGGCAGATCCGACCTAGGGGCTAGTTGGGACTCTTGCTCTCCCTGCTGCCCTGAGGCTGCTGGGCCAAAGAGGTCTTGGGCATCCAGGCCTTTGCTGGTCCCTTCCCTCTGACGAGGCCCTCTGAGCTCCAGCACCTTGCAGTGTGGAGACAGCCCCTGCCAGCAACCTCCTCTCCAAAGAGGCCTCAACCGAGGACTACACCCAGGGGAAAGGCACCAGCGGGGATGATCCTGGGGAGGCGCACGGACATGTCTGGACCCAGTCTCCGCAGCCTGCCCCTTGGTGGGGAAGTACCCCCTGAGGCCAGGAAGGTCTGGGCAAGTCTGGCCAGGGGCAGGGGCCCTGCTGGGTCCTGACCCTGGCCTGTGGGGCCTCTGAGCACAACCGGCCCACTCCCACTGGAAAACCTCCCCGGCTGCCTCCAAAATCCTGTTTGCAAACACTCCCGCCCGCTGTTCACGTCAGGCTCGCACAATGCTCTCAAGCCCGGGAGAAAAGCACTTCGGAGTGGTGCTCTCTCCGGGCCCTTGCCCCTGAGCCTGGGGGCAAGGCAGGGGGAACACACTCCCAGGCCAAGGCAGAAACACATGCCCACGTCTGTTCCTGTCCCCTGCACCGGCAGAGAGCTTGGGGGAGCCAGAGTCTGTCAGGCAGCTGCTGGGCTGGCCGCCTGTGTGGGAAGGGGCAGAGCCGACCTAGGGGCAAGTTGGGCCTCTTGCTCTCCCTGCTGCCCTGAGGCTGCTGGGCCATAGACGTCTTGGGCATCCAGCCCCTCACTGGTCCTTTCCCTCTGACGAGGCCCTCTGAGCTCCAGCACCTTGCAGTGTGGAGACAGCCCCTGCCAGCAACCTCCTCTCCAAGGAGGCCTCAACCGAGGCCTAGGCACAGGGGAAAGGCACCAGCGGGGATGAGCCTGGGGAGGCGCCCGGGCATGTCTGGACCCAGTCCCCGCAGCCTGCCCCTTGGTGGGGCTGTAACCCCGGAGGCAGGAAGGTCTGGGCAAGGCTGGCCAGGGGCAGGGGCCCTGCTGGGTCCTGCCCCTGGCCTGTGGGGCCTCTGAGCACAACCGGCCCTCTCCCACTGGAAGACCTCCCCGGCTGCCTTCAAAGGCCGGTTTGCAAGCACTCCCGCCCACTGTTCCCACCAAGCACGCACAATGCTCCCAAGCCCGGGAGAAAAGCGCTTCGGGGTGGTGCTCTCTCCGGGCCCTTGCCCCTGAGCCTGGGGGCCAGGCAGGGATCCAGAGTCCCAGGCCAAGGCAGAACCACATGCACACGTCTGTTCCTGCCCCCTCCACCGGCAGAGAGCTGGGGGGAGCCAGAGTCTGTCAGGCAGCTGCTGGGCTGGCCGCCTGTGTGGGAAGGGGCAGAGCCGACCTAGGGGCAAGTTGGGCCTCTTGCTCTCCCTGCAGCCCTGAGGCTGCTGGGCTAAAGAGGTCTTGGGCATCCAGCCCCTTGCTGGTCCCTTCCCTCTGATGAGGCCCTCTGAGCTCCAGCACCTTGCTGTGTGGAGACAGCCCCTGCCAGCAACCTCCTCTCCAAGGAGGCCTCAACCGAGGCTTAGGCCTAGGGGAAAGGCCCCAGCGGGGATGAGCCTGGGGAGGCGCCCGGCCATGTCTGGACCCAGTCCCCGCAGCCTGCCCGTTGGTGGGGCAGTACCCCCGGAGGCCAGGAAGGTCTGGGCAAGGCTGCCAGGGGCAGGGACACTGTTGGGTCCTGCCCCTGGCCTGTGGGGCGTCTGAGCACAACCGGCACTCTCCCGCTGGAAGACCTCCCCGTCTGCCTCCAAAAGACGGTTTGCAAGTACTCCCACCCGCTGTTCCCGCCAGGCACGCACAATGCTCCCAAGCCCGGGAGAAAAGCGCTTCGGGATGGTGCTCTCTCCGGGCCCTTGCCCCTGAGCCTGGGGCCAGGCAGGGGGAACACACTCCCAGGCCAAGGGAGAACGACATGCACACGTCTGTTCCTGCCCCCTACACCGGCAGAGAGCTCGGGGGAGCCAGAGACTGCCAGGCTGCTGCTGGGCTGGCTGCCTGTGTGGGACGGGGCAGAGCCGACCTAGGGGCAAGTTGGGCCTCTTGCTCTCCCTGCTGCCCTGAGGCTGCTGGGTCAAAGAGGTCTTGGGCATCCAGCCCTTTGCTGGTGCCTTCCCTCTGAGGAGGCCCTCTGAGCTCCAGCACCTTGCAGTGTGGAGACAGCCCCTGCCAGCAACCTCCTCTCCAAAGAGGCCTCAACCGAGGACTACACCCAGGGGAAAGGCACCAGCGGGGATGATCCTGGGGAGGCGCACGGACATGTCTGGACCCAGTCTCCGCAGCCTGCCCCTTGGTGGGGCAGTACCCCCGGAGGCCAGGAAGGTCTGGGCAAGTCTGGCCAGGGGCAGGGGCCATGCTGGGTCCTGACCCTGGCCTGTGGGGCCTCTGAGCACAACCGGCCCTCTCCCACTGGAAGACCTCCGCGGCTGCCTCCAAAGGCCGGTTTGCAAACACTCCCGCCCGCTGTTCACGTCAGGCTCGCACAATGCTCCCAAGCCCGTGAGAAAAGCACTTCGGAGTGGTGCTCTCTCCGGGCCCTTGCCCCTGATCCTGGGGGCTAGGCAGGGGGAACACACTCCCAGGCCAAGGCAGAAACACATGCCCACGTCTGTTCCTGTCCCCTGCACCGGCAGAGAGCTCGGGGGAGCCAGAGTCTGTCAGGCAGCTGCTGGGCTGGCCGCCTGTGTGGGAAGGGGCAGAGCCGCCCTAGGGGCAAGTTGGGCCTCTTGCTCTCCCTGCTGCCCTGAGGCTGCTGGGCCAAAGACGTCTTGGGCATCCAGCCCCTTGCTGGTCCCTTCCCTCTGACGAGGCCCTCTGAGCTCCAGCACCTTGCAGTGTGGAGACAGCCCCTGCCAGCAACCTCCTCTCCAAGGAGGCCTCAACCGAGGCCTAGGACCAGTGGAAAGGCACCAGCGGGGATGAGCCTGGGGAGGCGCCCGGGCATGTCTGGACCCAGTCCCCGCAGCCTGCCCCTTGGTGGGGCAGTACCCCCGGAGGCCAGGAAGGTCTGGGCAAGGCTGGCCAGGGGCAGGGGCCCTGCTGGGTCCTGCCCCTGGCCTGTGGGGCCTCTGAGCACAACCGGCCCTCTCCCACTGGAAGACCTCCGCGGCTGCCTCCAAAGGCAGGTTTGCCAACACTCCCGCCCGCTGTTCCCGCCAGGCACGCACAATTCTCCCAAGCCCGGGAGAAAAGCGCTTCGGGGTGTTGCTCTCTCCGGGCCCTTGCCCCTCAGCGTGGGGGCCAGGCAGTGGGTCCACACTCCCAGACCAAGGCAGAACCACATGCACACGTCTGTTCCTGACCCCAGCACCGGCAGAGAGCTCGGGGGAGCCAGAGTCTGTCAGGCAGCTGCTGGGCTGGCCGCCTGTGTGGGAAGGGGCAGAGCCGACCTAGGGGCATGTTGGGCCTCTTGCTCTCCCTGCTGCCCTGAGTCTGCTGGGCCAAAGAGGTCTTGGGCATCCAGCCCCTTGCTGGTCCCTTCCCGCTGACGAGGCCCTCTGAGCTCCAGCACCTTGCAGTGTGGAGACAGCCCCTGCCAGCAACCTCCTCTCCAAGGAGGCCTCAACCGAGGCCTAGGCCCAGGGGAAAGGCACCAGCGGGGATGAGCCTGGGGAGGCGCCCGGGCATGTCTGGACCCAGTCCCCGCAGCCTGCCCCTTGGTGGGGCAGCACCCCCGGAGGCCAGGAAGGTCTGGGCAAGGCTGCCAGGGGAAGGGACACTGCTGTGTCCTGCCCCTGGCCTGTGGGGCCTCTGAGCACAACGGGCCCTCTCCCACTGGAAACCTCCCCGGCTGCCTCCAAAGGCCGGTTTGCCAACACTCCCGCCCGCTGTTCCCGCCAGGCACGCACAATGCTCCCAAGCCCGGGAGAAAAGCGCTTCGGGGTGTTGCTCTCTCCGGGCCCTTGCCCCTGAGCCTGGGGTCCAGGAAGTGGGTCCACACTCCCAGACCAAGGCAGAACCACATGCACACGTCTGTTCCTGACCCCTGCACCGGCAGAGAGCTCGGGGGAGCCAGAGACTGCCAGGCAGCTGCTGGGTTGGCTGCCTGTGTGGGAAGGGGCAGAGCCGACCTAGGGGCAAGTTGGGCCTCTTGCTCTCCCTGCTGCCCTGAGGCTGCTGGGCCAAAGAGGTCTTGGGCATCCAGCCCCTTGCTGGTCCCTTCCCGCTGACGAGGCCCTCTGAGCTCCAGCACCTTGCAGTGTGGAGACAGCCCCTGCCAGCAACCTCCTCTCCAAGGAGGCCTCAACCGAGGCCTAGGCCCAGGGGAAAGGCACCAGCGGGGATGAGCCTGGGGAGGCGCCCGGGCATGTCTGGACCCAGTCCCCGCAGCCTGCCCCTTGCTGGGGTAGTACCCCCGGAGGCCAGGAAGGTCTGGGCAAGGCTGCCAGGGGCATGGACACTGCTGGGTCCTGCCCCTGGCCTGTGGGGCCTCTGAGCACAACCGGCACTCTCCCGCTGGAAGACCTCCCCGTCTGCCTCCAAAGGCCGGTTTGCAAGCACTCCCGCCCGCTGTTCCCGCCAGGCACGCACAATGCTCCCAAGCCCGGGAGAAAAGCGCTTCGGGGTGGTGCTCTCTCCGGGCCCTTGCTCCTGAGCCTGGGGGCCAGGCAGGGGGAACACACTCCCAGGCCAAGGCAGAACGACATGCACACGTCTGTTCCTGCCCCCTACACCGGCAGAGAGCTCGGGGGAGCCAGAGACTGCCAGACTGCTGCTGGACTGGCTGCCTGTGTGCGACGGGGCAGAGCCGACATAGGGGCAAGTTGGGCCTCTTGCTGTCCCTGCTGCCCTGAGTCTGCTGGGTCAAAGAGGTCTTGGGCATCCAGCCCTTTGCTGGTCCCTTCCCTCTGACGAGGCCCTCTGAGCTCCAGCACCTTGCAGTGTGGAGACAGCCCCTGCCAGCAACCTCCTCTCCAAAGAGGCCTCAACCGAGGCCTACACCCAGGGGAAAGGCACCAGCGGGGATGATCCTGGGGAGGCGCACGGACATGTCTGGACCCAGTCCCCGCAGCCTGCCCCTTGGTGGGGCAGTACCCCCGGAGGCCAGGAAGGTCTGGGCAAGGCTGGCCAGGGGCAGGGGCCATGCTGGGTCCTGCCCCTGCCCTGTGAGGACTCTGAGCACAACCGGCCCTCTCCCACTGAAAGACCTCCCCGGCTGCCTCCAAAGTCCTGTTTGCAAACACTCCCGCCCGCTGTTCACGCCAGGCTCGCACAATGCTCCCAAGCCCGGGAGAAAAGTGCTTCGGGGTGGTGCTCTCTCCGGGCCCTTGCCCCTGAGCCTGGGGGCAAGGCAGGGGGAACACACTCCCAGGCCAAGGCAGAACCACATGCCCACGTCTGTTCCTGTCCCCTGCACTGGCAGAGAGCTCGGGGGAGCCAGAGTCTGTCAGGCAGCTGCTGGGCTGGCCGCCTGTGTGGGAAGGGGCAGAGCCGCCCTAGGGGCAAGTTGGGCCTCTTGCTCTCCCTGCTGCCCTGAGGCTGCTGGGCCAAAGACGTCTTGGGCATCCAGCCCCTTACTGGTCCCTTCCCTCTGACGAGGCCCTCTGAGCTCCTGCACCTTGCAGTGTGGAGACAGCCCCTGCCAGCAACCTCCTCTCCAAGGAGGCCTCACCCGAGGCCTAGGCCCAGGGGAAAGGCACCAGCGGGGATGAGCCTGGGGAGGCGCCCGGGCATGTCTGGACCCAGTCCCCGCAGCCTGCCCCTTGGTGGGGCAGTACCCCCAGAGGCCAGGAAGGTCTGGGCAAGGCTGGCCAGGGTCAGGGGCCCTGCTGCATCCTGCCCCTGGCCTGTGGGGCCTCTGAGCACAACCGGCCCTCTCCAACTGTAAGACATCCCCGGCTGCCTCCAAAGGCCGGTTTGCAAGCGCTCCCGCACACTGTTCCCAGCAGGCGTGCACAATGCTCCCAAGCCCGGGAGAAAAGCGCTTCAGGGTCGTGCTCTCTCAGGGCCCTTGCCCCTGAGCCTGGGGTCAAGGCACGGTGTCCACACTCCCAGGCCAAGTCAGAACCACATGCACACGTCTGTTCCTGCCCCCTGCACCGGCAGAGAGCTCGGGGGAGCCAGAGTCTGTCAGGCAGCTGCTGGGCTGGCCGCCTGTGTGGGAAGGGGCAGAGCCGACCTAGGGGCAAGTTGGGCCTCTTGCTCTCCCGGCTGCCCTGAGGCTGCTGGGCCAAAGAGGTCTTGGGCATCCAGCCCCTTGCTGGGCCCTTCCCTCTGACGAGGCCCTCTGAGCTCCAGCACCTTGCAGTGTGGAGACAGCCCCTGCCAGCAACCTCCTCTCCAAGGAGGCCTCAACCGAGGCCTAGGCCCAGGGGAAAGGCACCAGCGGGGATGAGCCTGGGGAGGCGCCCGGGCATGTCTGGACCCAGTCCCCGCAGCCTGCCCCTTGGTGGGGCTGTAACCCCGGAGGCAGGAAGGTCTGGGCAAGGCTGGCCAGGGGCAGGGGCCGTACTGGGTCCTGCCCCTGGCCTGTGGGGCCTCTGAGCACAACCGGCCCTCTCCCACTGGAATACCTCCCCGGCTGCCTTCAAAGGCCGGTTTGCAAGCACTCCCGCCCACTGTTCCCACCAAGCACGCACAATGCTCCCAAGCCCGGGAGAAAAGCGCTTCGGGGTGGTGCTCTCTCCGGGCCCTTGCCCCTGAGCCTGGGGGCCAGGCAGGGGATCCACAGTCCCAGGCCAAGGCAGAACCACATGCACACGTCTGTTCCTGCCCCCTACACCGGCAGAGAGCTCGGGGGAGCCAGAGACTGCCAGGCTGCTGCTGGGCTGGCTGCCTGTGTGGGACGAGGCAGATCCGACCTAGGGGCAAGTTGGGCCTCTTGCTCTCCCTGCTGCCCTGAGGCTGCTGGGTCAAAGAGGTCTTGGGCATCCAGGCCTTTGCTGGTCCCTTCCCTCTGACGAGGCCCTCTGAGCTCCAGCACCTTGCAGTGTGGAGACAGCCCCTGCCAGCAACCTCCTCTCCAAAGAGGCCTCAACCGAGGACTACACCCAGGGGAAAGGCACCAGCGGGGATGATCCTGGGGAGGCGCACGGACATGTCTGGACCCAGTCTCCGCAGCCTGCCCCTTGGTGGGGCAGTACCCCCGGAGGCCAGGAAGGTCTGGGCAAGGCTGGCCAGGGGCAGGGGCCATGCTGGGTCCTGACCCTGGCCTGTGGGGCCTCTGAGCACAACCGGCCCTCTCCCACTGGAAGACCTCCGCGGCTGCCTCCAAAGGCCGGTTTGCAAACACTCCCGCCCGCTGTTCACGTCAGGCTCGCACAATGCTCCCAAGCCCGGGAGAAAAGCACTTCGGAGTGGTGCTCTCTCCGGGCCCTTGCCCCTGATCCTGGGGGCTAGGCAGGGGGAACACTCTCCCAGGCCAAGGCAGAAACACATGCACACGTCTGTTCCTGTCCCCTGCACCGGCAGAGAGCTTGGGGGAGCCAGAGTCTGTCAGGCAGCTCTTGGGCTGGCCGCCTGTGTGGGAAGTGGCAGAGCCGACCTAGGGGCAAGTTGGGCCTCTTGCCCTCCCTGCTGCCCTGAGGCTGCTGGGCCAAAGAGGTCTTGGGCATCCAGCCCCTTGCTGGTCCCTTCCCTCTGACGAGGCCCTCTGAGCTCCAGCACCTTGCAGTGTGGAGACAGCCCCTGCCAGCAACCTCCTCTCCAAGGAGGCCTCAACCGAGTCCTAGGCCCAGGGGAAAGGCACCAGCGGGGATGAGCCTGGGGAGGCGCCCGGGCATGTCTGGACCCAGTCCCCGCAGCCTGCCCCTTGGTGGGGCAGTACCCCCGGAGGCCAGGAAGGTCTGGGCAAGGCTGACCACTGGCAGGGGCCCTGCTGGGTCCTGCCCCTGGCCTGTGGGGCCTCTGAGCACAACCGGCCCTCTCCCACTGGAAGACCTCCGCGGCTGCCTCCAAAGGCCGGTTTGCCAACACTCCCGCCCGCTGTTCCCGCCAGGCACGCACAATTCTCCCAAGCCCGGGAGAAAAGCGCTTCGGGGTGTTGCTCTCTCCGGGCCCTTGCCCCTCAGCGTGGGGGCCAGGCAGTGGGTCCACACTCCCAGACCAAGGCAGAACCACATGCACACGTCTGTTCCTGACCCCTGCACCGGCAGAGAGCTCGGGGGAGCCAGAGTCTGTCAGGCAGCTGCTGGGCTGGCCGCCTGTGTGGGAAGGGGCAGAGCCGACCTAGGGGCAAGTTGGGCCTCTTCCTCTCCCTGCTGCCCTGAGGCTGCTGGGCCAAAGAGGTCTTGGGCATCCAGCCCCTTGCTGGTCCCTTCCCTCTGACGAGGCCCTCTGAGCTCCAGCACCTTGCAGTGTGGAGACAGCCCCTGCCAGCAACCTCCTCTCCAAGGAGGCCTCAACTGAGGCCTAGGCCCAGGGGAAAGGCACCAGCGGGGATGAGCCTGGGGAGGCGCCCGGGCATGTCTGGACCCAGTCCCCGCAGCCTGCCCCTTGGTGGGGCAGTACCCCCGGAGGCCAGGAAGGTCTGGGCAAGGCTGCCAGTGGCAGGGACACTGCTGTGTCCTGCCCCTGGCCTGTGGGGCGTCTGAGCACAACCGGCACTCTCCCGCTGGAAGACCTCCCCGGCTGCCTCCAAAGGCCGGTTTGCAAGCACTCCCGCCCGCTGTTCCCGCCAGGCACGCACAATGTTCCCAAGCCCGGTAGAAAAGCGCTTCGGGGTGGTGGTCTCTCCGGGCCCTTGCCCCTGAGCCTGGGGGCCAGGCAGGGGGAACACACTCCCAGGCCAAGGCAGAACGATATGCACACGTCTGTTCCTGCCCCCTACACCGGCAGAGAGCTCGGGGGAGCCAGAGACTGCCAGGCTGCTGCTGGGCTGGCAGCCTGTGTGGGACGGGGTAGAGCCGACCTAGGGGCAAGTTGGGCCTCTTGCTCTCCCTGCTGCCCTGAGGCTGCTTGGTCAAAGAGGTGTTGGGCATCCAGCCCTTTGCTGGTCCCTTCCCTCTGACGAGGCCCTCTGAGCTCCAGCACCTTGCAGTGTGGAGACAGCCCCTGCCAGCAACCTCCTCTCCAAGGAGGCCTCAACCGACGCCTAGGCCCAGGGGAAAGGCACCAGCGGGGATGATCCTGGGGAGGCGCACGGACATGTCTGGACCCAGTCCCCGCAGCCTGCCCCTTGGTGGGGCAGTACCCCCGGAGGCCAGGAAGGTCCGGGTAAGGCTGGCCAGGGGCAGGGGCCCTGGTGGGTCCTACCCCTGGCCTGTGGGGCCTCTGAGCACAACCGGCCCTCTCCCACTGGAAACCTCCCCGGCTGCCTCCAAAGGCCGGTTTGCCAACACTCCCGCCCGCTGTTCCCGCCAGGCACGCACAATGCTCCCAATCCCGGGAGAAAAGCGCTTCGGGGTGTTGCTCTCTCCGGGCCCTTGCCCCTGAGCCTGGGGTCCAGGCAGTGGGTCCACACTCCCAGACCAAGGCAGAACCACATGCACACGTCTGTTCCTGACCCCTGCACCGGCAGAGAGCTCGGGGGAGCCAGAGTCTGTCAGGCAGCTGCTGGGTTGGCTGCCTGTGTGGGAAGGGGCAGAGCCGACCTAGGGGCAAGTTGGGCCTCTTGCTCTCCCTGCTGCCCTTAGGCTGCTGGGCCAAAGAGGTCTTGGGCATCCAGCCCCTTGCTGGTCCCTTCCCGCTGACGAGGCCCTCTGAGCTCCAGCACCTTGCAGTGTGGAGACAGCCCCTGCCAGCAACCTCCTCTCCAAGGAGGCCTCAACCGAGGACTAGGCCCAGGGGAAAGGCACCAGCGGGAATGAGCCTGGGGAGGCGCCCGGGCATGTCTGGACCCAGTCCCCGCAGCCTGCCCCTTGGTTGGGCAGTACCCCCGGAGGCCAGGAAGGTCTGGGCAAGGCTGGCCAGGGGCAGGGGCCCTGCTGGGTCCTGCCCCTGGCCTGTGGGGCCTCTGAGCACAACCGGCCCTCTCCCACTGTAAGACCTCCGCGGCTGCCTCCAAAGGCCGGTTTGCCAACACTCCCGCCCGCTGTTCCCGCCAGGCACGCACAATTCTCCCAAGCCTGGGAGAAAAGCGCTTCGGGGTGTTGCTCTCTCCGGGCCCTTGCCCCTCAGCGTGGGGCCAGGCAGTGGGTCCACACTCCCAGACCAAGGCAGAACCACATGCACACGTCTGTTCCTGACCCCTGCACCGGCAGAGAGCTCGGGGGAGCCAGAGTCTGTCAGGCAGCTGCTGGGCTGGCCGCCTGTGTGGGAAGGGGCAGAGCCGACCTAGGGGCAAGTTGGGCCTCTTCCTCTCCCTGCTGCCCTGAGGCTGCTGGGCCAAAGAGGTCTTGGGCATCCAGCCCCTTGCTGGTCCCTTCCCTCTGACGAGGCCCTCTGAGCTCCAGCACCTTGCAGTGTGGAGACAGCCCCTGCCAGCAACCTCCTCTCCAAGGAGGCCTCAACCGAGGCCTAGGCCCAGGGGAAAGGCACCAGCGGGGATGAGCCAGTGGAGGCGCACGGGCATGTCTGGACCCAGTCCCCGCAGCCTGCCCCTTGGTGGGGCAGTACCCCCGGAGGCCAGGAAGGTCTGGGCAAGGCTGCCAGGGGCAGGGACACTGCCGTGTCCTGCCCCTGGCCTCTGGGGCGTCTGAGCACAACCGGCACTCTCCCGCTGGAAGACCTCCCCGGCTGCCTCCAAAGGCCGGTTTGCAAGCACTCCCGCCCGCTGTTCCCGCCAGGCACGCACAATGCTCCCAAGCCCGGGAGAAAAGCGCTTCGGGGTGGTGCTCTCTCCGGGCCCTTGCCCCTGAGCCTGGGGGCCAGGCAGGGGGAACACACTCCCAGGCCAAGGCAGAACGACATGCACACGTCTGTTCCTGCCCCCTACACCGGCAGAGAGCTCGGGGGAGCCAGAGACTGCCAGGCTGCTGCTGGGCTGGCTGCCTTTGTGGGACCGGGTAGAGCCGACCTAGGGGCAAGTTGGGCCTCTTGCTCTCCCTGCTGCCCTGAGGCTGCTTGGTCAAAGAGGTGCTGGGCATCCAGCCCTTTGCTGGTCCCTTCCCTCTGACGAGGCCCTCTGAGCTCCAGCACCTTGCAGTGTGGAGACAGCCCCTGCCAGCAACCTCCTCTCCAAGGAGGCCTCAACCGACGCCTAGGCCCAGGGGAAAGGCACCAGCGAGGATGATCCTGGGGAGGCGCACGGACATGTCTGGACCCAGTCCCCGCAGCCTGCCCCTTGGTGGGGCAGTACCCCCAGAGGCCAGGAAGGTCTGGGCAAGGCTGGCCAGGGGCGGGGGCCCTGGTGGGTCCTGCCCCTGGCCTGTGGGGCCGCTGAGCACAACCGGCCCTCTCCCACTGGAAACCTCCCCGGCTGCCTCCAAAGGCCGGTTTGCCAACACTCCCGCCCGCTGTTCCCGCCAGGCACGCACAATGCTCCCAAGCCCGGGAGAAAAGCGCTTCGGGTTGCTGCTCTCTCCGGGCCCTTGCCCCTGAGCCTGGGGTCCAGGCAGTGGGTCCACACTCCCAGACCAAGGCAGAACCACATGCACACGTCTGTTCCTGACCCCTGCACCGGCAGAGAGCTCGGGGGAGCCAGAGTCTGTCAGGCAGCTGCTGGGCTGGCCGCCTGTGTGGGAAGGGGCAGAGCCGACCTAGGGGCAAGTTGGGCCTCTTGCTCTCCCTGCTGCCCTGAGGCTGCTGGGCCAAAGAGGTCTTGGGCATCCAGCCCCTTGCTGGTCCCTTCCCGCTGACGAGGCCCTCTGAGCTCCAGCACCTTGCAGTGTGGAGACAGCCCCTGCCAGCAACCTCCTCTCCAAGGAGGCCTCAACCGAGGCCTAGGCCCAGGGGAAAGGCACCAGCTGGGATGAGCCTGGGGAGGCGCCCGGGCATGTCTGGACCCAGTCCCCGCAGCCTGCCCCTTGGTGGGGCAGCACCCCCGGAGGCCAGGAAGGTCTGGGCAAGGCTGGCCAGGGGCAGGGGCCCTGCTGGGTCCTGCCCCTGGCCTGTGAGGACTCTGAGCACAACCGGCCCTCTCCCACTGGAAGACCTCCCCGGCTGCCTCCAAAGTCCTGTTTGCAAACACTCCCGCCCGCTGTTCCCGCCAGGCTCGCACAATGCTCCCCAGCCCGGGAGAAAAGTGCTTCGGGGTGGTGCTCTCTCCGGGCCCTTGCCCCTGAGCCTGGGGGCAAGGCAGGGGGAACACACTCCCAGGCCAAGGCAGAACCACATGCCCACGTCTGTTCCTGTCCCCTGCACTGGCAGAGAGCTCGGGGGAGCCAGAGTCTGTCAGGCAGCTGCTGGGTTGGCCGCCTGGGTGGGAAGGGGCAGAGCCGACCTAGGGGCAAGTTGGGCCTCTTCCTCTCCCTGCTGCCCTGAGGCTGCTGGGCCAAAGAGGTCTTGGGCATCCAGCCCCTTCCTGGTCCCTTCCCTCTGACGAGGCCCTCTGAGCTCCAGCACCTTGCAGTGTGGAGACAGCCCCTGCCAGCAACCTCCTCTCCAAGGAAGCCTCAACCGAGGCCTAGGGCCCAGGGGAAAGGCACCAGCGGGGATGAGCCAGTGGAGGCGCCCGGGCATGTCTTGACCCAGTCCCCGCAGCCTGCCCCTTGGTGGGGCAGTACCCCCGGAGGCCAGGAAGGTCTGGGCAAGGCTGCCAGGGGCAGGGACACTGCTGGGGCCAGCCCCTGGCCTGTGGGGCGTCTGAGCACAACCGGCACTCTCCCGCTGGAAGACCTCCCCGGCTGCCTCCAAGGCCGGTTTGCAAGCGCTCCTGCCCACTGTTCCCAGCAGGCGTGTACAATGCTCCCAAGCCCGGGAGAAAAGCGCTTCGGGGTGGTGCTCTCTCCGGGCCCTTGCCCCTGAGCCTGGGGGCAAGGCACGGTGTCCACACTCCCAGGCCAAGTCAGAACCACATGCACACCTCTGATCTGCCCCCTGCACCGGCAGAGAGCTCGGGGGAGCCAGAGTATGTCAGGCAGCTGCTGGGCTGGCCGCCTGTGTGGGAAGGGGCAGAGCCGACCTAGGGGCAAGTTGGGCCTCTTGCTCTCCCTGCTGCCCTGAGGCTGCTGGGCCAAAGAGGTCTTGGGCGTCCAGCCCCTTGCTGGTCCCTTCCCTCTGACGAGGCCCTCTGAGCTCCAGCACCTTGCAGTGTGGAGACAGCCCCTGCCATCAACCTCCTCTCCAAGGAGGCCTAAACCGAGGCCTAGGCCCAGGGGAAAGGCACCAGTGCGGATGAGCCTGGGGAAGCGCCCGGGCATGTCTGGACCCAGTCCCCGCAGCCTGCCCCTTGGTGGGGCAGTACCCCCTGAGGCCAGGAAGGTCTGGGAAAGGCTGGCCAGGGGCAGGGGACCTGCTGGGTCCTGCCCCTGGCCTGTGGGGCCTCTGAGCACATCCGGCCCTCTCTCGCTGGAAGACCTCCCCGGCTGCCTCCAAAGGCCGGTTTGCAAGCGCTACCGCCCACTGTTCCCAGCAGGCGTGCACAATGCTCCTAAGCCCGGGAGACAAGCGCTTCAGGGTGGTGCTCTCACCGGGCCCTTGCCCCTGAGCCTGGGGTCCAGGCAGTGGGTCCACACTCCCAGACCAAGGCAGAACCACATGCACACGTCTGTTCCTGGCCCCTGCACTGGCAGAGAGCTCGGGGGAGCCAGAGTATGCCAGGCAGCTCCTGGGCTGGCGGCCTGTGTGGAAAGGGGCAGAGCCGACCTAGGGGCAAGTTGGGCCTCTTGCTCTCCCTGCTGCCCTGAGGCTGCTGGGCCAAAGAGATCTTGGCATCCAGCCCCTTGCTGGTCCCTTCCCTCTGATGAGGCCCTGTGAGCTCCAGCGCCTTGCAGTGTGGAGAGAGCCCCTGCCAGCAACCTCCTCTCCAAGGAGGCCTCAACCGAGGCCTAGGCCTAGGGGAAAGGCACCAGCGGGGATGAGCCTGGGGAGGCGCCCGGGCATGTCTGGACCCAGTCCCCGCAGCCTGCCCCTTGGTTGGGCAGTACCCCCGGAGGCCAGGAAGGTCTGGGCAAGGCTGGCCAGGGGCAGGGGCCCTGCTGGGTCCTGCCCCTGGCCTGTGGGGCCTCTGAGCACAACCGGCCCTCTCCCACTGAAAGACCTCCCCGGCTGCCTCCAAAGGCCGGTTTGCAAGCGCTACCGCCCACTGTTCCCAGCAGGCGTGCACAATGCTCCTAAGCCCGGGAGACAAGCGCTTCAGGGTGGTGCTCTCTCTGGGACCTTGCCCCTGAGCCTGGGGGCAAGGCAGGGTGTCCACACTGCCAGGCCAAGGCAGAACCACATGCACACGTCTGATCTGCCCCCTGCACCGGCAGAGAGCTCGGGGGAGCCAGAGTCTGTCAGGCAGCTGCTGGGCTGGCCGCCTGTGTGGGAAGTGGCAGAGCCGACCTATGGGCAAGTTGGGCCTCTTGCCCTCCCTGCTGCCCTGAGGCTGCTGGGCCAAAGAGGTCTTGGGCATCCAGCCCCTTGCTGGTCCCTTCCCTCTGACGAGGCCCTCTGAGCTCCAGCACCTTGCAGTGTGGAGACAGCCCCTGCCAGCAACCTCCTCTCCAAGGAGGCCTCAACCGAGGCCTAGGACCAGGGGAAAGGCACCAGCAGGGATGAGCCTGGGGAGGCGCCCGGGCATGTCTGGACCCAGTCCCCGCAGCCTGCCCCTTGGTGGGGCAGTACCCCCGGAGGCCAGGAAGGTCTGGGCAAAGCTGGCCAGGGGCAGGGGCCCTGCTGGGTCCTGCCCCTGGCCTGTGGGGCCTCTGAGCACAACCGGCCCTCTCCCACTGGAAGACCTCCGCGGCTGCCTCCAAAGGCCGGTTTGCCAACACTCCCGCCCGCTGTTCCCGCCAGGCACGCACAATTCTCCCAAGCCCGGGAGAAAAGCGCTTCGGGGTGTTGCTCTCTCCGGGCCCTTGCCCCTGAGCGTGGGGGCCAGGCAGTGGGTCCACACTCCCAGACCAAGGCAGAACCACATGCACACGTCTGTTCCTGACCCCTGCACCGGCAGAGAGCTCGGGGGAGCCAGAGTCTGTCAGGCAGCTGCTGGGCTGGCCGCCTGTGTGAGAAGGGGCAGAGCCGACCTAGGGGCAAGTTGGGCCTCTTCCTCTCCCTGCTGCCCTGAGGCTGCTGGGCCAAAGAGGTCTTGGGCATCCAGCCCCTTGCTGGTCCTTTCCCTCTGACGAGGCCCTCTGAGCTCCAGCACCTTGCAGTGTGGAGACAGCCCCTGCCGGCAGCCTCCTCTCCAAGGAGGCCTCAACCGAGGCCTAGGCCCAGGGGAAAGGCACCAGCGGGGATGAGCCTGGGGAGGCGCCCGGGCATGTCTGGACCCAGTCCCCGCAGCCTGCCCCTTGCTGGGGCAGTACCCCCGGAGGCCAGGAAGGTCTGGGCAAGGCTGCCAGGGGCAGGGACACTGCTGGGTCCTGCCCCTGGCCTGTGGGGCGTCTGAGCACAACCGGCACTCTCCCGCTGGAAGACCTCCCCGGCTGCCTCCAAAGGCCGCTTTGCAAGCACTCCCGCCCGCTGTTCCCGCCAGGCACGCACAATGCTCCCAAGCCCGGGAGAAAAGCGCTTCGGGGTGGTGCTCTCTCCGGGCCCTTGCCCCTGAGCCTGGGGGCCAGGCAGGGGGAACACACTCCCAGGCCAAGGCAGAACGACATGCACACGTCTGTTCCTGCCCCCTACACCGGCAGAGAGCTCGGGGGAGCCAGAGACAGCCAGGCTGCTGCTGGGCTGGCTGCCTGTGTGGGACGGGGTAGAGCCGACCTAGGGGCAAGTTGGGCCTCTTGCTCTCCCTGCTGCCCTGAGGGAGCTGGGTCAAAGAGGTGTTGGGCATCCAGCCCTTTGCTGGTCCCTTCCCTCTGACGAGGCCCTCTGAGCTCCAGCACCTTGCAGTGTGGAGACAGCCCCTGCCAGCAACCTCCTCTCCAAAGAGGCCTCAACCGAGGCCTAGGCCCAGGGGAAAGGCACCAGCGGGGATGATCCTGGGGAGGCGCACAGACATGTCTGGACCCAGTCCCCGCAGCCTGCCCCTTGGTGGGGCAGTACCCCCAGAGGCCAGGAAGGTCTGGGCAAGGCTGGCCAGGGGCAGGGGCCCTGGTGGGTCCTGCCCCTGGCCTGTGGGGCCTCTGAGCACAACCGGCCGTCTCCCAATGGAAGACCTCCCCGGCTGCCTCCAAAGGCCGGTTTGCAAGCGCTCCCGCCCACTGTTCCCAGCAGCCGTGCACAATGCTCCCAAGCCCGGGAGAAAAGCGCTTCGGGGTGGTGCTCTCTCCGGGCCCTTGCCCCTGAGCCTGGGGGCAAGGCACGGTGTCCACACTCCCAGGCCAAGTCAGAACCACATGCACACCTCTCATCTGCCCCCTGCACCGGCAGAGAGCTCGGGGGAGCCACAGTATGTCAGGCAGCTGCTGGGCTGGCCGCCTGTGTGGGAAGGCGCAGAGCCGACCTAGGGGCAAGTTGGGCCTCTTGCTCTCCCTGCTGCCCTGAGGCTGCTGGGCCAAAGAGGTCTTGGGCATCCAGCCGCTTGCTGGTCCCTTCCCTCTGACAAGGCCCTCTGAGCTCCAGCACCTTGCAGTGTGGAGACAGCCCCTGCCAGCAACCTCCTCTCCAAGGAGGCCTCAACCGAGGCCTAGGCCCAGGGGAAAGGCACCAGCGTGGATGAGTCTGGGGAGGCGCCCGGGCATGTCTGGACCCAGTCCCTGCAGCCTGCCCCTTGGTGGGGCAGTACCCCCTGAGGCCAGGAAGGTCTGGGAAAGGCTGGCCAGGGGCAGGGGACCTGCTGGGTACTGCCCCTGGCCTGTGGGGCCTCTGAGCACATCCGGCCCTCTCCCGCTGGAAGACCTCCCCGGCTGCCTCCAAAGGCCGGTTTGCCAACACTCCCGCCCACTGTTCCCACCAGGCACGCACAATGCTCCCAAGCCCGGGAGAAAAGCGCTTCGGTGTGGTACTCTCTCCGGGCCCTTGCCCCTGAGCCTGGGGGCCAGGCAGGGGGAACACACTCCCAGGCCAAGGCAGAACGACATGCACACGTCTGTTCCTGACCCCTGCACCGGCAGAGAGCTCGGGGGAGCCAGAGTCTGTCAGGCAGCTGCTGGGTTGGCTGCCTGTGTCGGAAGGGGCAGAGCCGACCTAGGGGCAAGTTGGGCCTCTTCCTCTCCCTGCTGCCCTGAGGCTGCTGGGCCAAAGAGGTCTTGGGCATCCAGCCCCTTGCTGGTCCCTTCCCGCTGACGAGGCCCTCTGAGCTCCAGCACCTTGCAGTGTGGAGACAGCCCCTGCCGGCAACCTCCTCTCCAAGGAGGCCTCAACCGAGGCCTAGGCCCAGGGGAAAGGCACCAGCGGGGATGAGCCTGGGGAGGCGCCCGGGCATGTCTGGACCCAGTCCCCGCAGCCTGCCCCTTGGTGGGGTAGTACCCCCGGAGGCCAGGAAGGTCTGGGCAAGGCTGCCAGGGGCAGGGACACTGCTGGGTCCCGCCCCTGGCCTGTGGGTCGTCTGAGCACAACCGGCACTCTCCCGCTGGAAGACCTCCACAGCTGCCTCCAAAGGCTGGTTTGCAAGCACTCAATCCCGCTGTTCCCGCCAGCCGCGCACAATGCTCCCAAGCCCGGGAGAAAAGCATTTTGGGGTGGTGCTCACTCCGGGCTTTGGAAGACCTCCCCGGCTGCCTCCAAGGCCGGTTTGCAAGCACTCCCACTCGCTGTTCCCGCCATCCGTGCAAATGCTCCAAGCCCAGGAGAAAAGCGCTTCGGGTGGTGCTCTCTCCTGGCCCTTGGAAGACCTCCCCGGGTGCCTCCAAAGGCTGGTTTTCAAGAACTCACTCCCGCTGTCCCGCCAGCCGCACACAATGCTCCCAATCACGGGAGAGAAGCGCTTCGGGGTGGTGTTCTCTCCGGGCCCTTGGAAGACCTCCCCGTTTGTCTCCAAAGGCCGGTTTGCAAGCACTCATGCCCGCTGTTCCCGCCAGCCGCGCACAATGCTCCCAAGCCCGGGAGAAAAGCGCTTTGTGGTGGTGCTCTCTCCAGGCCCTTGGAAGACCTCCCCGGCTGCCTCCAAAGGCCGGTTTGCAAGCACTCAATCCCGCTGTTCCCGCCAGCCGCGCACAATGCTCCCAAGCCTGGGAGAAAAGCGCTTCGGGGTGGTGCTCTCTCCCGGCCCTTGGAAGACCTCCCCGGCTGCCTCCAAAGGCTGATTTTCAAGAACTCCCTCCCGCTGACCCGCCAGCCGCACACAATGCTCCCAAGCCCGGGAGAAAAGCATTTTGGGGTGGTCTCTCTCCGGGCCCTTGGAAGACCTCCCCGGCTGCCTCTAAAGGCCGGTTTGCAAGCACTCATGTCCTCTGTTCCCGACAGCCGCGAACAATGCTCCCAATTCCGTGAGAAAAGTGCTTCGAGATGGTGCTCTCTCCGGGCCCTTGGAAGACCTCCCAAGCTGCCTCCAAAGGCCGGTTTGCAAGCACTCCCGCCCGCTGTTCCCGCCAGCCTCGCACAATGCTCCCAAGACCGGGAGAAAAGCGCTTCGGGGTGGTGTTCTCTCCGTGCCAATGGAGGACCTCCCTGGCTGCCCCCAAAGGCCGGTTTGCAAGCACTCCCACTCGCTGTTCCCGCCAGCCACGCACAATCCTCCAAAACCCCGGAGAAAAGCGCTTCGGGGTGGTGTTCTCTCCGTGCCCATGGAAGACCTCGCGGGGTGCCCCCAATGGCCGGTTTGGAAGCACTCCCAATCGCTGTTCCCGCCATCCGCACAAATGTTCCAAGCCCGGGAGAAAAGCGCTTCTGGGTGGTGCTCTCTCCTGGCCCTTGGAAGACCTCCCCGACTGCCTCCAAAGGACGGTTTTCAAGCACTCCTGCCTGCTGTTCCCGCCACCCGCGCACAATGCTCCCAAGCCCGGGAGAAAAGCATTTTGGGGTGGTGCTCACTCCAGGCCCTTGGAAGACCTCCCCGGCTGCCTCCAATGGCCAGTTTGCAAGCGCTCATGCCCGCTGTTCCCACCAGCCGCGCACAATGCTCCCAAGCCCGGGAGAAAAGCTTTTTGGGGTGGTGCTAACACCGGGCCCTGGAAGACCTCCCCGGCTGCCTCCAAAGGCCGGTTTTCAAGCACTCCTACCTGCTGTTCCCGCCACCTGCGCACAATGCTCCCAAGCCTGGGAGAAAAGCGCTTCGGGGTGGTGCTCTCTACAGGCCCTTGGAAGACCTCCCCGGCTGCCTCCAAAGGCCGGTTTGCAAGGACTCCTTCCTGCTGTTCCCGCCAGCCACGCACAATGCTCCCAAGCCCGGGAGAAAAGCATTTTGGGGTGGTGCTCTCTACAGGCCCTTGGAAGACCTCCCAGGCTGCCTCCAATGGCCAGCTTGCAAGCACTCATGCCCGCTGTTCCCACCAGCCGCGCAGAATGCTCCTAAGCCCGGGAGAAAAGCTTTTAGGGGTGGTGCTCACACAGGGCACTGGAAGACCTCCCCGGCTGCCTGCAAAGGCCGGTTTTCAAGCACTCCTGCCTGCTGTTCCCGCCACCCGCGCACAATACTCCCAAGCCCGGGAGAAAAGCGCTTCGGGGTGGTGCTCTCTACAGGCCCTTGGAAGACCTCCCCGGCTGCCTCCAAAGGCCGGTTTGCAAGGACTCCTTCCTGCTGTTACCGCCAGCCACGCACCATGCTCCCCAGCCCGGGAGAAAAGTGCTTCGGGGTGGTGCTCTCTCCGGGCCCTTGGAAGACGTCCCCGGCTGCCTCCAAAGGCCGGTTTGCAAGCACTCATGCCCGTTGTTCCCACCAGCCGCGCACAATGCTCCCAAGCCCGGGAGAAAAGCATTTTGGGGTGGTGCTCACTCCGGGCCCTTGGAAGACCTCCCCGGCTGCCTCCAAAGGCCAGTTTGCAAGCACTCCTGCCTGCTGTTCCCGCCAGCCGCGCACAATGCTCCCAAGCCCGGGAGAAAAGCGCTTCGGGGTGGTGCTCTCTCCGGGCACTTTCAAGACCTCCCCGGCTGCCTCCAAAGGCCGGTTTGTAAGTACTCATTCCCGCTGCTTCCGCCAGCCAAGCACAATGCTCCCAAGCCCGGGAGAAAAGCATTTTGGGGTGGTGCTCTCTCCGGGCCGTTGGAAGACCTCCCGGGCTGCCTCCAAAGGCCGGTTTGCAAGCACTCCTGCCTGCTGTTCCCGCCACATGCGCACAATGCACCCAAGCCCGGGAGCAAAGCACTTCGGGATGGTGCTCTCTCCCAGCCTTTGGAAGACGTCCCCAGCTGCCTCCAAAGGCCGGTTTGCAAGGACTCCTTCCTGCTGTTCCCGCCAGCCACGCACAATGCTCCCAATCCCGGGAGAAAAGTGCTTCGGGATGGTGCTCTCTCCGGGCCCTTGGAAGACCTCCCCGGATACCTCCAAAGGTGGGTTTGCAAGTACTCATTTCCGCTGTTCCCGCCAGCTGTGCACAATTCTCCCAAGCCCGGGAGAAAAGCATTTTGCGGTGGTGCTCTCTCCGGGCCCTTGGAAGACCTCCCCGGCTGCCTCAAAAGGCCGGTTTGCAATCACTCCCACTGACTGTTCCCGCCAGCCACGCACATGCTCCAAAACACGGGAGAGAAGCGCTTTGGGGTGGTGCTCTCTCCCGGCCCTTGGAAGACTTTCCCGGCTGCCTCCAAAGGTCGGTTTGCAAGAACTCCCTGCCGCTGTCCCGCCAGCCGCACACAATGCTCCCAATCACGGGACAAAAGCGCTTCGGGGTGGTGCTCTCTCAGGGCCCTTTGAAGACTTCCCCGGCTGCCTCCAATGGGCGGTATGCAAGCACTCATGCCCGCTGTTCCCACCAGCCATGCACAATGCTCCCAAGCACGGGAGAAAAGCATTTTGGGGTGGTGCTCACTCCTTTCCCTTGGAAGACCTCCGCGCCTGCCTCCAAAGGCCGGTTTGCAAGCACTCCTGCCTGCTGTTCCCGCCACACGCGGACACTGCTCCCTAGCCTGGGAGAAAAGCGCATCGGGGTGGTGTTCTCTCCGGGCCCATGGAGGACCTCCCCGGCTGCCCCCAAAGGCAGGTTTGCAAGCATTCCCACTAGCTGTTCCCGCCAGCCACGCAAATGCTCCCAAGCCCGGGAGAAAAGCGCTTCGGGGTGGTGCTCTCTCCGGGACCTTGCCCCTGAGCCTGGGGGCCAGGCAGGGGGTCCACACTCCCAGGTAAAGTCAGAACCACATGCACACGTCTGTTCCTGCCCCCTCCACCGGCAGAGAGCTGGGGGGAGCCAGAGTCTGTCAGGCAGCTGCTGGGCTGGCCGCCTGTGTGGGAAGGGGCAGAGCCGACCTAGGGGCAAGTTGGGCCTCTTGCTCTCCCTGCAGCCCTGAGGCTGCTGGGTCAAAGAGGTCTTGGGCATCCAGCCCCTTGCTGGTCCCTTCCCTCTGATGAGGCCCTCTGAGCTCCAGCACCTTGCAGTGTGGAGACAGCCCCTGCCAGCAACCTCCTCTCCAAGGAGGCCTCAACCGAGGCCTAGGCCTAGGGAAAAGGCCCAGCGGGGATGAGCCTGGGGAGGCGCCCGGCGATGTCTGGACCCAGTCCCCGCAGCCTGCCCCTTGGTGGGGCAGTACCCCCGGAGGCCAGGAAGGTCTGGGCAAGGCTGCCAGGGGCAGGGACACTGTTGGGTCCTGCCCCTGGCCTGTGGGGCGTCTGAGCACAACCGGCACTCTCCCGCTGAAAGACCTCCCCGTCGCCTCCAAAAGACGGTTTGCAAGCACTCCCACCCGCTGTTCCCGCCAGGCACGCACAATGCTCCCAAGCGCGGGAGAAAAGCGCTTCGGGGTGGTGCTCTCTCCGGGCCCTTGCCCCTGAGCCTGGGGCCAGGCAGGGGGAACACACTCCCAGGCCAAGGGAGACGACATGCACACGTCTGTTCCTGCCCCCTACACCGGCAGAGAGCTCGGGGGAGCCAGAGACTGCCAGGCTGCTGCTGGGCTGGCTGCCTGTGTGGGACGGGGCAGAGCCGACCTAGGGGCAAGTTGGGCCTCTTGCTCTCCCTGCTGCCCTGAGGCTGCTGGGTCAAAGAGTTCTTGGGCATCCAGCCCTTTGCTGGTGCCTTCCCTCTGACGAGGCCCTCTGAGCTCCAGCACCTTGCAGTGTGGAGACAGCCCCTGCCAGCAACCTCCTCTCCAAAGAGGCCTCAACCGAGGACTACACCAGGGGAAAGGCACCAGCGGGGATGATCCTGGGGAGGCGAACGGACATGTCTGGACCCAGTCCCCGCAGCCTGCCCCTTGGTGGGTCAGTACCCCCAGAGGCCAGGAAGGTCTGGGCAAGGCTGCCAGGGGCAGGGACACTTCTGGGTCCTGCCCCTGGCCTGTGGGGCGTCTGAGCACAACCGGCACTCTCCCGCTGGAAGACCTCCCGTCTGCCTCCAAAGGCCGCTTTGCAAGCACTCCCGCCCGCTGTTCCCGCCAGGCACGCACAATGCTCCCAAGCCCGGGAGAAAAGCACTTCGGAGTGGTGCTCTCTCCGGGCCCTTGCCCCTGATCCTGGGGGCTAGGCAGGGGGAACACACTCCCAGGCCAAGGCAGAAACACATGCCCACGTCTGTTCCTGTCCCCTGCACCGGCAGAGAGCTCGGGAGAGCCAGAGTCTGTCAGGCAGCTGCTGGGCTGGCCGCCTGTGTGGGAAGTGGCAGAGCCGATCTAGGGGCAAATTGGGCCTCTTGCCCTCCCTGCTGCCCTGAGGCTGCTGGGCCAAAGAGGTCTTGGGCATCCAGCCCCTTGCTGGTCCCTTCCCTCTGACGAGGCCCTCTGAGCTCCAGCACCTTGCAGTGTGGAGACAGCCCCTGCCAGCAACCTCCTCTCCAAGGAGGCCTCAACCGAGGCCTAGGACCAGGGGAAAGGCACCAGCGGGGATGAGCCTGGGGAGGCGCCCGGGCATGTCTGGACCCAGTCCCCGCAGCCTGCCCCTTGGTGGGGCAGTACCCCCGGAGGCCAGGAAGGTCTGGGCAAGGCTGGCCAGGGGCAGGGGCCCTGCTGGGTCCTGCCCCTGGCCTGTGGGGCCTCTGAGCACAACCGGCCCTCTCCCACTGGAAGACCTCCGCGGCTGCCTCCAAAGGCCGGTTTGCCAACACTCCCGCCCGCTGTTCCCGCCAGGCACGCACAATTCTCCCAAGCCCGGGAGAAAAGCGCTTCGGGGTGTTGCTCTCTCCGGGCCCTTGCCCCTGAGCGTGGGGGCCAAGCAGTGGGTCCACACTCCCAGACCAAGGCAGAACCACATGCACACGTCTGTTCCTGCCCCCTGCACCGGCAGAGAGCTCGGGGAACCAGAGTCTGTCAGGCAGCTGCTGGGCTGGCCGCCTGTGTGGGAAGGGGCAGAGCCGACCTAGGGGCAAGTTGGGCCTCTTCCTCTCCCTGCTGCCCTGAGGCTGCTGGGCCAAAGAGGTCTTGGGCATCCAGCCCCTTGCTGGTCCCTTCCCTCTGACGAGGCCCTCTGAGCTCCAGCACCTTGCAGTGTGGAGACAGCCCCTGCCAGCAACCTCCTCTCCAAGGAGGCCTCAACCGAGGCCTAGGCCCAGGGGAAAGGCACCAGCGGGGATGAGCCTGGGGAGGCGCCCGGGAATGTCTGGACCCAGTCCCCGCAGCCTGCCCCTTGTTGGGGCAGTACCCCCGGAGGCCAGGAAGGTCTGGGCAAGGCTGCCAGGGGCAGGGACACTGCTGTGTCCTGCCCCTGGCCTGTGGGGCGTCTGAGCACAACCGGCACTCTCCCGCTGGAAGACCTCCCCGGCTGCCTCCAAAGGCCGGTTTGCAAGCACTCCCGCCCGCTGTTCCCGCCAGGCACGCACAATGCTCCCAAGCCCGGGAGAAAAGCTCTTCGGGGTGGTGCTCTCTCCGGGCCCTTGCCCCTGAGCCTGGGGGCCAGGCAGGGGGAACACACTCCCAGGCCAAGGCAGAACGACATGCACACGTCTGTTCCTGCCCCCTACACCGGCAGAGAGCTCGGGGGAGCCAGAGACTGCCAGGCTGCTGCTGGGCTGGCTGCCTGTGTGGGACGGGGTAGAGCCGACCTAGGGGCAAGTTGGGCCTCTTGCTCTCCCTGCTGCCCTGAGGCTGCTTGGTCAAAGAGGTGTTGGGCATCCAGCCCTTTGCTGGTCCCTTCCCTCTGACGAGGCCCTCTGAGCTCCAGCACCTTGCAGTGTGGAGACAGCCCCTGCCAGCAACCTCCTCTCCAAGGAGGCCTCAACCGACGCCTAGGCCCAGGGGAAAGGCACCAGCGGGGATGATCCTGGGGAGGCGCACGGACATGTCTGGACCCAGTCCCCGCAGCCTGCCCCTTGGTGGGGCAGTACCCCCAGAGGCCAGGAAGGTCTGGGCAAGGCTGGCCAGGGGCAGGGGCCCTGGTGGGTCCTGCCCCTGGCCTGTGGGGCCTCTGAGCACAACCGGCCCTCTCCCACTGGAAACCTCCCCGGCTGCCTCCAAAGGCCGGTTTGCCAACACTCCCGCCCGCTTTTCCCGCCAGGCACGCACAATGCTCCCAAGCCCGGGAGAAAAGCGCTTCGGGGTGTTGCTCTCTCCGGTCACTTGCCCCTGAGCCTGGGGTCCAGGCAGTGGGTCCACACTCCCAGACCAAGGCAGAACCACATGCACACGTCTGTTCCTGACCCCTGCACCGGCAGAGAGCTCGGGGGAGCCAGAGTCTGTCAGGCAGCTGCTGGGTTGGCGGCCTGTGTGGGAAGGGGCAGAGCTGACCTAGGGGCAAGTTGGGCCTCTTGCTCTCCCTGCTGCCCTGAGGCTGCTGGGCCAAAGAGGTCTTGGGCATCCAGCCCCTTGCTGGTCCCTCCCCGCTGACGAGGCCCTCTGAGCTCCAGCACCTTGCAGTGTGGAGACAGCCCCTGCCAGCAACCTCCTCTCCAAGGAGGCCTCAACCGAGGACTAGGACCAGGGGAAAGGCACCAGCGGGGATGAGCCTGGGGAGGCGCCCGGGCATGTCTGGACCCAGTCCCCGCAGCCTGCCCCTTGGTGGGGCAGTACCCCCGGAGGCCAGGAAGGTCTGGGCAAGGCTGGCCAGGGGCAGGGGCCCTGGTGGGTCCTGCCCCTGGCCTGTGGGGCCTCTGAGCACAACCGGCCCTCTCCCACTGGAAACCTCCCCGGCTGCCTCCAAAAGCCGGTTTGCCAACACTCCCGCCCGCTGTTCCCACCAGGCACGCACAATGCTCCCAAGCCCGGGAGAAAAGCGCTTCGGGGTGTTGCTCTCTCCGGGCCCTTGCCCCTGAGCCTGGGGTCCAGGCAGTGGGTCCACACTCCCAGACCAAGGCAGAACCACATGCACACGTCTGTTCCTGACCCCTGCACCGGCAGAGAGCTCGGGGGAGCCAGAGTCTGTCCGGCAGCTGCTGGGTTGGCTGCCTGTGTGGGAAGGGGCAGAGCCGACCTAGGGGCAAGTTGGGCCTCTTGCTCTCCCTGCTGCCCTGAGGCTGCTGGGCCAAAGACGTCTTGGGCATCCAGCCCCTTGCTGGTCCCTTCCCTCTGACGAGGCCCTCTGAGCTCCAGCACCTTGCAGTGTGGAGACAGCCCCTGCCAGCAACTTCCTCTCCAAGGAGGCCTCAACCGAGGACTAGGCCCAGGGGAAAGGCACCAGCGGGGATGAGCCTGGGGAGGCGCCCGAGCATGTCTGGACCCAGTCCCCGCAGCCTGCCCCTTGCTGGGGCAGTACCCCCGGAGGCGAGGAAGGTCTGGGCAAGGCTGGCCAGGGGCAGGGGCCCTGGTGGGTCCTGCCCCTGGCCTGTGGGGCCTCTGAGCACAACCGGCCCTCTCCCACTGGAAGACCTCCCCGGCTGCCTCCAAAGGCCGGTTTGCAAGCGCTCCCGCCCACTGTTCCCAGCAGGCGTGCACAATGCTCCCAAGCCCGGGAGAAAAGCGCTTCGGGGTGGTGCTCTCTCCGGGCCCTTGCCCCTGAGCCTGGGGGCAAGGCACGGTGTCCACACTCCCAGGCCAAGTCAGAACCACATGCACACCTCTCATCTGCCCCCTGCACCGGCAGAGAGCTCGGGGGAGCCAGAGTATGTCAGGCAGCTGCTGGGCTGGCCGCCTGTGTGGGAAGGGGCAGAGCCGACCCAGGGGCAAGTTGGGCCTCTTGCTCTCCCTGCTGCCCTGAGGCTGCTGGGCCAAAGAGGTCTTGGGCATCCAGCCCCTTGCTGGTCCCTTCCCTCTGACAAGGCCCTCTGAGCTCCAGCACCTTGCAGTGTGGAGACAGCCCCTGCCAGCAACCTCCTCTCCAAGGAGGCCTAAACCGAGGCCTAGGCCCAGGGGAAAGGCACCAGCGGGGATGAGTCTGGGGAGGCGCCCGGGCATGTCTGGACCCAGTCCCTGCAGCCTGCCCCTTGGTGGGGCAGTACCCCCTGAGGCCAGGAATGTCTGGGAAAGGCTGGCCAGGGGCAGGGGACCTGCTGGGTCCTGCCCCTGGCCTGTGGGGCCTCTGAGCACATCCGGCCCTCTCCCGCTGGAAGACCTCCCCGGCTGCCTCCAAAGGCCGGTTTGCCAACACTCCCGCCCACTGTTCCCACCAGGCGCGCACAATGCTCCCAAGCCCGGGAGAAAAGTGCTTCGGTGTGGTACTCTCTCCGGGCCCTTGCCCCTGAGCCTGGGGGCCAGGCAGGGGGAACACACTCCCAGGCCAAGGCAGAACGACATGCACACGTCTGTTCCTGACCCCTGCACCGGCAGAGAGCTCGGGGGAGCCAGAGTCTGTCAGGCAGCTGCTGGGTTGGCTTCCTGTGTGGGAAGGGGCAGAGCCGACCTAGGGGCAAGTTGGGCCTCTTCCTCTCCCTGCTGCCCTGAGGCTGCTGGGCCAAAGAGGTCTTGGGCATCCAGCCCCTTGCTGGTACCTTCCCGCTGACGAGGCCCTCTGAGCTCCAGCACCTTGCAGTGTGCAGACAGCCCCTGCCGGCAACCTCCTCTCCAAGGAGGCCTCAACCGAGGCCTAGGCCCAGGGGAAAGGCACCAGCGGGGATGAGCCTGGGGAGGCGCCCGGGCATGTCTGGACCCAGTCCCCGCAGCCTGCCCCTTGGTGGGGTAGTACCCCCGGAGGCCAGGAAGGTCTGGGCAAGGCTGCCAGGGGCAGGGACACTGCTGGGTCCCGCCCCTGGCCTGTGGGTCGTCTGAGCACAACCGGCACTCTCCCGCTGGAAGACCTCCACAGCTGCCTCCAAAGGCTGGTTTGCAAGCACTCAATCCCGCTGTTCCCGCCAGCCGCGCACAATGCTCCCAAGCCCGGGAGAAAAGCATTTTGGGGTGGTGCTCACTCCGGGCTTTGGAAGACCTCCCCGGCTGCCTCCAAGGCCGGTTTGCAAGCACTTCTGCCTGCTGTTCCCGCCAACCGCGCACAATGCTCCCAAGCCCGGGAGAAAAGCGTTTCGGGGGGTGTTCTCTCTGGGCCCAAGAAAGACCTCCCGGGCTGCCCCCAAACGCCGGTTTGCAAGCACTCCCACTCGCTTTTCCCGCCATCCGTGCAAATGCTCCAAGCCCAGGAGAAAAGCGCTTCGGGGTGGTGCTCTCTCCCGGCCCTTGGAAGACCTCCCCGGCTGCTTCCAAAGGCTGGTTTTCAAGAACTCCCTCCCGCTGACCCGCAAGCCGCACACAATGCTCCCAAGCCCGGGAGAAAAGCATTTTGGGGTGGTCTCTCTCCGGGCCCTTGGAAGACCTCCCCGGCTGCCTCTAAAGGCCGGTTTGCAAGCACTCATGTCCGCTGTTCCCGACAGCCGCGAACAATGCTCCCAATTCTGTGAGAAAAGTGCTTCGGGATGGTGCTCTCTCCGGGCCCTTGGAAGACCTCCCAAGCTGCCTCCAAAGGCCGGTTTGCAAGCACTCCCTCCCGCTATTCCCGCCAGCCTCGCACAATGCTCCCAAGACCGGGAGAAAAGCGCTTCGGGGTGGTGTTCTCTCCGTGCCAATGGAGGACCTCCCTGGCTGCCCCCAAAGGCCGGTTTGCAAGCACTCCCACTCGCTGTTCCCGCCAGCCACGCACAATCTTCCAAAACCCCGGAGAAAAGCGCTTCGGGGTGGTGTTCTCTCCATGCCCATGGAAGACCTCCCGGGGTGCCCCCAATGGCCGGTTTGGAAGCACTCCCAATCGCTGTTCCCGCCATCCGCACAAATGTTCCAAGCCCAGGAGAAAAGCGCTTCTGGGTGGTGCTCTCTCCTGGCCCTTGGAAGACCTCCCCGACTGCCTCCAAAGGACGGTTTTCAAGCACTCCTGCCTGCTGTTCCCGCCACCCGCGCACAATGCTCCCAAGCCCGGGAGAAAAGTGCTTCGGGGTGGTGCTCTCTACAGGCCCTTGGAAGACCTCCCCGGCTGCCTCCAAAGGCCGGTTTGCAAGGACTCCTTCCTGCTGTTCCCGGCAGCCACACACAAGGCTCCCAAGCCCGGGAGAAAAGCATTTTGGGGTGGTGCTCACTCCGGGCCCTTGGAAGACCTCCCCGGCTGCCTCCAATGGCCAGTTTGCAAGCACTCATGCCCGCTGTTCCCACCAGCCGCGCACAATGCTCCCAAGCCCGGGAGAAAAGCTTTTTGGGGTGGTGCTCACACCGGGACCTGGAAGACCTCCCCGGCTGCCTCCAAAGGCCGGTTTTCAAGCACTCCTACCTGCTGTTCCCGCCACCTGTGCACAATGCTCCCAAGCCCGGGAGAAAAGCGCTTCGGGGTGGTGCTCTCTACAGGCCCTTGGAAGACCTCCCCGGCTGCCTCCAAAGGCCGGTTTGCAAGGACTCCTTCCTGCTGTTCCCGCCAGCCATGCACAATGCTCCCAAGCCCGGGAGAAAAGCATTTTGGGGTGGTGCTCTCTACAGGCCCTTGGAAGACCTCCCCAGCTGCCTCCAATGGCCAGCTTGCAAGCACTCATGCCCGCTGTTCCCACCAGCCGCGCAGAATGCTCCTAAGCCCGGGAGAAAAGCTTTTAGGGGTGGTGCTCACACCGGGCCCTGGAAGACCTCCCCGGCTGCCTGCAAAGGCCGGTTTTCAAGCACTCCTGCCTGCTGTTCCCGCCACCCGCGCACAATACTCCCAAGCCCGGGAGAAAAGCGCTTCGGGGTGGTGCTCTCTCCCGGCCCTTGGAAGACCTCCCCGGCTGCCTCCAAAGGCCGGTTTGCAAGGACTCCTTCCTGCTGTTCCCACCAGCCACGCACCATGCTCCCAAGCCCGGGAGAAAAGTGCTATGGGGTGGTGCTCTCTCCGGGCCCTTGGAAGACGTCCCCGGCTGCCTCCAAAGGCCGGTTTGCAAGCACTCATGCCCGTTGTTCCCACCAGCCGCGCACAATGCTCCCAAGCCCGGGAGAAAAGCATTTTGGGTTGGTGCTCACTCCGGGCCCTTGGAAGACCTCCCCGGCTGCCTCCAAAGGCCAGTTTGCAAGCACTCCTGCCTGCTGTTCCCGCCAGCCGCGCACAATGCTCCCAAGCCCGGGAGAAAAGCGCTTCGGGGTGGTGCTCTCTCCGGGCACTTTCAAGACCTCCCCGGCTGCCTCCAAAGGCCGGTTTGTAAGTACTCATTCCCGCTGCTTCCGCCAGCCACGCACAATGCTCCCAAGCCCGGGAGAAAAGCATTTTGGGGTGGTGCTCTCTCCGGGCCGTTGGAAGACCTCCCGGGCTGCCTCCAAAGGCCGGTTTGCAAGCACTCATGTTCGCTGTTCCCGACAGCCACGCACAATGCTCCCAAGCCCGGGAGAAAAGCATTTTGGGGTGGTGATCAGTCCGGGCCCTTGGAAGACCTCCCCGGCTGCCTCCAAAGAACAGTTTGCAAGCACTCATGCCCGCTGTTCCCGCCAGCCGCGCACAATGCTCCCAAGACCGTGAGAAAAGCGCTTCGGGGTGGTGTTCTCTCCGGGACCATGGAGGACCTCCCCGGCTGCCCCCAAAGGCCGGTTTGCAAGCACTCCCACTCGCTGTTCCCGCCAGCCACACACAATGTTCCAAAACCCCGGAGAAAAGCGCTTCGGGGTGGTGCTCTCTCTGGGCCCTTGGAAGACTTCTCTGACTGCCTCCAAAGGCCGGTTTGCAAGAATTCCCTCCCGCTGTCCCACCAGCCGCACACAATGCTCCAAAACCCGAGAGAAAAGCGCTTCGAGGTGGTGCTCTCTCCGGGCCCTTGGAACCTCCCCGGCTGCCTCCAAAGGCCGGTTTGCAAGCACTCCTGCCTGCTGTTCCCGCAACACGCGCACAATGCACCCAAGCCCGGGAGAAAAGCGCTTCGGGGTGGTGCTCTCTCCCAGCCTTTGGAAGACGTCCCCGGCTGCCTCCAAAGGCCGGTTTGCAAGGACTCCTTCCTGCTGTTCCCGCCAGCCACGCACAATGCTCCCAATCCCGGGAGAAAAGTGCTTCGGGATGGTGCTCTCTCCGGGCCCTTGGAAGACCTCCCCGGATACCTCCAAAGGTGGGTTTGCAAGTACTCATTCCCGCTGTTCCCGCCAGCCGCGCACAATGCTCCCAAGCACGGGAGAAAAGCGCGTCGGGGTGGTGCTCTCTCCGGGCCCTTGCCCCTGAGCCTGGGGGCAAGGCACGGTGTCCACACTCCCAGGCCAAGTCAGAACCACAGGCACACCTCTGATCTGCCCCCTGCACCGGCCGAGAGCTCGGGGGAGCCAGAGTATGTCAGGCAGCTGCTGGGCTGGCCGCCTGTGTGGGAAGGGGCAGAGCCGACCTAGGGGCAAGTTGGGCCTCTTGCTCTCCCTGCTGCCCTGAGGCTGCTGGGCCAAAGAGGTCTTGGGCGTCCAGCCCCTTGCTGGTCCCTTCCCTCTGACGAGGCCCTCTGAGCTCCAGCACCTTGCAGTGTGGAGACAGCCCCTGCCAGCAACCTCCTCTCCAAGGAGGCCTAAACCGAGGCCTAGGCCCAGGGGAAAGGCACCAGTGGGGATGAGCCTGGGGAAGCGCCCGGGCATGTCTGGACCCAGTCCCCGCAGCCTGCCCCTTGGTGGGGCAGTACCCCCTGAGGCCAGGAAGGTCTCGGAAAGGCTGGCCAGGGGCAGGGGACCTGCTGGGTCCTGCCCCTGGCCTGTGGGGCCTCTGAGCACATCCGGCCCTCTCCCGCTGGAAGACCTCCCCGGCTGCCTCCAAAGGCCGGTTTGCAAGCACTCCCGCCCAATGTTCCCACCAGGCGCGCACAATGCTCCCAAGCCCGGGAGAAAAGCGCTTCGGGGTGGTGCTCTCTCCGGGCCCTTGCCCCTGAGCCTGGGGTCCAGGCAGTGGGTCCACACTCCCAGACCAAGGCAGAACCACATGCACACTTCTGTTCCTGGCCCCTGCACTGGCAGAGAGCTCGGGGGAGCCAGAGTATGCCAGGCAGCTGCTGGGCTGGCGGCCTGTGTGGAAAGGGGCAGAGCCGACCTAGGGGCAAGTTGGGCCTCTTGCTCTCCCTGTTGCCCTGAGGCTGCTGGGCCAAAGAGATCTGGGGCATCCAGCCCCTTGCTGGTCCCTTCCCTCTGATAAGGCCCTGTGAGCTCCAGCACCTTGCAGTGTGGAGAGAGCCCCTGCCAGCAACTTCCTCTCCAAGGAGGCCTGAACCGAGGCCTAGGCCTAGGGGAAAGGCACCAGCGGGGATGAGCCTGGGGAGGCGCCCGGGCATGTCTGGACCCAGTCCCCGCAGCCTGCCCCTTGGTTGGGCAGTACCCCCGGAGGCCAGAAAGGTCTGGGCAAGGCTGCCAGGGGCAGGCACACTGCTGGGTCCTGCCCCTGTCCTGTGGGGCGTCTGAGCACAACCGGCACTCTCCCGCTGGAAGACCTCCCCGTCTGCCTGCAAAGGAAGTTTTGCAAGCACTCCCACCCGCGGTTCCCGCCAGGCACGCACAATGCTCCCAAGCCCGGGAGAAAAGCGCTTCGGGGTGGTGCTCTCTACAGGCCCTTGGAATACCTCCCCCGCTGCCTCCAAAGGCCGGTTTGCAAGGACTCCTTCCTGCTGTTCCCGCCAGCCACGCACAATGCTCCCAAGCCCGGGAGAAAAGTGCTTCGGGGTGGTGCTCTCTCCGGGCCCTTGGAAGACGTCCCCGGCTGCCTCCAAAGGCCGGTTTGCAAGCACTCATGCCCGTTGTTCCCACCAGCCGCGCACAATGCTCCCAAGCCCGGGAGAAAAGCATTTTGGGGTGGTGCTCACTCCGGGCCCTTGGAAGACCTCCCCGGCTGCCTCCAAAGGCCAGTTTGCAAGCACTCCTGCCTGCTGTTCCCGCCAGCCGCGCACAATGCTCCCAAGCACGGGAGAAAAGCGCTTCGGGGTGGTGCTCTCTCCGGGCACTTTCAAGACCTCCTCGGCTGCCTCCAAAGGCCGGTTTGTAAGTACTCATTCCCGCTGCTTCCGCCAGCCACGCACAATGCTCCCAAGCCCGGGAGAAAAGCATTTTGGGGTGGTGCTCTCTCCGGGCCCTTGGAAGACCTCCCAGGCTGCCTCCAAAGGCCGGTTTGCAAGCACTCATGTCCGCTGTTCCCGACAGCCGCGCACAATGCTCCCAAGCCCGGGAGAAAAGCATTTTGGGGTGGTGATCAGTCCGGTGCACTTGGAAGACCTCCCCGGCTGCCTCCAAAGGACAGTTTGCAAGCACTCATGCCCGCTGTTCCCGCCAGCCGCGCACAATGCTCCCAAGACCGTGAGAAAAGCGCTTCAAGGTGGTGTTCTACTAGGGACCATGGAGGACCTCCCCGGCTGCCCCCAAAGGCCGGTTTGCAAGCACTCCCACTCGCTGTTCCCGCCAGCCACACACAATGTTCCAAAACCCCGGAGAAAAGCGCTTCGAGGTGGTGCTCTCTCCGGGCCCTTGGAAGACCTCCCCGGCTGCCTCCAAAGGACAGTTTGCAAGAACTCATGCCCGCTGTTCCCGCCAGCCGCGCACAATGCTCCCAAGACCGGGAGAAATGCGCTTCGGGGTGGTGTTCTCTCCGGGCCCATGGAGGACCTCCCCGGCTGCCCCCAAAGGCCGGTTTGCAAGCACTCCCACTCGCTGTTCCCGCCAGCCACGCACAATCCTCCAAAACCCCGGAGAAAAGCGCTTCGGGGTGGTGTTCTCTCCGGGCCCATGGAGGACCTCCCCGGCTGCCCCCAAAGGCCGGTTTGCAAGCATTCCCACTAGCTGTTCCCGCCAGCCACGCAAATGCTCCCAAGCCCGGGAGAAAAGCATTTTGGGGTGGTGCTCTCTCCGGGCCCTTGCCCCTGTGCCTCGGGGCCAGGCAGGGGGTCCACACTCCCAGGCAAAGTCAGAACCACATGCACACGTCTGTTCCTGCCCCCTGCAACGGCAGAGAGCTCGGGGGAGCCAGAGTCTGTCAGGCAGCTGCTGGGCTGGCAGCCTGTGTGGGAAGGGGCAGAGCCGACCTAGGGGCAAGTTGGGCCTCTTGCTCTCCCTGCTGCCCTGAGGCTGCTGGGCCAAAGAGGTCTTGGACATCCAGCCCTTTGCTGGTCCCTTCCATCTGACGAGGCCCTCTGAGCTCCAGTACCTTGCAGTGTGGTGACAGACCCTGCCAGCAACCTCCTCTCCAAGGAGGCCTCAACCGAGGCCTAGTCCCAGGGAAAGGCACCAGCGGGGATGAACCTGGGGAGGCGCCCGGGAATGTCTGGACCCAGTCCCCGCAGCCTGCCCCTTGGTGGGGCAGTACCCCCGGAGGCCAGGAAGGTCTGGGCAAGTCTGGCCTGGGGCAGGGGCCCTGCTGGGTCCTGACCCCGGCCTGTGGGGCCTCTGAGCATGAGCGGCCCTCTCCCGCTGGAAGACCTCCCCGGCTGCCTCCAAAGGCCGATTTGACAACACTCGCGCCTGCTGTTCCCGCCAGGCACGCACAATGCTCCCAAGCCCGGGAAAAAAGCGCTTCGGGTTGGTGCTCTCACCGGGCCCTTGCTCCTGAGCCTGGGTGCAATGCAGGGGGAACACACTCCCAGGCCAAGGCAGAACCACATGCACACGTCTGTTCCTGGTCCCTGCACCGGTAGAGAGCTCGGGGGAGCCAGAGTATGCCAGGCAGCTGCTGGGCTGGCGGCCTGTGTGGAAAGGGGCAGAGCCGACCTAGGGGCAAGTTGGGCCTCTTGCTCTCCCTGCTGACCTGAGGCTGCTGGGCCAAAGAGGTCTTGGGCATCCAGCCCCTTGCTGGTCCCTTCCCTCTGATGAGGCCCTCTGAGATCCAGCACCTTGCAGTGTGGAGACAGCCCCTGCCAGCAACCTCCTCTCCAAGGAGGCCTCAACCGAGTCCTAGGCCTAGGGGAAAGGCACCAGCGGGGATGAGCCTGGGGAGGCGCCCGGCCATGTCTGGACCCAGTCCCCGCAGCCTGCCCCTTGGTGGGGCAGTACCCCCGGAGGCCAGGAAGGTCTGGGCAAGGCTGCCAGGGCAGGGACACTGCTGGGTCCTGCCCCTGGCCTGTGGGGCGTCTGAGCACAACCGGCACTCTCCCGCTGGAAGACCTCCCCGTCTGCCTCCAAAGGACGGTTTGCAAGCACTCCCACCCGCTGTTCCCGCCAGGCACGCACAATGCTCCCAAGCCTGGGAGAAAAGCGCTTCGGGGTGGTGCTCTCCTCGGGCCCTTGCCCCTGAGCCTGGGGGCCAGGCAGGTGGAACACACTCCCAGACCAAGGGAGAACGACATGCACACGTCTCTTCCTGCCCCCTACACCGGCAGAGAGCTCGGGGGAGCCAGAGACTGCCAGGCTGCTGCTGGGCTGGCTGCCTGTGTGGGACGGGGCAGAGCCGACCTAGGGGCAAGTTGGGCCTCTTGCTCTCCCTGCTGCCCTGAGGCTGCTGGGTCAAAGAGGTCTTGGGCATCCAGCCCTGTGCTGGTGCCTTCCCTCTGACGAGGCCCTCTGAGCTCCAGCACCTTGCAGTGTGGAGACAGCCCCTGTCAGCAACCTCCTCTCCAAAGAGGCCTCAACTGAGGCCTACGCCCAGGGGAAAGGCACCAGCGGGGATGATCCTGGGGAGGCGCACGGACATGTCTGGACCCAGTCTCCGCAGCCTGCCCCTTGGTGGGGCAGTACCCCCGGAGGCCAGGAAGGTCTGGGCAAGTCTGGCCAGGGGCAGGGGCCCTGCTGGGTCCTGACCCTGGCCTGTGGGGCCTCTGAGCACAACCGGCCCACTCCCACTGGAAGACCTCCCCGGCTGGCTCCAGAATCCTGTTTGCAAACACTCTCGCCCGCTGTTCACGTCAGGAATGCACAAAGCTCCTAAGCCGGGGAGAAAAGTGCTTCGGTGTGGTGCTCTCTCCGGGCCCTTGCCCCTGAGCCTGGGGGCAAGGCAGGGGGAACACACTCCCAGGCCAAGGCAGAACCACATGCCCACGTCTGTTCCTGTCCCCTGCACCGGCAGAGAGCTTGGGGGAGCCAGAGTCTGTCAGGCAGCTGCTGGGTTGGCCGCCTGTGTGGGAAGGGGCAGAGCCGCCCTAGGGGCAAGTTGGGCCACTTGCTCTCCCTGCTGCCCTGAGGCTGCTGGGCCAAAGATGTCTTGGGCATCCAGCCCCTTACTGGTCCCTTCTCTCTGACGAGGCCCTCTGAGCTCCAGCACCTTGAAGTGTGGAGACAGCCCCTGTCAGCAACCTTCTCTCCAAGGAGGCCTCAACCGAGGCCTAGGCCCAGGGGAAAGGCACCAGCGGGGATTTGCCAGGGGAGGCGCCCGAGCATGTCTGGACCCAGTCCCCGCAGCCTGCCCCTTGGTGGGGCAGTACCCCCGGAGGCCAGGAAGGTCTGGGCAAGGCTGGCCAGGGGCAGGGGACCTGCTGGGTCCTGCCCCTGGCCTGTGGGGCCTCTGAGCACAACCGGCCCTCTCCCACTGGAAGACCTCCCCGGCTGCCTCCAAAGGCCAGTTTGCCAACACTCCTGCCCGCTGTTCCCGCCAGGCACGCACAATGCTCCCAAGCCCAGGAGAAAAGCGCTTCGGGGTGGTGCTCTCTCCGGGCCCTTGCCCCTGAGCCTGTGGGCAAGGCAGGGGGAACACACTCCCAGACCAAGGCAGAACCACATGCACACGTCTGTTCCTGTCCCCTGCACCGGCAGAGAGCTCGGGGGAGCCAGAGTCTCTCAGGCAGCTGCTGGGCTGGCTGCCTGTGTGGGAAGGGGCAGAGCCGACCTAGGGGCAAGTTGGGCCTCTTCCTCTCCCTGCTGCCCTGAGGCTGCTGGGCCAAAGAGGTCTTGGGCATCCAGCCCCTTGCTGGTCCCTTCCCGCTGACGAGGCCCTCTGAGCTCCAGCACCTTGCAGTGTGGAGACAGCCCCTGCCGGCAACCTCCTCTCCAAGGAGGCCTCAACCGAGGCCTAGGCCCAGGGGAAAGGCACCAGCGGGGATGAGCCTGGGGAGGCGCCCGGGCATGTCTGGACCCAGTCCCCGCAGCCTGCCCCTTGGTGGGGTAGTACCCCCGGAGGCCAGGAAGGTCTGGGCAAGGCTGGCCAGGGGCAGGGGCCCTGCTGGGTCCTGCCCCTGGCCTGTGGGGCCTCTGAGCACAACCGGCCCTCTCCCACTGGAAGACCTCCCCGGCTGCCTCCAAAGGCCGGTTTGCAAGCACTCCCGCCCACTGTTCCCGCCAGGCGTGCACAATGCTCCCAAGCCCGGGAGAAAAGCGCTTCGGGGTGTTGCTCTCTCCGGGCCCTTGCCCCTGAGCCTGGGGTCCAGGCAGTGGGTCCACACTCCCAGACCAAGGCAGAACCACATGCACACGTCTGTTCCTGACCCCTGCACCGGCAGAGAGCTCGGAGGAGCCAGAGTCTGTCAGGCAGCTGCTGGGTTGGCTGCCTGTGTGGGAAGGGGCAGAGCCGACCTAGGGGCAAGTTGGGCCTCTTCCTCTCCCTGCTGCCCTGAGGCTGCTGGGCCAAAGAGGTCTTGGGCATCCAGCCCCTTGCTGGTCCCTTCCCGCTGACGAGGCCCTCTGAGCTCCAGCACCTTGCAGTGTGGAGACAGCCCCTGCCAGCAACCTCCTCTCCAAGGAGGCCTCAACCGAGGCCTAGGCCCAGGGGAAAGGCACCAGCGGGGATGAGCCTGGGGAGGCGCCCGGGCATGTCTGGACCAGTCCCCGCAGCCTGCCCCTTGGTGGGGTAGTATCCCCGGAGGCCAGGAAGGTCTGGGCAAGGCTGCCAGGGGCAGGGACACTGCTGGGTCCTGCCCCTGGCCTGTGGGGCGTCTGAGCACAACCGGCACTCTCCCGCTGCAAGACCTCCCCGGCTGCCTCCAAAGGCCGGTTTGCAAGCACTCAATCCCTCTGTTCCTGCCAGCCGCGCACAATGCTCCCAAGCCCAGGAGAAAAGCGCTTCGGGGTGGTGCCCTCTCCCGGCCCTTGGAAGACCTCCCCGGCTGCCTCCAAAGGCTGGTTTTCAAGAACTCCCTCAAGCTGACCCGCCAGCCGCACACAATGCTCCCAAGCCCGGGAGAAAAGCATTTTGGGGTGGTGCTCTCTCCGGGCCCTTGGAAGACCTCCACGGCTGCCTCGAAAGGCCGGTTTGCAAGCACTCACGTCCGCTGTTCCCGACAGCCGCGCACAAAGCTCCCAATTCCGGGAGAAAAGTGCTTCGGGATGGTGCTCTCTCCGGGCCCTTGGAAGACCTCCCAAGCTGCCTCCAAAGGCCGGTTTGCAAGCACTCCCGCCTGCTGTTCCCGCCACCCTCGCACAATGCTCCCAAGCCCGGGAGAAAAGCGCTTCGGGGTGGTGTTCTACTAGGGACCAGGAGGACCTCCCTGGCTGCCCCCAAAGGCCGGTTTGCAAGCACTCCCACTCGCTGTTCCCGCCAGCCACACACAATGTTCCAAAACCCCGGAGAAAAGCGCTTCGAGGTGGTGCTCTCTCCGGGCCCTTGGAAGACCTCCCCGGCTGCCTCCAAAGGCCGGTTTGCAAGCACTCCTGCCTGCTGTTCCCGCCACACGCGCACAATGCTCCCAAGCCCGGAAGAAAAGCATTTTGGGGTGGTGCTCTCTCCGGGCCCTTGGAAGACCTCCCGGGCTGCCTCCAAAGGCCGGTTTGCAAGCACTCATGTCCGCTGTTCCCGACAGCCGCGCACAATGCTCCCAAGCCCGGGAGAAAAGCATTTTGGGGTGGTGCTCACTCCGGGCCCTTGGAAGACCTCCCCGGCTGCCTCCAAAGGACAGTTTGCAAGAACTCATGCCCGCTGTTCCCGCCAGCCGCGCACAATGCTCCCAAGACCGGGAGAAATGCGCTTCGGGGTGGTGTTCTCTCCGTGCCCATGGAGGACCAGCCCAGCTGCCCCCAAAGGCCGGTTTGCAATCACTCCCACTCACTGTTCCCGCCAGCCACACACATGCTCCAAAACACGGGAGAGAAGCGCTTTGGGGTGGTGCTCTCTCCCGGCCCTTGGAAGACTTCCCTGGCTGCCTCCAAAGGACGGTTTGCAAGAACTCCCTCCCGCTGTCCCGCCAGCCGCACACAATGCTCCCAATCACGGGAGAAAAGCGCTTCGGGGTGGTGCTCTCTCAGGGCCCTTTGAAGACTTCCACGGCTGCCTCCAATGGGCGGTATGCAAGCACTCATGCCCGCTGTTCCCACCAGCCATGCACAATGCTCCCAAGCACGGGAGAAAAGCATTTTGGGGTGGTGCTCACTCCTTGCCCTTGGAAGACCTCCGCGCCTGCCTCCAGGGCCAGTTTGCAAGCACTCCTGCCTGCTGTTCCCGCCACACGCGCACACTGCTCCCAAGCCCGGGAGAAAAGCGCATCGGGGTGGTGTTCTCTCCGGGCCCATGGAGGACCTCCCCGGCTGCCCCCAAAGGCCGGTTTGCAAGCATTCCCACTAGCTGTTCCCGCCAGCCACGCAAATGCTCCCAAGCCCGGGAGAAAAGCATTTTGGGGTGGTGCTCTCTCCGGGCCCTTGCCCCTGTGCCTCGGGGCCAGGCAGGGGGTCCACACTCCCAGGCAAAGTCAGAACCACATGCACACGTCTGTTCCTGCCCCCTGCACCGGCAGAGAGCTCGGGGGAGCCAGAGTCTGTCAGGCATCTGCTGGGCTGGCGGCCTGTGTGGGAAGGGGCAGAGCCGACCTAGGGGCAAGTTGGGCCTCTTGCTCTCCCTGCTGCCCTGAGGCTGCTGGGCCAAAGAGGTCTTGGACATCCAGCCCTTTGCTGGTCCCTTCCATCTGACGAGGCCCTCTGAGCTCCAGCACCTTGCAGTGTGGAGACAGACCCTGCCAGCAACCTCCTCTACAAGGAGGCCTCAACCGAGGCCTAGTCCCAGGGAAAGGCACCAGCGGGGATGAACCTGGGGAGGCGCCCGGGAATGTCTGGACCCAGTCCCCGCAGCCTGCCCCTTGGTGGGGCAGTACCCCCGGAGGCCAGGAAGGTCTGGGCAAGTCTGGCCTGGGGCAGGGGCCCTGCTGGGTCCTGCCCATGTCCTGTGGGGCCTCTGAGCATGAGCGGCCCTCTCCCGCTGGAAGACCTCCCCGGCTGCCTCCAAAGGCCGATTTGACAACACTCGCGCCCGCTGTTACCGCCAGGCACGCACAATGCTCCCAAGCCCGGGAAAAAAGCGCTTCGGGGTGGTGCTCTCACCGGGCCCTTGCCCCTGAGCCTGGGGGCAATGCAGGGGGAACACACTCCCAGGCCAAGGCAGAACCACATGCACACGTCTGTTCCTGGTCCCTGCACCGGCAGAGAGCTCGGGGGAGCCAGAGTATGCCAGGCAGCTGCTGGGCTGGCGGCCTGTGTGGAGAGAGGCAGAGCCGACCTAGGGGCAAGTTGGGCCTCTTGCTCTCCCTGCTGCCCTGAGGCTGCTGGGCCAAAGAGGTCTTGGGCATCCAGCCCCTTGCTGGTCCCTTCCCTCTGATGAGGCCCTCTGAGCTCCAGCACCTTGCAGTGTGGAGACAGCCCCTGCCAGCAACCTCCTCTCCAAGGAGGCCTCAACCGAGTCCTAGGCCTAGGGGAAAGGCACCAGCGAGGATGAGCTTGGGGAGGCGCCCGGCCATGTCTGGACCCAGTCCCCGCAGCCTGCCCCTTGGTGGGGCAGTACCCCCGGAGGCCAGGAAGGTCTGGGCAAGGCTGCCAGGGGCAGGGACACTGCTGGGTCCTGCCCTGGCCTGTGGGGCGTCTGAGCAAAACCGGCACTCTCCCGCTGGAAGACCTCCCCGTCTGCCTCCAAAGGACGGTTTGCACGCACTCCCACCCGCAGTTCCCGCCAGGCACGCACAATGCTCCCAAGCCCGGGAGAAAAGCGCTTCGGGGTGGTGCTCTCCTCGGGCCCTTGCCCCTGAGCCTGGGGGCCAGGCAGGTGGAACACACTCCCAGGCCAAGGGAGAACGACATGCACACGTCTGTTCCTGCCCCCTACACCGGCAGAGAGCTCGGGGAAGCCAGAGACTGCCAGGCTGCTGCTGGGTTGGCCGCCTGTGTGGGAAGGGGCAGAGCCGACCTAGGGTCAAGTCGGGCCTCTTGCTCTCCCTGCTGCCTTGAGGCTGCTGGGCCAAAGATGTCTTGGGCATCCAGCCCCTTATTGGTCCCTTCTCTCTGACGAGGCCCTCTGAGCTCCAGAACCTTGCAGTGTGGAGACAGCCCCTGCCAGCAACCTCCTCTCCAAGGAGGCCTCAACCGAAGCCTAGGCCCAGGGGAAAGGCACCAGCGGGGATGAGCCAGGGGAGGCGCCCGAGCATGTCTGGACCCAGTCCCCGCAGCCTGCCCCTTGGTGGGGCAGTACCCACGAAGGCCAGGAAGGTCTGGGCAAGGTTGGCCAGGGGCAGGGGCCCTGCTGGGTCCTGCCTCTGGCCTGTGGGGCCTCTGAGCACAAACGGCCCTCTCCCACTGGAAGACCTCCCCGGCTGCCTCCAAAGGCCGGTTTGCAAGCGCTCCCGCCCACTGTTCCCATCAGGCGTGCACAATGCTCCTAAGCCCGGGAGAAAAGCGCTTCGGGGTGGTGCTCTCTCTGGGCCCTTGCCCCTGAGCTTGTGGGCAAGGCAGGGTGTCCACACTCCCAGGCCAAGGCAGAACCACATGCACACGTCTGATCTGCCCCCTGCACCGGCAGAGAGCTCGAGGCAGCCAGAGTCTGTCAGGCAGCTGCTGAGCTGGCCGCCTGTGTGGGAAGTGGCAGAGCCGACCTAGGGGCAAGTTTGGCCTCTTGTTCTCCCTGCTGCCCTGAGGCTGCTGGGCCAAAGAGGTCTTGGGCATCCAGCCCCTTGCTGGTCCCTTCCCTCTGACGAGGCCCTCTGAGCTCCAGCACCTTGCAGTGTGGAGACAGCCCCTGCCAGCAACCTCCTCTCCAAGGAGGCCTCAACCGAGGCCTAGGCCCAGGGGAAAGGCACCAGCGGGGATGAGCCTGGGGAGGCGCCCGGGCATGTCTGGACCCAGTCCCCGCAGCCTGCCCCTTGGTGGGGCAGTACCCCCGGAGGCCAGGAAGGTCTGGGAAAGGCTGGCCAGGGGCAGGGGCCCTGCTGGGTCCTGCCCCTGGCCTGTGGGGCCTCTGAGCACAACCGGCCCTCTCCCACTGGAAGACCTCCCCGGCTGCTCCAGAGGCCAGTTTACAAGCACTCCCGCCCACTGTTCCCGCCAGGCGCGCACAATGCTCCCAAGCCCGGGAGAAAAGCGCTTCGGGGTGGTGGTCTCTCCGGGCCCCTGCCCCTGAGCCTGGGGGCCAGGCAGGGGATCCACAGTCCCAGGCCAAGGCAGAACCATATGCACACGTCTGTTCCTGCCCCATCCACCGGCAGAGAGCTGGGGGGAGCCAGAGTCTGTCAGGCAGCTGCTGGGCTGGCCGCCTGTGTGGGAAGGGGCAGAGCCGACCTAGGGGCAAGTTGGGCCTCTTCCTCTCCCTGCTGCCCTGAGGCTGCTGGGCCAAAGAGGTCTTGGGCATCTAGCCCCTTGCTGGTCCCTTCCCTCTGACGAGGCCCTCTGAGCTCCAGCACCTTGCAGTGTGGAGACAGCCCCTGCCAGCAACCTCCTCTCCAAGGAGGCCTCAACCGAGGCCTAGGCCCAGGGGAAAGGCACCAGCGGGAATGAGCCAGTGGAGGCGCACGGGCATGTCTGGACCCAGTCCCAGCAGCCTGCCCCTTGGTGGGGCAGTACCCCCGGAGGCCAGGAATGTCTGGGCAAGGCTGCCAGGGGCAGGGACCCTGCTGGGTCCTGCCCCTGGCCTTTGGGGCCTCTGAGCACAACCGGAACTCTCCCGCTGGAAGACCTCCCCGGCTGCCTCCAAAGGCCGGTTTGCAAGCGCTCCCGCCCGCTGTTCCCGCCAGGCACGCACAATGCTCCCAAGCCCGGGAGAAAAGCGCTTCGGGGTGTTCCTCTCTCCGGGCCCTTGCCCCTGAGCCTGGGGTCCAGGCAGTGGGTCCACACTCCCAGACCAAGGCAGAACCACATGCACACGTCTGTTCCTGACCCCTGCACCGGCAGAGAGCTCGGGGGAGCCAGAGTCTGTCAGGCAGCTGCTGGGCTGGCCGCCTGTGTGGGAAGGGGCAGAGCCGACCTAGGGGCAAGTTGGGCCTCTTGCTCTCCCTGCTGCCCTGAGGCTGCTGGGACAAAGAGGTCTTGGGCATCCAGCCCCTTGCTGGTCCCTTCCCTCTGACGAGGCCCTCTGAGCTCCAGCACCTTGCAGTGTGGAGACAGCCCCTGCCAGCAACCTCCTCTCCAAGGAGGCCTCAACCGAGGCCTAGGCCCAGGGGAAAGGCACCAGCGGGGATGAGCCTGGGGAGGCGCCCGGGCATGTCTGGACCCAGTCCCTGCAGCCTGTCCCTTGGTGGGGCAGTACCCCCAGAACCCAGGAAGGTCTGGGCAAGGCTGGCCAGGGGCAGGGGCCCTCCTGGGTCCTGCCCCTGGCCTGTAGGGCCTCTGAGCACAACCGGCCCTCTCCCGCTGGAAGACCTCCCCGGCTGCCTCCAAAGGCCAGTTTGCCAACACTCCTGCCCGCTGTTCCCGCCAGGCACGCACAATGCTCCCAAGCCCAGGAGAAAAGCGCTTCGGGGTGGTGCTCTCTCCGGGCCCTTGCCCCTGAGCCTGTGGGCAAGGCAGGGGGAACACACTCCCAGACCAAGTCAGAACCACATGCACACGTCTGTTCCTGTCCCCTGCACCGGCAGAGAGCTCGGGGGAGCCAGAGTCTCTCAGGCAGGTGCTGGACTGGCCGCCTGTGTGGGAAGGGGCAGAGCCGACCTAGGGGCAAGGTGGGCCTCTTGCTCTCCCTGCTGCCCTGAGGCTGCTGGGCCAAAGACGTCTTGTTCATCCAGCCCCTTACTGGTCCCTTCCCTCTGACGAGGCCCTCTGAGCTCCAGCACCTTGCAGTGTGGAGTCAGCACCTGCCAGCAATCTCCTCTCCAAGGAGGCCTCAACCGAGGCCTAGGCCCAGGGAAAAGGCACCAGCGGGGTTGAGCCAGGGGAGGCGCCCGTGCATGTCTGGACCCTGTCCCCGCAGCCTGCCCCTTGGTGGGGCAGTACCCCCGGAGGCCAGGAAGGTCTGGGCAAGGCTGGCCAGGGGCAGGGGCCCTGCTGGGTCCTGCCCCTGGCCTGTGGGGCCTCTGAGCACAACCGGCCCTCTCCCACTGGAAGACCTCCCCGGCTGCCTCCAAAGGCCGGTTTGCAAGCACTCCCGCCCACTGTTCCCGCCAGGCGCGCACAATGTTCCCAAGCCCGGGAGAAAAGCGTATCTGGGTAGTGCTCTCTCCGGGCCCTTGCCCCTGAGCCTGGGGGCCAGGCAGGGGGAACACACTCCCAGGCCAAGGCAGAACCACATGCACACGTCTGTTCCTGACCCCTGCACCGGCAGAGAGCTCGGGGGAGCCAGAGTCTGTCATGCAGCTGCTGGGCTGGCCGCCTGTGTGGGAAGGGGCAGAGCCGACCTAGGGGCAAGTTGGGCCTCTTCCTCTCCCTGCTGCCCTGAGGCTGCTGGGCCAAAGAGGTCTTGGGCATCCAGCCCCTTGCTGGTCCCTTCCCGCTGACGAGGCCCTCTGAGCTCCAGCACCTTGCAGTGTGGAGACAGCCCCTGCCGGCAACCTCCTCTCCAAGGAGGCCTCAACCGAGGCCTAGGCCCAGGGGAAAGGCACCAGCGGGGATGAGCCTGGGGAGGCGCCCGGGCATGTCTGGACCCAGTCCCCGCAGCCTGCCCCTTGGTGGGGTAGTACCCCCGGAGGCCAGGAAGGTCTGGGCAAGGCTGGCCAGGGGCAGGGGCCCTGCTGGGTCATGCCCCTGGCCTGTGGGGCCTCTGAGCACAACCGGCCCTCTCCCACTGGAAGACCTCCCCGGCTGCCTCCAAAGGCCGGTTTGCAAGCACTCCCGCCCACTCTTCCCGCCAGGCGTGCACAATGCTCCCAAGCCCGGGAGAAAAGCGCTTCGGCGTGTTGCTCTCTCCGGGCCCTTGCCCCTGAGCCTGGGGTCCAGGCAGTGGGTCCACACTCCCAGACCAAAGCAGAACCACATGCACACGTCTGTTCCTGACCCCTGCACCGGCAGAGAGCTCGGAGGAGCCAGAGTCTGTCAGGCAGCTGCTGGGTTGGCTGCCTGTGTGGGAAGGGGCAGAGCCGACCTAGGGGCAAGTTGTGCCTCTTCCTCTCCCTGCTGCCCTGAGGCTGCTGGGCCAAAGAGGTCTTGGGCATCCAGCCCCTTGCTGGTCCCTTCCCGCTGACGAGGCCCTCTGAGCTCCAGCACCTTGCAGTGTGGAGACAGCCCCTGCCAGCAACCTCCTCTCCAAGGAGGCCTCAACCGAGGCCTAGGCCCAGGGGAAAGGCACCAGCGGGGATGAGCCTAGGGAGGCGCCCGGGCATGTCTGGACCAGTCCCCGCAGCCTGCCCCTTGGTGGTGTAGTTTCCCCGGAGGCCAGGAAGGTCTGGGCAAGGCTGCCAGGGGCAGGGACACTGCTGGGTCCTGCCCCTGGCCTGTGGGGCATCTGAGCACAACCGGCACTCTCCCGCTGCAAGACCTCCCCGGCTGCCTCCAAAGGCCGGTTTGCAAGCACTCAATCCCGCTGTTCCTGCCAGCCGCGCACAATGCTCCCAAGCCCGGGAGAAAAGCGCTTCGGGGTGGTGCCCTCTCCCGGCCCTTGGAAGACCTCCCCGGCTGCCTCCAAAGGCTGGTTTTCAAGAACTCCCTCAAGCTGACCCGCCAGCCGCACACAATGCTCCCAAGCCCGGGAGAAAAGTGCTTCGGGGTGGTGCTCTCTCCGGGCCCTTGGAAGACCTCCCCGGCTGCCTCCAAAGGCCGGTTTGCAAGGACTCCTTCCTGCTGTTCCCGCCAGCCACGCACAATGCTCCCAAGCCCGGGAGAAAAGCATTTTGGGGTGGTGCTCACACCGGGCCCTGGAAGACCTCCCCGGCTGCCTCCAAAGGCCGGTTTGCAAGGACTCCTTCCTGCTGTTCCCGCCAGCCACGCACAATGCTCCCAAGCCCGGGAGAAAAGCATTTTGGGGTGGTGCTCACTCCGGGCCCTTGGAACACCTCCCCGGCTGCCTCCAATGGCCAGTTTGCAAGCACTCATGCCCACTGTTCCCACCAGCCACGCACAATGCTCCCAAGCCCGGGAGAAAAGCTTTTTGGGGTGGTGCTCACACCGGGCCCTGGAAGACCTCCCCGGCTGCCTCCAAAGGACGGTTTTCAAGCACTCCTGCCTGCTGTTCCCGCCACCCGCGCACAATGCTCCCAAGCCCGGGAGAAAAGCATTTTGGGGTGGTGCTCTCTCCGGGCCCTTGGAAGACCTCCCGGGCTGCCTCCAAAGGCCGGTTGGAAAGCACTCATGTCCGCTGTTCCCGACAGCCGCGCACAATGCTCCCAAGCCCGGGAGAAAAGCATTTTGGGGTGGTGATCAGTCCGGTGCCCTTGGAAGACCTCCCCGGCTGCCTCCAAAGGACAGTTTGCAAGCACTCATGCCCGCTGTTCCTGCCAGCCGCGCACAATGCTCCCAAGACCGTGAGAAAAGCGCTTCGGGGTGGTGTTCTACTAGGGACCAGGAGGACCTCCCTGGCTGCCCCCAAAGGCCGGTTTGCAAGCACTCCCACTCGCTGTTCCCGCCAGCCACACACAATGTTCCAAAACCCCGGAGAAAAGCGCTTCGAGGTGGTGCTCTCTCCGGGCCCTTGGAAGACCTCCCCGGCTGCCTCCAAAGGCCGGTTTGCAAGCACTCCTGCCTGCTGTTCCCGCCACACGCGCACAATGCTCCCAAGCCCGGAAGAAAAGCATTTTGGGGTGGTGCTCTCTCCGGGCCCTTGGAAGACCTCCCGGGCTGCCTCCAAAGGCCGGTTTGCAAGCACTCATGTCCGCTGTTCCCGACAGCCGCGCACAATGCTCCCAAGCCCGGGAGAAAAGCATTTTGGGGTGGTGCTCACTCCGGGCCCTTGGAAGACCTCCCCGGCTGCCTCCAAAGGACAGTTTGCAAGAACTCATGCCCGCTGTTCCCGCCAGCCGCGCACAATGCTCCCAAGACCGGGAGAAATGCGCTTCGGGGTGGTGTTCTCTCCGTGCCCATGGAGGACCAGCCCAGCTGCCCCCAAAGGCCGGTTTGCAATCACTCCCACTCACTGTTCCCGCCAGCCACGCACATGCTCCAAAACACGGGAGAGAAGCGCTTTGGGGTGGTGCTCTCTCCCGGCCCTTGGAAGACTTCCCTGGCTGCCTCCAAAGGACGGTTTGCAAGAACTCGCTCCCGCTGTCCCGCCAGCCGCACACAATGCTCCCAATCACGGGAGAAAAGCGCTTCGGGGTGATGCTCTCTCAGGGCCCTTTGAAGACTTCCACGGCTGCCTCCAATGGGCGGTATGCAAGCACTCATGCCCGCTGTTCCCACCAGCCATGCACAATGCTCCCAAGCACGGGAGAAAAGCATTTTGGGGTGGTGCTCACTCCTTTCCCTTGGAAGACCTCCGCGCCTGCCTCCAAAGGCCGATTTGCAAGCACTCCTGCCTGCTGTTCCCGCCACACGCGCACACTGCTCCCTAGCCCGGGAGAAAAGCGCATCGGGGTGGTGTTCTCTCCGGGCCCATGGAGGACCTCCCCGGCTGCCCCCAAAGGCCGGTTTGCAAGCATTCCCACTAGCTGTTCCCGCCAGCCACGCAAATGCTCCCAAGCCCGGGAGAAAAGCGCTTCGGGGTGGTGGTCTTTCCGGGCCCTTGCCCCTGAGCCGGGGGGCCAGGCAGGGGATCCACAGTCCCAGGCTAAGGCAGAACCACATGCACACGTCTGGTCCTGCCCCCTCCACCGGCAGAGAGTTGGGGGGAGCCAGAGTCTGTCAGGCAGGTTCTGGGTTGGCCGCCTGTGTGGGAAGGGGCAGAGCCGACCTAGGGGCAAGTTGGGCCTCTTGCTCTCCCTGCTCCCCTGAGGCTGCTGGGCCAAAGAGGTCTTGGGCATCCAGCCCCTTGCTGGTCCCTTCCCTCTGACGAGGCCCTCTGAGCTCCAGCACCTTGCAGTGTGGAGGCAGCCCCTGCCAGCAACCTCCTCTCCAAGGAGGCCTCAACCGAGGCCTAGGCCCAGGGGAAAGGCACCAGCGGGGATGAGCCTGGGGAGGCGCCCGGGCATGTCTGGACCCAGTCCCCGCAGCCTGCCCCTTGGTGGGGTAGTACCTCCGGAGGCCAGGAAGGTCTGGGCAAGGCTGCCAGGTGCAGGGACACTGCTGGGTCCTGCCCCTGGCCTGTGGGGCGTCTGAGCACAACCGGCACTCTCCCGCTGGAAGACCTCCCCGTCTGCCTCCAAAGGCCGGTTTGCATGCACTCCCGCCTGCTGTTCCCGCCAGGCACGCACAATGCTTCCAAGCCCGGGAGAAAAGCGCTTCGGGGTGGTGCTCTCTCCGGGCCCTTGCCCCTGAGCCTGGGGGCCAGGCAGGGGGAACACACTCCCAGGCCAAGGCAGAACGACATGCACACGTCTGTTCCTGCCCCCTACACCGGCAGAGAGCTCGGGGGAGCCAGAGACTGCCAGGCTGCTGCTGGGCTGGCTGCCTGTGTGGGACGGGGCAGAGCCGACCTAGGGGCAAGTTGGGCCTCTTGCTCTCCCTGCTGCCCTGAGGCTGCTGGGTCAAAGAGGTCTTGGGCATCCAGCCCTTTGCTGGTCCCTTCCCTCTGACGAGGCCCTCTGAGCTCCAGCACCTTGCAGTGTGGAGACAGCCCCTGCCAGCAACCTCCTCTCCAAAGAGGCCTCAACCGAGGCCTAGGCCCAGGGGAAAGGCACCAGCGGGGATGATCCTGGGGAGGCGCACGGACATGTCTGGACCCAGCCCCGCAGCCTGCCCCTTGGTGGGGCAGTTCCCCCGGAGGCCAGGAAAGTCTGGGCAAGGCTGGCCAGGGGCAGGGGCCCTGCTGCGTCCTGCCCCTGGCCTGTGGGGCCTCTGAGCACAACCAGCCCTCTCCCACTGGAAGACCTCCCCGGCTGCCTCCAAAGGCCGGTTTGCAAGCGCTCCTGCCCACTGTTCCCAGCAGGCGTGCACAATGCTCCCAAGCCCGGGAGAAAAGCGCTTAAGGGTGGTGCTCTCTCCGGACCCTTGCCCCTGAGCCTGGGGGCAAGGCAGGGTGTCCACACTCCCAGGCCAAGGCAGAACCACATGCACACGTCTGATCTGCCCCCTACACCGGCAGAGAGCTCAGGGGAGCCAGAGTCTGTCAGGCAGCTGCTGGGCTGGCCGCCTGTGTGGGAAGGGGCAGAGCAGACCTAGGGACAAGTTGGGCCTCTTGCTCTCCCTGCTGCCCTGAGGCTGCTGGGCCAAAGACGTCTTGGGCATCCAGCCCCTTGCTGGTCCCTTCCCTCTGACGAGGCCCTCTGAGCTCCAGCACCTTGCAGTGTGGAGACAGCCCCTGCCAGCAACCTCCTCTACAAGGAGGCCTCAACCGAGACCTAGGCCCAGGGGAAAGGCACCAGCGGGGATGAGACAGGGGAGGCGCCCGGGCATGTCTGGACCCAGTCCCCGCAGCCTGCCCCTTGGTGGGGCTGTAACCCCGGAGGCAGGAAGGTCTGGGCAAGGCTCAGCAGGGGCAGGGGCCTTGCTGGGTCCTGTTCCTGGCCTGTGGGGCCTCTGAGCACAACCGGCCCTCTCCCACTGGAAGACCTCCCCGGCTGCCTCCAAAGGCCGGTTTGCAAGCACTCCCGCCCACTGTTCCCACCAGGCGCGCACAATGCTCCCAAGCCCTGGAAAAGAGTGATTCGGGGTGGTGCTCTCTCCGGGCCCTTGCCCCTGAGCCTGGGGGCAAGGCAGGGGGAACACACTCCCAGGTCAAGGCAGAACCACATGCCCACGTCTGTTCCTGTCCCGTGCACCGGCAGAGAGCTTGGGGAAGCCAGAGTCTGTCAGGCAGCTGCTGGGTTGGCCGCCTGTGTGGGAAGGGGCAGAGCCGCCCTAGTGGCAAGTTGGGCCTCTTACTCTCCCTGCTGCCCTGAGGCTGCTGGGCGAAAGACGTCTTGGGCATCCAGCCCCTTACTGGTCCCTTCCCTCTGACGAGGCCCTCTCAGCTCCAGCACCTTGCAGTGTGGAGACAGCCCCTGCCAGCAACCTCCTCTCCAAGGAGGCCTCAACCGAGGCCTAGGCCCAGGGGAAAGGCACCAGCGGGGATGAGCCTGGTGAGGCGCCCGGGCATGTCTGGACCCAGTCCCCGCAGCCTGCCCCTTGGTGGGGCAGTACCCCCGGAGGCCAGGAAGGTCTGGGAAAGCTGGCCAGGGGCAGGGGCCCTGCTGGGTCCTGCCCCTGGACTGTGGGGCCTCTGAGCACAACCGGCCCTCTCCCACTGGAAGACTTCCCCGGCTGCCTCCAAAGGCCAGTTTTCCTACACTCCTGCCCGCTGTTCCCGCCAGGCACGCACAATGCTCCCAAGCCCGGGAGAAATGCGCTTCGGGGTGGTGCTCTCTCCGGGCCCTTGCCCCTGAGCCTGTGGGCAAGGCAGGGGGAACACACTCCCAGACCAAGGCAGAACCACATGCACACGTCTGTTCCTGTCCCATGCACCGGCAGAGAGCTCGGGGGAGCCAGAGTCTCTCAGGCAGGTGCTGGGCTGGCCGCCTGTGTGGGAAAGGGCAGAGCCGACCTAGGGGCAAGTTGGGCCTCCTGCTCTCCCTGCTGCCCTGAGGCTGCTGGGCCAAAGACGTCTTGGGCATCCAGCCCCTTACTGGTCCCTTCCCTCTGACGAGGCCCTCTGAGCTCCAGCACCTTGCAGTGTGGAGCCAGCACCTGCCAGCAATCTCCTCTCCAAGGAGGCCTCAACCGAGGCCTAGGACCAGGGGAAAGGCACCAGCGGGGTTGAGCCAGGGGAGGCGCCCGGGCATGTCTGGACCCTGTCCCCGCAGCCTGCCCCTTGGTGGGGCAGTACCCCCGGAGGCCAGGAAGGTCTGGGCAAGGCTGGCCAGGGGCAGGGGCCCTGCTGGGTCCTGCCCCTGGCCTGTGGGGCCTCTGAGCACAACCGGCCCTCTCCCACTGGAAGACCTCCGCGGCTGCCTCCAAAGGCCGGTTTGCCAACACTCCCGCCCGCTGTTCCCGCCAGGCACGCACAATTCTCCCAAGCCCGGGAGAAAAGCGCTTCGGGGTGTTGCTCTCTCCGGGCCCTTGCCCCTGAGCGTGGGGGCCAAGCAGTGGGTCCACACTCCCAGACCAAGGCAGAACCACATGCACACGTCTGTTCCTGCCCCCTGCACCGGCAGAGAGCTCGGGGAACCAGAGTCTGTCAGGCAGCTGCTGGGCTGGCCGCCTGTGTGGGAAGCGGCAGAGCCGACCTAGGGGCAAGTTGGGCCTCTTCCTCTCCCTGCTGCCCTGAGGCTGCTGGGCCAAAGAGGTCTTGGGCATCCAGCCCCTTGCTGGTCCCTTCCCTCTGACGAGGCCCTCTGAGCTCCAGCACCTTGCAGTGTGGAGACAGCCCCTGCCAGCAACCTCCTCTCCAAGGAGGCCTCAACCGAGGCCTAGGCCCAGGGGAAAGGCACCAGCGGGGATGAGCCTGGGGAGGCGCCCGGGAATGTCTGGACCCAGTCCCCGCAGCCTGCCCCTTGTTGGGGCAGTACCCCCGGAGGCCAGGAAGGTCTGGGCAAGGCTGCCAGGGGCAGGGACACTGCTGTGTCCTGCCCCTGGCCTGTGGGGCGTCTGAGCACAACCGGCACTCTCCCGCTGGAAGACCTCCCCGGCTGCCTCCAAAGGCCGGTTTGCAAGCACTCCCGCCCGCTGTTCCCGCCAGGCACGCACAATGCTCCCAAGCCCGGGAGAAAAGCTCTTCGGGGTGGTGCTCTCTCCGGGCCCTTGCCCCTGAGCCTGGGGGCCAGGCAGGGGGAACACACTCCCAGGCCAAGGCAGAACGACATGCACACGTCTGTTCCTGCCCCCTACACCGGCAGAGAGCTCGGGGGAGCCAGAGACTGCCAGGCTGCTGCTGGGCTGGCTGCCTGTGTGGGACGGGGTAGAGCCGACCTAGGGGCAAGTTGGGCCTCTTGCTCTCCCTGCTGCCCTGAGGCTGCTTGGTCAAAGAGGTGTTGGGCATCCAGCCCTTTGCTGGTCCCTTCCCTCTGACGAGGCCCTCTGAGCTCCAGCACCTTGCAGTGTGGAGACAGCCCCTGCCAGCAACCTCCTCTCCAAGGAGGCCTCAACCGACGCCTAGGCCCAGGGGAAAGGCACCAGCGGGGATGATCCTGGGGAGGCGCACGGACATGTCTGGACCCAGTCCCCGCAGCCTGCCCCTTGGTGGGGCAGTACCCCCAGAGGCCAGGAAGGTCTGGGCAAGGCTGGCCAGGGGCAGGGGCCCTGCTGGGTCCTGCCCCTGGCCTGTGGGGCCTCTGAGCACAACCGGCCCTCTCCCACTGGAAACCTCCCCGGCTGCCTCCAAAGGCCGGTTTGCCAACACTCCCGCCCGCTTTTCCCGCCAGGCACGCACAATGCTCCCAAGCCCGGGAGAAAAGCGCTTCGGGGTGTTGCTCTCTCCGGTCACTTGCCCCTGAGCCTGGGGTCCAGGCAGTGGGTCCACACTCCCAGACCAAGGCAGAACCACATGCACACGTCTGTTCCTGACCCCTGCACCGGCAGAGAGCTCGGGGGAGCCAGAGTCTGTCAGGCAGCTGCTGGGTTGGCGGCCTGTGTGGGAAGGGGCAGAGCTGACCTAGGGGCAAGTTGGGCCTCTTGCTCTCCCTGCTGCCCTGAGGCTGCTGGGCCAAAGAGGTCTTGGGCATCCAGCCCCTTGCTGGTCCCTCCCCGCTGACGAGGCCCTCTGAGCTCCAGCACCTTGCAGTGTGGAGACAGCCCCTGCCAGCAACCTCCTCTCCAAGGAGGCCTCAACCGAGGACTAGGACCAGGGGAAAGGCACCAGCGGGGATGAGCCTGGGGAGGCGCCCGGGCATGTCTGGACCCAGTCCCCGCAGCCTGCCCCTTGGTGGGGCAGTACCCCCGGAGGCCAGGAAGGTCTGGGCAAGGCTGGCCAGGGGCAGGGGCCCTGGTGGGTCCTGCCCCTGGCCTGTGGGGCCTCTGAGCACAACCGGCCCTCTCCCACTGGAAACCTCCCCGGCTGCCTCCAAAAGCCGGTTTGCCAACACTCCCGCCCGCTGTTCCCACCAGGCACGCACAATGCTCCCAAGCCCGGGAGAAAAGCGCTTCGGGGTGTTGCTCTCTCCGGGCCCTTGCCCCTGAGCCTGGGGTCCAGGCAGTGGGTCCACACTCCCAGACCAAGGCAGAACCACATGCACACGTCTGTTCCTGACCCCTGCACCGGCAGAGAGCTCGGGGGAGCCAGAGTCTGTCCGGCAGCTGCTGGGTTGGCTGCCTGTGTGGGAAGGGGCAGAGCCGACCTAGGGGCAAGTTGGGCCTCTTGCTCTCCCTGCTGCCCTGAGGCTGCTGGGCCAAAGACGTCTTGGGCATCCAGCCCCTTGCTGGTCCCTTCCCTCTGACGAGGCCCTCTGAGCTCCAGCACCTTGCAGTGTGGAGACAGCCCCTGCCAGCAACTTCCTCTCCAAGGAGGCCTCAACCGAGGACTAGGCCCAGGGGAAAGGCACCAGCGGGGATGAGCCTGGGGAGGCGCCCGAGCATGTCTGGACCCAGTCCCCGCAGCCTGCCCCTTGCTGGGGCAGTACCCCCGGAGGCGAGGAAGGTCTGGGCAAGGCTGCCAGGGGCAGGGACACTGCTGGGTCCTGCCCCTGGCCTGTGGGGCGTCTGAGCACAACCGGCACTCTCCCGCTGGAAGACCTCCCCGTCTGCCTCCAAAGGCCGGTTTGCAAGCACTCCCGCCCGCTGTTCCCGCCAGGCACGCACAATGCTCCCAAGCCCGGGAGAAAAGCGCTTCGGGGTGGTGCTCTCTCCGGGCCCTTGCTCCTGAGCCTGGGGGCCAGGCAGGGGGAACACACTCCCAGGCCAAGGCAGAACGACATGCACACGTCTGTTCCTGCCCCCTACACCGGCAGAGAGCTCGGGGGAGCCAGAGACTGCCAGACTGCTGCTGGACTGGCTGCCTGTGTGCGACGGGGCAGAGCCGACCTAGGGGCAAGTTGGGCCTCTTGCTGTCCCTGCTGCCCTGAGTCTGCTGGGTCAAAAAGGTCTTGGGCATCCAGCCCTTTGCTGGTCCCTTCCCTCTGACGAGGCCCTCTGAGCTCCAGCACCTTGCAGTGTGGAGACAGCCCCTGCCAGCAACCTCCTCTCCAAAGAGGCCTCAACCGAGAACTACACCCAGGGGAAAGGCACCAGCGGGGATGATCCTGGGGAGGCGCACGGACATGTCTGGACCCAGTCTCCGCAGCCTGCCCCTTGGTGGGGCAGTGCCCCCGGAGGCCATAAAGGTCTGGGCAAGTCTGGCCAGGGGCAGGGGCCCTGCTGGGTCCTGCCCCTGGCCTGTGGGGCCTCTGAGCACAACCGGCCCTCTCCCACTGAAAGACCTCCCCGGCTGCCTCCAAAGGCCGGTTTGCAAGCGCTATCGCCCACTGTTCCCAGCAGGCGTGCACAATGCTCCTAAGCCCGGGAGAAAAGCGCTTCAGGGTGGTGCTCTCTCTGGGCCCTTGCCCCTGAGCCTGGGGGCAAGGCAGGGTGTCCACACTCCCAGGCCGAGGCAGAACCACATGCACACGTCTGATCTGCCCCCTGCACCGGCAGAGAGCTCGGGGGAGCCAGAGTTTGTCAGGCAGCTGCTGGGCTGGCCGCCTTTGTGGGAAGTGGCAGAGCCGACCTAGGGGCAAGTTGGGCCTCTTGCCCTCCCTGCTGCCCTGAGGCTGCTGGGCCAAAGAGGTCTTGGGCATCCAGCCCCTTGCTGGTCCCTTCCCTCTGACGAGGCCCTCTGAGCTCCAGCACCTTGCAGTGTGGAGACAGCCCCTGCCAGCAACCTCCTCTCCAAGGAGGCCTCAACCGAGGCCTAGGACCAGGGGAAAGGCACCAGCGGGGATGAGCCTGGGGAGGCGCCGGGGCATTCTGGACCCAGTCCCCGCAGCCTGCCCCTTGGTGGGGCAGTACCCCCGGAGGCCAGGAAGGTCTGGGCAAAGCTGGCCAGGGGCAGGGGCCCTGCTGGGTCCTGCCCCTGGCCTGTGGGGCCTCTGAGCACAACCGGCCCTCTCCCACTGGAAGACCTCCGCTGCTGCCTCCAAAGGCCGGTTTGCCAACACTCCCGCCCGCTGTTCCCGCCAGGCATGCACAATTCTCCCAAGCCCGGGAGAAAAGCGCTTCGGCGTGTTGCTCTATCCGGGCCCTTGCCCCTGAGCGTAGGGGCCAGGCAGTGGGTCCACACTCCCAGACCAAGGCAGAACCACATGCACACGGCTGTTCCTGACCCCTGCACCGGCAGAGAGCTCGGGGGAGCCAGAGTCTGTCAGGCAGCTGCTGAGCTGGCCGCCTGTGTGGGAAGGGGCAGAGCCGACCTAGGGGCAAGTTGGGCCTCTTCCTCTCCCTGCTGCCCTGAGGCTGCTGGGCCAAAGAGGTCTTGGGCATCCAGCCCCTTGCTGGTCCCTTCCCTCTGACGAGGCCCTCTGAGCTCCAGCACCTTGCAGTGTGGAGACAGCCCCTGCCGGCAGCCTCCTCTCCAAGGAGGCCTCAACCGAGGCCTAGGCCCAGGGGAAAGGCACCAGCGGGGATGAGCCTGGGGAGGCGCCCGGGCATGTCTGGACCCAGTCCCCGCAGCCTGCCCCTTGGTGGGGCAGTACCCCCGGAGGCCAGGAAGGTCTAGGCAAGGCTGCCAGGGGCAGGGACACTGCTGGGTCCTGCCCCTGGCCTGTGGGGCGTCTGAGCACAACCGGCACTCTCCCGCTGGAAGACCTCCCCGGCTGCCTCCAAAGGCCGGTTTCCAAGCACTCCCGCCCGCTGTTCCCGCCAGGCACGCACAATGCTCCCAAACCCGGGAGAAAAGCGCTTCGGGGTGGTGCTCTCTCCGGGCCCTTGCCACTGAGCCTGGGGGCCAGGCAGGGGGAACACACTCCCAGGCCAAGGCAGAACGACATGCACACGTCTGTTCCTGCCCCCTGCACCGGCAGAGAGCTCGGGGGAGCCAGAGACAGCCAGGCTGCTGCTGGGCTGGCTGACTGTGTGGGACGGGGTAGAGCCGACCTAGGGGCAAGTTGGGCCTCTTGCTCTCCCTGCTGCCCTGAGGCTGCTGGGTCAAAGAGGTGTTGGTACTCCAGCCCTTTGCTGGTCCCTTCCCTCTGACGAAGCCCTCTGAGCTCCAGCACCTTGCAGTGTGGAGACAGCTCCTGCCAGCAACCTCCTCTCCAAGGAGGCCTCAAACGAGGCCTAGGCCCAGGGGAAAGGCACCAGCGGGGATGATCCTGGGGAGGCGCACGGACATGTCTGGACCCAGTCCCCGCAGCCTGACCCTTGGTGGGGCAGTACCCCCAGAGGCCAGGAAGGTCTGGGCAAGGCTGGCCAGGGGCAGGGGCCCTGGTGGGTCCTGCCCCTGGCCTGTGGGGCCTCTGAGCACAACCGGCCCTCTCCCACTGGAAGACCTCCCCGGCTGCCTCCAAAGGCCGGTTTGCAAGCGCTCCCGCCCACTGTTCCCAGCAGGCGTGCACAATGCTCCCAAGCCCGGGAGAAAAGCGCTTCGGGGTGGTGCTCTCTCCGGGCCCTTGCCCCTGAGCCTGGGGGCAAGGCACGGTGTCCACACTCCCAGGCCATGTCAGAACCACATGCACACCTCTCATCTGCCCCCTGCACCGGCAGAGAGCTCGGGGGAGCCAGAGTATGTCAGGTAGCTGCTGGGCTGGCCGCCTGTGTGGGAAGGGGCAGAGCCGACCCAGGGGCAAGTTGGGCCTCTTGCTCTCCCTGCTGCCCTGAGGCTGCTGGGCCAAAGAGGTCTTGGGCATCCAGCCCCTTGCTGGTCCCTTCCCTCTGAAAAGGCCCTCTGAGCTCCAGCACCTTTCAGTGTGGAGACAGCCCCTGCCAGCAACCTCCTCTCCAAGGAGGCCTAAACCGAGGCCTAGGCCCAGGGGAAAGGCACCAGCGGGGATGAGTCTGGGGAGGCGCCCGGGCATGTCTGGACCCAGTCCCTGCAGCCTGCCCCTTGGTGGGGCAGTACCCCCTGAGGCCAGGAATGTCTGGGAAAGGCTGGCCAGGGGCAGGGGACCTGCTGGGTCCTGCCCCTGGCCTGTGGGGCCTCTGAGCACATCCGGCCCTCTCCCGCTGGAAGACCTCCCCGGCTGCCTCCAAAGGCCGGTTTGCCAACACTCCCGCCCACTGTTCCCACCAGGCGCGCACAATGCTCCCAAGCCCGGGAGAAAAGCGCTTCGGTGTGGTACTCTCTCCGGGCCCTTGCCCCTGAGCCTGGGGGCCAGGCAGGGGGAACACATTCCCAGGCCAAGGCAGAACGACATGCACACGTCTGTTCCTGACCCCTGCACCGGCAGAGAGCTCGGGGGAGCCAGAGTCTGTCAGGCAGCTGCTGGGTTGGCTTCCTGTGTGGGAAGGGGCAGAGCCGACCTAGGGGCAAGTTGGGCCTCTTCCTCTCCCTGCTGCCCTGAGGCTGCTGGGCCAAAGAGGTCTTGGGCATCCAGCCCCTTGCTGGTACCTTCCCGCTGACGAGGCCCTCTGAGCTCCAGCACCTTGCAGTGTGCAGACAGCCCCTGCCGGCAACCTCCTCTCCAAGGAGGCCTCAACCGAGGCCTAGGCCCAGGGGAAAGGCACCAGCGGGGATGAGCCTGGGGAGGCGCCCGGGCATGTCTGGACCCAGTCCCCGCAGCCTGCCCCTTGGTGGGGTAGTACCCCCGGAGGCCAGGAAGGTCTGGGCAAGGCTGCCAGGGGCAGGGACACTGCTGGGTCCCGCCCCTGGCCTGTGGGTCGTCTGAGCACAACCGGCACTCTCCCGCTGGAAGACCTCCACAGCTGCCTCCAAAGGCTGGTTTGCAAGCACTCAATCCCGCTGTTCCCGCCAGCCGCGCACAATGCTCCCAAGCCCGGGAGAAAAGCATTTTGGGGTGGTGCTCACTCCGGGCTTTGGAAGACCTCCCCGGCTGCCTCCAAGGCCGGTTTGCAAGCACTTCTGCCTGCTGTTCCCGCCAACCGCGCACAATGCTCCCAAGCCCGGGAGAAAAGCGTTTCGGGGGGTGTTCTCTCTGGGCCCAAGAAAGACCTCCCGGGCTGCCCCCAAACGCCGGTTTGCAAGCACTCCCACTCGCTTTTCCCGCCATCCGTGCAAATGCTCCAAGCCCAGGAGAAAAGCGCTTCGGGGTGGTGCTCTCTCCCGGCCCTTGGAAGACCTCCCCGGCTGCCTCCAAAGGCTGGTTTTCAAGAACTCCCTCCCGCTGTCCCGCCAGCCGCACACAATGCTCCCAATCACGGGAGAAAAGCGCTTCGGGGTGGTGCTCTCTCCGGGCCCTTGGATGACCTCCCCGTTTGTCTCCAAAGGCCGGTTTGCAAGCACTCATGCCCGCTGTTCCAGCCAGCCGCGCACAATGCTCCCAAGCCCGGGAGAAAAGCGCTTTGGGGTGGTGCTCTCTCCCGGCCCTTGGAAGACCTCCCCGGCTGCCTCCAAAGGCCGGTTTGCAAGCACTCAATCCCGCTGTTCCCGCCAGCCGCGCACAATGCTCCCAAGCCCGGGAGAAAAGCGCTTCGGGGTGGTGCTCTCTCCCGGCCCTTGGAAGACCTCCCCGGCTGCTTCCAAAGGCTGGTTTTCAAGAACTCCCTCCCGCTGACCCGCAAGCCGCACACAATGCTCCCAAGCCCGGGAGAAAAGCATTTTGGGGTGGTCTCTCTCCGGGCCCTTGGAAGACCTCCCCGGCTGCCTCTAAAGGCCGGTTTGCAAGCACTCATGTCCGCTGTTCCCGACAGCCGCGAACAATGCTCCCAATTCTGTGAGAAAAGTGCTTCGGGATGGTGCTCTCTCCGGGCCCTTGGAAGACCTCCCAAGCTGCCTCCAAAGGCCGGTTTGCAAGCACTCCCTCCCGCTATTCCCGCCAGCCTCGCACAATGCTCCCAAGACCGGGAGAAAAGCGCTTCGGGGTGGTGTTCTCTCCGTGCCAATGGAGGACCTCCCTGGCTGCCCCCAAAGGCCGGTTTGCAAGCACTCCCACTCGCTGTTCCCGCCAGCCACGCACAATCTTCCAAAACCCCGGAGAAAAGCGCTTCGGGGTGGTGTTCTCTCCATGCCCATGGAAGACCTCCCGGGGTGCCCCCAATGGCCGGTTTGGAAGCACTCCCAATCGCTGTTCCCGCCATCCGCACAAATGTTCCAAGCCCAGGAGAAAAGCGCTTCTGGGTGGTGCTCTCTCCTGGCCCTTGGAAGACCTCCCCGACTGCCTCCAAAGGACGGTTTTCAAGCACTCCTGCCTGCTGTTCCCGCCACCCGCGCACAATGCTCCCAAGCCCGGGAGAAAAGTGCTTCGGGGTGGTGCTCTCTACAGGCCCTTGGAAGACCTCCCCGGCTGCCTCCAAAGGCCGGTTTGCAAGGACTCCTTCCTGCTGTTCCCGGCAGCCACACACAAGGCTCCCAAGCCCGGGAGAAAAGCATTTTGGGGTGGTGCTCACTCCGGGCCCTTGGAAGACCTCCCCGGCTGCCTCCAATGGCCAGTTTGCAAGCACTCATGCCCGCTGTTCCCACCAGCCGCGCACAATGCTCCCAAGCCCGGGAGAAAAGCTTTTTGGGGTGGTGCTCACACCGGGCCCTGGAAGACCTCCCCGGCTGCCTCCAAAGGCCGGTTTTCAAGCACTCCTACCTGCTGTTCCCGCCACCTGTGCACAATGCTCCCAAGCCCGGGAGAAAAGCGCTTCGGGGTGGTGCTCTCTACAGGCCCTTGGAAGACCTCCCCGGCTGCCTCCAAAGGCCGGTTTGCAAGGACTCCTTCCTGCTGTTCCCGCCAGCCATGCACAATGCTCCCAAGCCCGGGAGAAAAGCATTTTGGGGTGGTGCTCTCTACAGGCCCTTGGAAGACCTCCCCAGCTGCCTCCAATGGCCAGCTTGCAAGCACTCATGCCCGCTGTTCCCACCAGCCGCGCAGAATGCTCCTAAGCCCGGGAGAAAAGCTTTTAGGGGTGGTGCTCACACCGGGCCCTGGAAGACCTCCCCGGCTGCCTGCAAAGGCCGGTTTTCAAGCACTCCTGCCTGCTGTTCCCGCCACCCGCGCACAATACTCCCAAGCCCGGGAGAAAAGCGCTTCGGGGTGGTGCTCTCTCCCGGCCCTTGGAAGACCTCCCCGGCTGCCTCCAAAGGCCGGTTTGCAAGGACTCCTTCCTGCTGTTCCCGCCAGCCACGCACCATGCTCCCAAGCCCGGGAGAAAAGTGCTATGGGGTGGTGCTCTCTCCGGGCCCTTGGAAGACGTCCCCGGCTGCCTCCAAAGGCCGGTTTGCAAGCACTCATGCCCGTTGTTCCCACCAGCCGCGCACAATGCTCCCAAGCCCGGGAGAAAAGCATTTTGGGTTGGTGCTCACTCCGGGCCCTTGGAAGACCTCCCCGGCTGCCTCCAAAGGCCAGTTTGCAAGCACTCCTGCCTGCTGTTCCCGCCAGCCGCGCACAATGCTCCCAAGCCCGGGAGAAAAGCGCTTCGGGGTGGTGCTCTCTCCGGGCACTTTCAAGACCTCCCCGGCTGCCTCCAAAGGCCGGTTTGTAAGTACTCATTCCCGCTGCTTCCGCCAGCCACGCACAATGCTCCCAAGCCCGGGAGAAAAGCATTTTGGGGTGGTGCTCTCTCCGGGCCGTTGGAAGACCTCCCGGGCTGCCTCCAAAGGCCGGTTTGCAAGCACTCATGTTCGCTGTTCCCGACAGCCACGCACAATGCTCCCAAGCCCGGGAGAAAAGCATTTTGGGGTGGTGATCAGTCCGGGCCCTTGGAAGACCTCCCCGGCTGCCTCCAAAGAACAGTTTGCAAGCACTCATGCCCGCTGTTCCCGCCAGCCGCGCACAATGCTCCCAAGACCGTGAGAAAAGCGCTTCGGGGTGGTGTTCTCTCCGGGACCATGGAGGACCTCCCCGGCTGCCCCCAAAGGCCGGTTTGCAAGCACTCCCACTCGCTGTTCCCGCCAGCCACACACAATGTTCCAAAACCCCGGAGAAAAGCGCTTCGGGGTGGTGCTCTCTCTGGGCCCTTGGAAGACTTCTCTGACTGCCTCCAAAGGCCGGTTTGCAAGAATTCCCTCCCGCTGTCCCACCAGCCGCACACAATGCTCCAAAACCCGAGAGAAAAGCGCTTCGAGGTGGTGCTCTCTCCGGGCCCTTGGAAGACCTCCCCGGCTGCCTCCTAAGGCCGGTTTGCAAGCACTCCTGCCTGCTGTTCCCGCCACACGCGCACAATGCACCCAAGCCCGGGAGAAAAGCGCTTCGGGGTGGTGCTCTCTCCCAGCCTTTGGAAGACGTCCCCGGCTGCCTCCAAAGGCCGGTTTGCAAGGACTCCTTCCTGCTGTTCCCGCCAGCCACGCACAATGCTCCCAATCCCGGGAGAAAAGTGCTTCGGGATGGTGCTCTCTCCGGGCCCTTGGAAGACCTCCCCGGATACCTCCAAAGGTGGGTTTGCAAGTACTCATTCCCGCTGTTCCCGCCAGCCGCGCACAATGCTCCCAAGCACGGGAGAAAAGCGCTTCGGGGTGGTGCTCTCTCCGGGCCCTTGCCCCTGAGCCTGGGGGCAAGGCACGGTGTCCACACTCCCAGGCCAAGTCAGAACCACAGGCACACCTCTGATCTGCCCCCTGCACCGGCCGAGAGCTCGGGGGAGCCAGAGTATGTCAGGCAGCTGCTGGGCTGGCCGCCTGTGTGGGAAGGGGCAGAGCCGACCTAGGGGCAAGTTGGGCCTCTTGCTCTCCCTGCTGCCCTGAGGCTGCTGGGCCAAAGAGGTCTTGGGCGTCCAGCCCCTTGCTGGTCCCTTCCCTCTGACGAGGCCCTCTGAGCTCCAGCACCTTGCAGTGTGGAGACAGCCCCTGCCAGCAACCTCCTCTCCAAGGAGGCCTCAACCGAGGCCTAGGACCAGGGGAAAGGCACCAGCGGGGATGAGCCTGGGGAGGCGCCGGGGCATTCTGGACCCAGTCCCCGCAGCCTGCCCCTTGGTGGGGCAGTACCCCCGGAGGCCAGGAAGGTCTGGGCAAAGCTGGCCAGGGGCAGGGGCCCTGCTGGGTCCTGCCCCTGGCCTGTGGGGCCTCTGAGCACAACCGGCCCTCTCCCACTGGAAGACCTCCGCTGCTGCCTCCAAAGGCCGGTTTGCCAACACTCCCGCCCGCTGTTCCCGCCAGGCATGCACAATTCTCCCAAGCCCGGGAGAAAAGCGCTTCGGCGTGTTGCTCTATCCGGGCCCTTGCCCCTGAGCGTAGGGGCCAGGCAGTGGGTCCACACTCCCAGACCAAGGCAGAACCACATGCACACGTCTGTTCCTGACCCCTGCACCGGCAGAGAGCTCGGGGGAGCCAGAGTCTGTCAGGCAGCTGCTGAGCTGGCCGCCTGTGTGGGAAGGGGCAGAGCCGACCTAGGGGCAAGTTGGGCCTCTTCCTCTCCCTGCTGCCCTGAGGCTGCTGGGCCAAAGAGGTCTTGGGCATCCAGCCCCTTGCTGGTCCCTTCCCTCTGACGAGGCCCTCTGAGCTCCAGCACCTTGCAGTGTGGAGACAGCCCCTGCCGGCAGCCTCCTCTCCAAGGAGGCCTCAACCGAGGCCTAGGCCCAGGGGAAAGGCACCAGCGGGGATGAGCCTGGGGAGGCGCCCGGGCATGTCTGGACCCAGTCCCCGCAGCCTGCCCCTTGGTGGGGCAGTACCCCCGGAGGCCAGGAAGGTCTAGGCAAGGCTGCCAGGGGCAGGGACACTGCTGGGTCCTGCCGCTGGCCTGTGGGGCGTCTGAGCACAACCGGCACTCTCCCGCTGGAAGACCTCCCCGGCTGCCTCCAAAGGCCGGTTTCCAAGCACTCCCGCCCGCTGTTCCCGCCAGGCACGCACAATGCTCCCAAACCCGGGAGAAAAGCGCTTCGGGGTGGTGCTCTCTCCGGGCCCTTGCCACTGAGCCTGGGGGCCAGGCAGGGGGAACACACTCCCAGGCCAAGGCAGAATGACATGCACACGTCTGTTCCTGCCCCCTGCACCGGCAGAGAGCTCGGGGGAGCCAGAGACAGCCAGGCTGCTGCTGGGCTGGCTGACTGTGTGGGACGGGGTAGAGCCGACCTAGGGGCAAGTTGGGCCTCTTGCTCTCCCTGCTGCCCTGAGGCTGCTGGGTCAAAGAGGTGTTGGTACTCCAGCCCTTTGCTGGTCCCTTCCCTCTGACGAAGCCCTCTGAGCTCCAGCACCTTGCAGTGTGGAGACAGCTCCTGCCAGCAACCTCCTCTCCAAGGAGGCCTCAAACGAGGCCTAGGCCCAGGGGAAAGGCACCAGCGGGGATGATCCTGGGGAGGCGCACGGACATGTCTGGACCCAGTCCCCGCAGCCTGACCCTTGGTGGGGCAGTACCCCCAGAGGCCAGGAAGGTCTGGGCAAGGCTGGCCAGGGGCAGGGGCCCTGGTGGGTCCTGCCCCTGGCCTGTGGGGCCTCTGAGCACAACCGGCCCTCTCCCACTGGAAGACCTCCCCGGCTGCCTCCAAAGGCCGGTTTGCAAGCGCTCCCGCCCACTGTTCCCAGCAGGCGTGCACAATGCTCCCAAGCCCGGGAGAAAAGCGCTTCGGGGTGGTGCTCTCTCCGGGCCCTTGCCCCTGAGCCTGGGGGCAAGGCACGGTGTCCACACTCCCAGGCCATGTCAGAACCACATGCACACCTCTCATCTGCCCCCTGCACCGGCAGAGAGCTCGGGGGAGCCAGAGTATGTCAGGTAGCTGCTGGGCTGGCCGCCTGTGTGGGAAGGGGCAGAGCCGACCCAGGGGCAAGTTGGGCCTCTTGCTCTCCCTGCTGCCCTGAGGCTGCTGGGCCAAAGAGGTCTTGGGCATCCAGCCCCTTGCTGGTCCCTTCCCTCTGAAAAGGCCCTCTGAGCTCCAGCACCTTTCAGTGTGGAGACAGCCCCTGCCAGCAACCTCCTCTCCAAGGAGGCCTAAACCGAGGCCTAGGCCCAGGGGAAAGGCACCAGCGGGGATGAGTCTGGGGAGGCGCCCGGGCATGTCTGGACCCAGTCCCTGCAGCCTGCCCCTTGGTGGGGCAGTACCCCCTGAGGCCAGGAATGTCTGGGAAAGGCTGGCCAGGGGCAGGGGACCTGCTGGGTCCTGCCCCTGGCCTGTGGGGCCTCTGAGCACATCCGGCCCTCTCCCGCTGGAAGACCTCCCCGGCTGCCTCCAAAGGCCGGTTTGCCAACACTCCCGCCCACTGTTCCCACCAGGCGCGCACAATGCTCCCAAGCCCGGGAGAAAAGCGCTTCGGTGTGGTACTCTCTCCGGGCCCTTGCCCCTGAGCCTGGGGGCCAGGCAGGGGGAACACATTCCCAGGCCAAGGCAGAACGACATGCACACGTCTGTTCCTGACCCCTGCACCGGCAGAGAGCTCGGGGGAGCCAGAGTCTGTCAGGCAGCTGCTGGGTTGGCTTCCTGTGTGGGAAGGGGCAGAGCCGACCTAGGGGCAAGTTGGGCCTCTTCCTCTCCCTGCTGCCCTGAGGCTGCTGGGCCAAAGAGGTCTTGGGCATCCAGCCCCTTGCTGGTACCTTCCCGCTGACGAGGCCCTCTGAGCTCCAGCACCTTGCAGTGTGCAGACAGCCCCTGCCGGCAACCTCCTCTCCAAGGAGGCCTCAACCGAGGCCTAGGCCCAGGGGAAAGGCACCAGCGGGGATGAGCCTGGGGAGGCGCCCGGGCATGTCTGGACCCAGTCCCCGCAGCCTGCCCCTTGGTGGGGTAGTACCCCCGGAGGCCAGGAAGGTCTGGGCAAGGCTGCCAGGGGCAGGGACACTGCTGGGTCCCGCCCCTGGCCTGTGGGTCGTCTGAGCACAACCGGCACTCTCCCGCTGGAAGACCTCCACAGCTGCCTCCAAAGGCTGGTTTGCAAGCACTCAATCCCGCTGTTCCCGCCAGCCGCGCACAATGCTCCCAAGCCCGGGAGAAAAGCATTTTGGGGTGGTGCTCACTCCGGGCTTTGGAAGACCTCCCCGGCTGCCTCCAAGGCCGGTTTGCAAGCACTTCTGCCTGCTGTTCCCGCCAACCGCGCACAATGCTCCCAAGCCCGGGAGAAAAGCGTTTCGGGGGGTGTTCTCTCTGGGCCCAAGAAAGACCTCCCGGGCTGCCCCCAAACGCCGGTTTGCAAGCACTCCCACTCGCTTTTCCCGCCATCCGTGCAAATGCTCCAAGCCCAGGAGAAAAGCGCTTCGGGGTGGTGCTCTCTCCCGGCCCTTGGAAGACCTCCCCGGCTGCCTCCAAAGGCTGGTTTTCAAGAACTCCCTCCCGCTGTCCCGCCAGCCGCACACAATGCTCCCAATCACGGGAGAAAAGCGCTTCGGGGTGGTGCTCTCTCCGGGCCCTTGGATGACCTCCCCGTTTGTCTCCAAAGGCCGGTTTGCAAGCACTCATGCCCGCTGTTCCAGCCAGCCGCGCACAATGCTCCCAAGCCCGGGAGAAAAGCGCTTTGGGGTGGTGCTCTCTCCCGGCCCTTGGAAGACCTCCCCGGCTGCCTCCAAAGGCCGGTTTGCAAGCACTCAATCCCGCTGTTCCCGCCAGCCGCGCACAATGCTCCCAAGCCCGGGAGAAAAGCGCTTCGGGGTGGTGCTCTCTCCCGGCCCTTGGAAGACCTCCCCGGCTGCTTCCAAAGGCTGGTTTTCAAGAACTCCCTCCCGCTGACCCGCAAGCCGCACACAATGCTCCCAAGCCCGGGAGAAAAGCATTTTGGGGTGGTCTCTCTCCGGGCCCTTGGAAGACCTCCCCGGCTGCCTCTAAAGGCCGGTTTGCAAGCACTCATGTCCGCTGTTCCCGACAGCCGCGAACAATGCTCCCAATTCTGTGAGAAAAGTGCTTCGGGATGGTGCTCTCTCCGGGCCCTTGGAAGACCTCCCAAGCTGCCTCCAAAGGCCGGTTTGCAAGCACTCCCTCCCGCTATTCCCGCCAGCCTCGCACAATGCTCCCAAGACCGGGAGAAAAGCGCTTCGGGGTGGTGTTCTCTCCGTGCCAATGGAGGACCTCCCTGGCTGCCCCCAAAGGCCGGTTTGCAAGCACTCCCACTCGCTGTTCCCGCCAGCCACGCACAATCTTCCAAAACCCCGGAGAAAAGCGCTTCGGGGTGGTGTTCTCTCCATGCCCATGGAAGACCTCCCGGGGTGCCCCCAATGGCCGGTTTGGAAGCACTCCCAATCGCTGTTCCCGCCATCCGCACAAATGTTCCAAGCCCAGGAGAAAAGCGCTTCTGGGTGGTGCTCTCTCCTGGCCCTTGGAAGACCTCCCCGACTGCCTCCAAAGGACGGTTTTCAAGCACTCCTGCCTGCTGTTCCCGCCACCCGCGCACAATGCTCCCAAGCCCGGGAGAAAAGTGCTTCGGGGTGGTGCTCTCTACAGGCCCTTGGAAGACCTCCCCGGCTGCCTCCAAAGGCCGGTTTGCAAGGACTCCTTCCTGCTGTTCCCGGCAGCCACACACAAGGCTCCCAAGCCCGGGAGAAAAGCATTTTGGGGTGGTGCTCACTCCGGGCCCTTGGAAGACCTCCCCGGCTGCCTCCAATGGCCAGTTTGCAAGCACTCATGCCCGCTGTTCCCACCAGCCGCGCACAATGCTCCCAAGCCCGGGAGAAAAGCTTTTTGGGGTGGTGCTCACACCGGGCCCTGGAAGACCTCCCCGGCTGCCTCCAAAGGCCGGTTTTCAAGCACTCCTACCTGCTGTTCCCGCCACCTGTGCACAATGCTCCCAAGCCCGGGAGAAAAGCGCTTCGGGGTGGTGCTCTCTACAGGCCCTTGGAAGACCTCCCCGGCTGCCTCCAAAGGCCGGTTTGCAAGGACTCCTTCCTGCTGTTCCCGCCAGCCATGCACAATGCTCCCAAGCCCGGGAGAAAAGCATTTTGGGGTGGTGCTCTCTACAGGCCCTTGGAAGACCTCCCCAGCTGCCTCCAATGGCCAGCTTGCAAGCACTCATGCCCGCTGTTCCCACCAGCCGCGCAGAATGCTCCTAAGCCCGGGAGAAAAGCTTTTAGGGGTGGTGCTCACACCGGGCCCTGGAAGACCTCCCCGGCTGCCTGCAAAGGCCGGTTTTCAAGCACTCCTGCCTGCTGTTCCCGCCACCCGCGCACAATACTCCCAAGCCCGGGAGAAAAGCGCTTCGGGGTGGTGCTCTCTCCCGGCCCTTGGAAGACCTCCCCGGCTGCCTCCAAAGGCCGGTTTGCAAGGACTCCTTCCTGCTGTTCCCGCCAGCCACGCACCATGCTCCCAAGCCCGGGAGAAAAGTGCTATGGGGTGGTGCTCTCTCCGGGCCCTTGGAAGACGTCCCCGGCTGCCTCCAAAGGCCGGTTTGCAAGCACTCATGCCCGTTGTTCCCACCAGCCGCGCACAATGCTCCCAAGCCCGGGAGAAAAGCATTTTGGGTTGGTGCTCACTCCGGGCCCTTGGAAGACCTCCCCGGCTGCCTCCAAAGGCCAGTTTGCAAGCACTCCTGCCTGCTGTTCCCGCCAGCCGCGCACAATGCTCCCAAGCCCGGGAGAAAAGCGCTTCGGGGTGGTGCTCTCTCCGGGCACTTTCAAGACCTCCCCGGCTGCCTCCAAAGGCCGGTTTGTAAGTACTCATTCCCGCTGCTTCCGCCAGCCACGCACAATGCTCCCAAGCCCGGGAGAAAAGCATTTTGGGGTGGTGCTCTCTCCGGGCCGTTGGAAGACCTCCCGGGCTGCCTCCAAAGGCCGGTTTGCAAGCACTCATGTTCGCTGTTCCCGACAGCCACGCACAATGCTCCCAAGCCCGGGAGAAAAGCATTTTGGGGTGGTGATCAGTCCGGGCCCTTGGAAGACCTCCCCGGCTGCCTCCAAAGAACAGTTTGCAAGCACTCATGCCCGCTGTTCCCGCCAGCCGCGCACAATGCTCCCAAGACCGTGAGAAAAGCGCTTCGGGGTGGTGTTCTCTCCGGGACCATGGAGGACCTCCCCGGCTGCCCCCAAAGGCCGGTTTGCAAGCACTCCCACTCGCTGTTCCCGCCAGCCACACACAATGTTCCAAAACCCCGGAGAAAAGCGCTTCGGGGTGGTGCTCTCTCTGGGCCCTTGGAAGACTTCTCTGACTGCCTCCAAAGGCCGGTTTGCAAGAATTCCCTCCCGCTGTCCCACCAGCCGCACACAATGCTCCAAAACCCGAGAGAAAAGCGCTTCGAGGTGGTGCTCTCTCCGGGCCCTTGGAACCTCCCCGGCTGCCTCCAAAGGCCGGTTTGCAAGCACTCCTGCCTGCTGTTCCCGCCACACGCGCACAATGCACCCAAGCCCGGGAGAAAAGCGCTTCGGGGTGGTGCTCTCTCCCAGCCTTTGGAAGACGTCCCCGGCTGCCTCCAAAGGCCGGTTTGCAAGGACTCCTTCCTGCTGTTCCCGCCAGCCACGCACAATGCTCCCAATCCCGGGAGAAAAGTGCTTCGGGATGGTGCTCTCTCCGGGCCCTTGGAAGACCTCCCCGGATACCTCCAAAGGTGGGTTTGCAAGTACTCATTCCCGCTGTTCCCGCCAGCCGCGCACAATGCTCCCAAGCACGGGAGAAAAGCGCTTCGGGGTGGTGCTCTCTCCGGGCCCTTGCCCCTGAGCCTGGGGGCAAGGCACGGTGTCCACACTCCCAGGCCAAGTCAGAACCACAGGCACACCTCTGATCTGCCCCCTGCACCGGCCGAGAGCTCGGGGGAGCCAGAGTATGTCAGGCAGCTGCTGGGCTGGCCGCCTGTGTGGGAAGGGGCAGAGCCGACCTAGGGGCAAGTTGGGCCTCTTGCTCTCCCTGCTGCCCTGAGGCTGCTGGGCCAAAGAGGTCTTGGGCGTCCAGCCCCTTGCTGGTCCCTTCCCTCTGACGAGGCCCTCTGAGCTCCAGCACCTTGCAGTGTGGAGACAGCCCCTGCCAGCAACCTCCTCTCCAAGGAGGCCTAAACCGAGGCCTAGGCCCAGGGGAAAGGCACCAGTGGGGATGAGCCTGGGGAAGCGCCCGGGCATGTCTGGACCCAGTCCCCGCAGCCTGCCCCTTGGTGGGGCAGTACCCCCTGAGGCCAGGAAGGTCTCGGAAAGGCTGGCCAGGGGCAGGGGACCTGCTGGGTCCTGCCCCTGGCCTGTGGGGCCTCTGAGCACATCCGGCCCTCTCCCGCTGGAAGACCTCCCCGGCTGCCTCCAAAGGCCGGTTTGCAAGCACTCCCGCCCAATGTTCCCACCAGGCGCGCACAATGCTCCCAAGCCCGGGAGAAAAGCGCTTCGGGGTGGTGCTCTCTCCGGGCCCTTGCCCCTGAGCCTGGGGTCCAGGCAGTGGGTCCACACTCCCAGACCAAGGCAGAACCACATGCACACTTCTGTTCCTGGCCCCTGCACTGGCAGAGAGCTCGGGGGAGCCAGAGTATGCCAGGCAGCTGCTGGGCTGGCGGCCTGTGTGGAAAGGGGCAGAGCCGACCTAGGGGCAAGTTGGGCCTCTTGCTCTCCCTGTTGCCCTGAGGCTGCTGGGCCAAAGAGATCTGGGGCATCCAGCCCCTTGCTGGTCCCTTCCCTCTGATAAGGCCCTGTGAGCTCCAGCACCTTGCAGTGTGGAGAGAGCCCCTGCCAGCAACTTCCTCTCCAAGGAGGCCTGAACCGAGGCCTAGGCCTAGGGGAAAGGCACCAGCGGGGATGAGCCTGGGGAGGCGCCCGGGCATGTCTGGACCCAGTCCCCGCAGCCTGCCCCTTGGTTGGGCAGTACCCCCGGAGGCCAGAAAGGTCTGGGCAAGGCTGCCAGGGGCAGGCACACTGCTGGGTCCTGCCCCTGTCCTGTGGGGCGTCTGAGCACAACCGGCACTCTCCCGCTGGAAGACCTCCCCGTCTGCCTGCAAAGGAAGTTTTGCAAGCACTCCCACCCGCGGTTCCCGCCAGGCACGCACAATGCTCCCAAGCCCGGGAGAAAAGCGCTTCGGGGTGGTGCTCTCTACAGGCCCTTGGAATACCTCCCCCGCTGCCTCCAAAGGCCGGTTTGCAAGGACTCCTTCCTGCTGTTCCCGCCAGCCACGCACAATGCTCCCAAGCCCGGGAGAAAAGTGCTTCGGGGTGGTGCTCTCTCCGGGCCCTTGGAAGACGTCCCCGGCTGCCTCCAAAGGCCGGTTTGCAAGCACTCATGCCCGTTGTTCCCACCAGCCGCGCACAATGCTCCCAAGCCCGGGAGAAAAGCATTTTGGGGTGGTGCTCACTCCGGGCCCTTGGAAGACCTCCCCGGCTGCCTCCAAAGGCCAGTTTGCAAGCACTCCTGCCTGCTGTTCCCGCCAGCCGCGCACAATGCTCCCAAGCACGGGAGAAAAGCGCTTCGGGGTGGTGCTCTCTCCGGGCACTTTCAAGACCTCCTCGGCTGCCTCCAAAGGCCGGTTTGTAAGTACTCATTCCCGCTGCTTCCGCCAGCCACGCACAATGCTCCCAAGCCCGGGAGAAAAGCATTTTGGGGTGGTGCTCTCTCCGGGCCCTTGGAAGACCTCCCAGGCTGCCTCCAAAGGCCGGTTTGCAAGCACTCATGTCCGCTGTTCCCGACAGCCGCGCACAATGCTCCCAAGCCCGGGAGAAAAGCATTTTGGGGTGGTGATCAGTCCGGTGCACTTGGAAGACCTCCCCGGCTGCCTCCAAAGGACAGTTTGCAAGCACTCATGCCCGCTGTTCCCGCCAGCCGCGCACAATGCTCCCAAGACCGTGAGAAAAGCGCTTCAAGGTGGTGTTCTACTAGGGACCATGGAGGACCTCCCCGGCTGCCCCCAAAGGCCGGTTTGCAAGCACTCCCACTCGCTGTTCCCGCCAGCCACACACAATGTTCCAAAACCCCGGAGAAAAGCGCTTCGAGGTGGTGCTCTCTCCGGGCCCTTGGAAGACCTCCCCGGCTGCCTCCAAAGGCCGGTTTGCAAGCATTCCTGCCTGCTGTTCCCGCCACACGCGCACAATGCTCCCAAGCCCGGAAGAAAAGCATTTTGGGGTGGTGCTCTCTCCGGGCCCTTGGAAGACCTCCCCGGCTGCCTCCAAAGGACAGTTTGCAAGAACTCAAGCCCGCTGTTCCCGCCAGCCGCGCACAATGCTCCCAAGACCGGGAGAAATGCGCTTCGGGGTGGTGTTCTCTCCGGGCCCATGGAGGACCTCCCCGGCTGCCCCCAAAGGCCGGTTTGCAAGCACTCCCACTCGCTGTTCCCGCCAGCCACGCACAATCCTCCAAAACCCCGGAGAAAAGCGCTTCGGGGTGGTGTTCTCTCCGGGCCCATGGAGGACCTCCCCGGCTGCCCCCAAAGGCCGGTTTGCAAGCATTCCCACTAGCTGTTCCCGCCAGCCACGCAAATGCTCCCAAGCCCGGGAGAAAAGCATTTTGGGGTGGTGCTCTCTCCGGGCCCTTGCCCCTGTGCCTCGGGGCCAGGCAGGGGGTCCACACTCCCAGGCAAAGTCAGAACCACATGCACACGTCTGTTCCTGCCCCCTGCAACGGCAGAGAGCTCGGGGGAGCCAGAGTCTGTCAGGCAGCTGCTGGGCTGGCAGCCTGTGTGGGAAGGGGCAGAGCCGACCTAGGGGCAAGTTGGGCCTCTTGCTCTCCCTGCTGCCCTGAGGCTGCTGGGCCAAAGAGGTCTTGGACATCCAGCCCTTTGCTGGTCCCTTCCATCTGACGAGGCCCTCTGAGCTCCAGTACCTTGCAGTGTGGAGACAGACCCTGCCAGCAACCTCCTCTCCAAGGAGGCCTCAACCGAGGCCTAGTCCCAGGGAAAGGCACCAGCGGGGATGAACCTGGGGAGGCGCCCGGGAATGTCTGGACCCAGTCCCCGCAGCCTGCCCCTTGGTGGGGCAGTACCCCCGGAGGCCAGGAAGGTCTGGGCAAGTCTGGCCTGGGGCAGGGGCCCTGCTGGGTCCTGACCCCGGCCTGTGGGGCCTCTGAGCATGAGCGGCCCTCTCCCGCTGGAAGACCTCCCCGGCTGCCTCCAAAGGCCGATTTGACAACACTCGCGCCTGCTGTTCCCGCCAGGCACGCACAATGCTCCCAAGCCCGGGAAAAAAGCGCTTCGGGTTGGTGCTCTCACCGGGCCCTTGCCCCTGAGCCTGGGTGCAATGCAGGGGGAACACACTCCCAGGCCAAGGCAGAACCACATGCACACGTCTGTTCCTGGTCCCTGCACCGGCAGAGAGCTCGGGGGAGCCAGAGTATGCCAGGCAGCTGCTGGGCTGGCGGCCTGTGTGGAAAGGGGCAGAGCCGACCTAGGGGCAAGTTGGGCCTCTTGCTCTCCCTGCTGACCTGAGGCTGCTGGGCCAAAGAGGTCTTGGGCATCCAGCCCCTTGCTGGTCCCTTCCCTCTGATGAGGCCCTCTGAGATCCAGCACCTTGCAGTGTGGAGACAGCCCCTGCCAGCAACCTCCTCTCCAAGGAGGCCTCAACCGAGTCCTAGGCCTAGGGGAAAGGCACCAGCGGGGATGAGCCTGGGGAGGCGCCCGGCCATGTCTGGACCCAGTCCCCGCAGCCTGCCCCTTGGTGGGGCAGTACCCCCGGAGGCCAGGAAGGTCTGGGCAAGGCTGCCAGGGCAGGGACACTGCTGGGTCCTGCCCCTGGCCTGTGGGGCGTCTGAGCACAACCGGCACTCTCCCGCTGGAAGACCTCCCCGTCTGCCTCCAAAGGACGGTTTGCAAGCACTCCCACCCGCTGTTCCCGCCAGGCACGCACAATGCTCCCAAGCCTGGGAGAAAAGCGCTTCGGGGTGGTGCTCTCCTCGGGCCCTTGCCCCTGAGCCTGGGGGCCAGGCAGGTGGAACACACTCCCAGACCAAGGGAGAACGACATGCACACGTCTGTTCCTGCCCCCTACACCGGCAGAGAGCTCGGGGGAGCCAGAGACTGCCAGGCTGCTGCTGGGCTGGCTGCCTGTGTGGGACGGGGCAGAGCCGACCTAGGGGCAAGTTGGGCCTCTTGCTCTCCCTGCTGCCCTGAGGCTGCTGGGTCAAAGAGGTCTTGGGCATCCAGCCCTGTGCTGGTGCCTTCCCTCTGACGAGGCCCTCTGAGCTCCAGCACCTTGCAGTGTGGAGACAGCCCCTGTCAGCAACCTCCTCTCCAAAGAGGCCTCAACTGAGGCCTACGCCCAGGGGAAAGGCACCAGCGGGGATGATCCTGGGGAGGCGCACGGACATGTCTGGACCCAGTCTCCGCAGCCTGCCCCTTGGTGGGGCAGTACCCCCGGAGGCCAGGAAGGTCTGGGCAAGTCTGGCCAGGGGCAGGGGCCCTGCTGGGTCCTGACCCTGGCCTGTGGGGCCTCTGAGCACAACCGGCCCACTCCCACTGGAAGACCTCCCCGGCTGGCTCCAGAATCCTGTTTGCAAACACTCTCGCCCGCTGTTCACGTCAGGAATGCACAAAGCTCCTAAGCCGGGGAGAAAAGTGCTTCGGTGTGGTGCTCTCTCCGGGCCCTTGCCCCTGAGCCTGGGGGCAAGGCAGGGGGAACACACTCCCAGGCCAAGGCAGAACCACATGCCCACGTCTGTTCCTGTCCCCTGCACCGGCAGAGAGCTTGGGGGAGCCAGAGTCTGTCAGGCAGCTGCTGGGTTGGCCGCCTGTGTGGGAAGGGGCAGAGCCGCCCTAGGGGCAAGTTGGGCCACTTGCTCTCCCTGCTGCCCTGAGGCTGCTGGGCCAAAGATGTCTTGGGCATCCAGCCCCTTACTGGTCCCTTCTCTCTGACGAGGCCCTCTGAGCTCCAGCACCTTGAAGTGTGGAGACAGCCCCTGTCAGCAACCTTCTCTCCAAGGAGGCCTCAACCGAGGCCTAGGCCCAGGGGAAATGCACCAGCGGGGATTTGCCAGGGGAGGCGCCCGAGCATGTCTGGACCCAGTCCCCGCAGCCTGCCCCTTGGTGGGGCAGTACCCCCGGAGGCCAGGAAGGTCTGGGCAAGGCTGGCCAGGGGCAGGGGCCCTGCTGGGTCCTGCCCCTGGCCTGTGGGGCCTCTGAGCACAACCGGCCCTCTCCCACTGGAAGACCTCCCCGGCTGCCTCCAAAGGCCAGTTTGCCAACACTCCTGCCCGCTGTTCCCGCCAGGCACGCACAATGCTCCCAAGCCCAGGAGAAAAGCGCTTCGGGGTGGTGCTCTCTCCGGGCCCTTGCCCCTGAGCCTGTGGGCAAGGCAGGGGGAACACACTCCCAGACCAAGGCAGAACCACATGCACACGTCTGTTCCTGTCCCCTGCACCGGCAGAGAGCTCGGGGGAGCCAGAGTCTCTCAGGCAGCTGCTGGGCTGGCTGCCTGTGTGGGAAGGGGCAGAGCCGACCTAGGGGCAAGTTGGGCCTCTTCCTCTCCCTGCTGCCCTGAGGCTGCTGGGCCAAAGAGGTCTTGGGCATCCAGCCCCTTGCTGGTCCCTTCCCGCTGACGAGGCCCTCTGAGCTCCAGCACCTTGCAGTGTGGAGACAGCCCCTGCCGGCAACCTCCTCTCCAAGGAGGCCTCAACCGAGGCCTAGGCCCAGGGGAAAGGCACCAGCGGGGATGAGCCTGGGGAGGCGCCCGGGCATGTCTGGACCCAGTCCCCGCAGCCTGCCCCTTGGTGGGGTAGTACCCCCGGAGGCCAGGAAGGTCTGGGCAAGGCTGGCCAGGGGCAGGGGCCCTGCTGGGTCCTGCCCCTGGCCTGTGGGGCCTCTGAGCACAACCGGCCCTCTCCCACTGGAAGACCTCCCCGGCTGCCTCCAAAGGCCGGTTTGCAAGCACTCCCGCCCACTGTTCCCGCCAGGCGTGCACAATGCTCCCAAGCCCGGGAGAAAAGCGCTTCGGGGTGTTGCTCTCTCCGGGCCCTTGCCCCTGAGCCTGGGGTCCAGGCAGTGGGTCCACACTCCCAGACCAAGGCAGAACCACATGCACACGTCTGTTCCTGACCCCTGCACCGGCAGAGAGCTCGGAGGAGCCAGAGTCTGTCAGGCAGCTGCTGGGTTGGCTGCCTGTGTGGGAAGGGGCAGAGCCGACCTAGGGGCAAGTTGGGCCTCTTCCTCTCCCTGCTGCCCTGAGGCTGCTGGGCCAAAGAGGTCTTGGGCATCCAGCCCCTTGCTGGTCCCTTCCCGCTGACGAGGCCCTCTGAGCTCCAGCACCTTGCAGTGTGGAGACAGCCCCTGCCAGCAACCTCCTCTCCAAGGAGGCCTCAACCGAGGCCTAGGCCCAGGGGAAAGGCACCAGCGGGGATGAGCCTGGGGAGGCGCCCGGGCATGTCTGGACCAGTCCCCGCAGCCTGCCCCTTGGTGGGGTAGTATCCCCGGAGGCCAGGAAGGTCTGGGCAAGGCTGCCAGGGGCAGGGACACTGCTGGGTCCTGCCCCTGGCCTGTGGGGCGTCTGAGCACAACCGGCACTCTCCCGCTGCAAGAACTCCCCGGCTGCCTCCAAAGGCCGGTTTGCAAGCACTCAATCCCTCTGTTCCTGCCAGCCGCGCACAATGCTCCCAAGCCCAGGAGAAAAGCGCTTCGGGGTGGTGCCCTCTCCCGGCCCTTGGAAGACCTCCCCGGCTGCCTCCAAAGGCTGGTTTTCAAGAACTCCCTCAAGCTGACCCGCCAGCCGCACACAATGCTCCCAAGCCCGGGAGAAAAGCATTTTGGGGTGGTGCTCTCTCCGGGCCCTTGGAAGACCTCCACGGCTGCCTCGAAAGGCCGGTTTGCAAGCACTCACGTCCGCTGTTCCCGACAGCCGCGCACAAAGCTCCCAATTCCGGGAGAAAAGTGCTTCGGGATGGTGCTCTCTCCGGGCCCTTGGAAGACCTCCCAAGCTGCCTCCAAAGGCCGGTTTGCAAGCACTCCCGCCTGCTGTTCCCGCCACCCTCGCACAATGCTCCCAAGCCCGGGAGAAAAGCGCTTCGGGGTGGTGTTCTACTAGGGACCAGGAGGACCTCCCTGGCTGCCCCCAAAGGCCGGTTTGCAAGCACTCCCACTCGCTGTTCCCGCCAGCCACACACAATGTTCCAAAACCCCGGAGAAAAGCGCTTCGAGGTGGTGCTCTCTCCGGGCCCTTGGAAGACCTCCCCGGCTGCCTCCAAAGGCCGGTTTGCAAGCACTCCTGCCTGCTGTTCCCGCCACACGCGCACAATGCTCCCAAGCCCGGAAGAAAAGCATTTTGGGGTGGTGCTCTCTCCGGGCCCTTGGAAGACCTCCCGGGCTGCCTCCAAAGGCCGGTTTGCAAGCACTCATGTCCGCTGTTCCCGACAGCCGCGCACAATGCTCCCAAGCCCGGGAGAAAAGCATTTTGGGGTGGTGCTCACTCCGGGCCCTTGGAAGACCTCCCCGGCTGCCTCCAAAGGACAGTTTGCAAGAACTCATGCCCGCTGTTCCCGCCAGCCGCGCACAATGCTCCCAAGACCGGGAGAAATGCGCTTCGGGGTGGTGTTCTCTCCGTGCCCATGGAGGACCAGCCCAGCTGCCCCCAAAGGCCGGTTTGCAATCACTCCCACTCACTGTTCCCGCCAGCCACGCACATGCTCCAAAACACGGGAGAGAAGCGCTTTGGGGTGGTGCTCTCTCCCGGCCCTTGGAAGACTTCCCTGGCTGCCTCCAAAGGACGGTTTGCAAGAACTCCCTCCCGCTGTCCCGCCAGCCGCACACAATGCTCCCAATCACGGGAGAAAAGCGCTTCGGGGTGGTGCTCTCTCAGGGCCCTTTGAAGACTTCCACGGCTGCCTCCAATGGGCGGTATGCAAGCACTCATGCCCGCTGTTCCCACCAGCCATGCACAATGCTCCCAAGCACGGGAGAAAAGCATTTTGGGGTGGTGCTCACTCCTTGCCCTTGGAAGACCTCCGCGCCTGCCTCCAGGGCCGGTTTGCAAGCACTCCTGCCTGCTGTTCCCGCCACACGCGCACACTGCTCCCAAGCCCGGGAGAAAAGCGCATCGGGGTGGTGTTCTCTCCGGGCCCATGGAGGACCTCCCCGGCTGCCCCCAAAGGCCGGTTTGCAAGCATTCCCACTAGCTGTTCCCGCCAGCCACGCAAATGCTCCCAAGCCCGGGAGAAAAGCATTTTGGGGTGGTGCTCTCTCCGGGCCCTTGCCCCTGTGCCTCGGGGCCAGGCAGGGGGTCCACACTCCCAGGCAAAGTCAGAACCACATGCACACGTCTGTTCCTGCCCCCTGCACCGGCAGAGAGCTCGGGGGAGCCAGAGTCTGTCAGGCATCTGCTGGGCTGGCGGCCTGTGTGGGAAGGGGCAGAGCCGACCTAGGGGCAAGTTGGGCCTCTTGCTCTCCCTGCTGCCCTGAGGATGCTGGGCCAAAGAGGTCTTGGACATCCAGCCCTTTGCTGGTCCCTTCCATCTGACGAGGCCCTCTGAGCTCCAGCACCTTGCAGTGTGGAGACAGACCCTGCCAGCAACCTCCTCTACAAGGAGGCCTCAACCGAGGCCTAGTCCCAGGGAAAGGCACCAGCGGGGATGAACCTGGGGAGGCGCCCGGGAATGTCTGGACCCAGTCCCCGCAGCCTGCCCCTTGGTGGGGCAGTACCCCCGGAGGCCAGGAAGGTCTGGGCAAGTCTGGCCTGGGGCAGGGGCCCTGCTGGGTCCTGCCCATGGCCTGTGGGGCCTCTGAGCATGAGCGGCCCTCTCCCGCTGGAAGACCTCCCCGGCTGCCTCCAAAGGCCGATTTGACAACACTCGCGCCCGCTGTTACCGCCAGGCACGCACAATGCTCCCAAGCCCGGGAAAAAAGCGCTTCGGGGTGGTGCTCTCACCGGGCCCTTGCCCCTGAGCCTGGGGGCAATGCAGGGGGAACACACTCCCAGGCCAAGGCAGAACCACATGCACACGTCTGTTCCTGGTCCCTGCACCGGCAGAGAGCTCGGGGGAGCCAGAGTATGCCAGGCAGCTGCTGGGCTGGCGGCCTGTGTGGAGAGAGGCAGAGCCGACCTAGGGGCAAGTTGGGCCTCTTGCTCTCCCTGCTGCCCTGAGGCTGCTGGGCCAAAGAGGTCTTGGGCATCCAGCCCCTTGCTGGTCCCTTCCCTCTGATGAGGCCCTCTGAGCTCCAGCACCTTGTAGTGTGGAGACAGCCCCTGCCAGCAACCTCCTCTCCAAGGAGGCCTCAACCGAGTCCTAGGCCTAGGGGAAAGGCACCAGCGAGGATGAGCTTGGGGAGGCGCCCGGCCATGTCTGGACCCAGTCCCCGCAGCCTGCCCCTTGGTGGGGCAGTACCCCCGGAGGCCAGGAAGGTCTGGGCAAGGCTGCCAGGGGCAGGGACACTGCTGGGTCCTGCCCTGGCCTGTGGGGCGTCTGAGCAAAACCGGCACTCTCCCGCTGGAAGACCTCCCCGTCTGCCTCCAAAGGACGGTTTGCACGCACTCCCACCCGCTGTTCCCGCCAGGCACGCACAATGCTCCCAAGCCCGGGAGAAAAGCGCTTCGGGGTGGTGCTCTCCTCGGGCCCTTGCCCCTGAGCCTGGGGGCCAGGCAGGTGGAACACACTCCCAGGCCAAGGGAGAACGACATGCACACGTCTCTTCCTGCCCCCTACACCGGCAGAGAGCTCGGGGAAGCCAGAGACTGCCAGGCTGCTGCTGGGTTGGCCGCCTGTGTGGGAAGGGGCAGAGCCGACCTAGGGGCAAGTCGGGCCTCTTGCTCTCCCTGCTGCCTTGAGGCTGCTGGGCCAAAGATGTCTTGGGCATCCAGACCCTTATTGGTCCCTTCTCTCTGACGAGGCCCTCTGAGCTCCAGAACCTTGCAGTGTGGAGACAGCCCCTGCCAGCAACCTCCTCTCCAAGGAGGCCTCAACCGAGGCCTAGGCCCAGGGGAAAGGCACCAGCGGGGATGAGCCAGGGGAGGCGCCCGAGCATGTCTGGACCCAGTCCCCGCAGCCTGCCCCTTGGTGGGGCAGTACCCACGAAGGCCAGGAAGGTCTGGGCAAGGTTGGCCAGGGGCAGGGGCCCTGCTGGGTCCTGCCCCTGGCCTGTGGGGCCTCTGAGCACAAACGGCCCTCTCCCACTGGAAGACCTCCCCGGCTGCCTCCAAAGGCCGGTTTGCAAGCGCTCCCGCCCACTGTTCCCATCAGGCGTGCACAATGCTCCTAAGCCCGGGAGAAAAGCGCTTCGGGGTGGTGCTCTCTCTGGGCCCTTGCCCCTGAGCTTGTGGGCAAGGCAGGGTGTCCACACTCCCAGGCCAAGGCAGAACCACATGCACACGTCTGATCTGCCCCCTGCACCGGCAGAGAGCTCGAGGCAGCCAGAGTCTGTCAGGCAGCTGCTGGGCTGGCCGCCTGTGTGGGAAGTGGCAGAGCCGACCTAGGGGCAAGTTTGGCCTCTTGTTCTCCCTGCTGCCCTGAGGCTGCTGGGCCAAAGAGGTCTTGGGCATCCAGCCCCTTGCTGGTCCCTTCCCTCTGACGAGGCCCTCTGAGCTCCAGCACCTTGCAGTGTGGAGACAGCCCCTGCCAGCAACCTCCTCTCCAAGGAGGCCTCAACCGAGGCCTAGGCCCAGGGGAAAGGCACCAGCGGGGATGAGCCTGGGGAGGCGCCCGGGCATGTCTGGACCCAGTCCCCGCAGCCTGCCCCTTGGTGGGGCAGTACCCCCGGAGGCCAGGAAGGTCTGGGAAAGGCTGGCCAGGGGCAGGGGACCTGCTGGGTCCTGCCCCTGGCCTGTGGGGCCTCTGAGCACAACCGGCCCTCTCCCACTGGAAGACTTCCCCGGCTGCCTCCAAAGGCCAGTTTGCCAACACTCCTACCCGCTGTTCCCGCCAGGCACGCACAATGCTCCCAAGCCCAGGAGAAAAGCGCTTCGGGGTGGTGCTCTCTCCGGGCCCTTGCCCCTGAGCCTGTGGGCAAGGCAGGGGGAACACACTCCCAGACCAAGGCAGAACCACATGCACACGTCTGTTCCTGGTCCCTGCACCGGCAGAGAGCTCGGGGGAGCCAGAGTCTCTCAGGCAGGTGCTGGTCTGGCCACCTGTGTGGGAAGGGGCAGAGCCGACCTAGGGGCAAGTTGGGCCTCTTGCTCTCCCTGCTGCCCTGAGCCTGCTGGGCCAAAGACGTCTTGGGCATCCAGCCCCTTACTGGTCCCTTCCCTCTGACGAGACCCTCTGAGCTCCAGCACCTTGCAGTGTGGAGACAGCACCTGCCAGCAATCTCCACTCCAAGGAGCCCTCAACCGAGGCCTAGGCCCAGGGAAAAGGCACCAGCGGGGTTGAGCCAGGGGAGGCGCCCGTGCATGTCTGGACCCTGTCCCCGCAGCCTGCCCCTTGGTGGGGCAGTACCCCCGGAGGCCAGGAAGGTCTGGGCAAGGCTGGCCAGGGGCAGGGGCCCTGCTGGGTCCTGCCCCTGGCCTGTGGGGCCTCTGAGCACAACCGGCCCTCTCCCACTGGAAGACCTCCCCGGCTGCTCCAGAGGCCAGTTTACAAGCACTCCCGCCCACTGTTCCCGCCAGGCGCGCACAATGCTCCCAAGCCCGGGAGAAAAGCGCTTCGGGGTGGTGGTCTCTCCGGGCCCCTGCCCCTGAGCCTGGGGGCCAGGCAGGGGATCCACAGTCCCAGGCCAAGGCAGAACCATATGCACACGTCTGTTCCTGCCCCATCCACCGGCAGAGAGCTGGGGGGAGCCAGAGTCTGTCAGGCAGCTGCTGGGCTGGCCGCCTGTTTGGGAAGGGGCAGAGCCGACCTAGGGGCAAGTTGGGCCTCTTGCTCTCCCTGCTGCCCTGAGGCTGCTGGGCCAAAGAGGTCTTGGGCATCCAGCCCCTTGCTGGTCCCTTCCCTCTGACGAGGCCCTCTGAGCTCCAGCACCTTGCAGTGTGGAGACAGCCCCTGCCAGCAACCTCCTCTCCAAGGAGGCCTCAACCGAGGCCTAGGCCCAGGGGAAAGGCACCAGCGGGGATGAGCCTGGGGAGGCGCCCGGGCATGTCTGGACCCAGTCCCTGCAGCCTGTCCCTTGGTGGGGCAGTACCCCCAGAACCCAGGAAGGTCTGGGCAAGGCTGGCCAGGGGCAGGGGCCCTCCTGGGTCCTGCCCCTGGCCTGTAGGGCCTCTGAGCACAACCGGCCCTCTCCCGCTGGAAGACCTCCCCGGCTGCCTCCAAAGGCCAGTTTGCCAACACTCCTGCCCGCTGTTCCCGCCAGGCACGCACAATGCTCCCAAGCCCAGGAGAAAAGCGCTTCGGGGTGGTGCTCTCTCCGGGCCCTTGCCCCTGAGCCTGTGGGCAAGGCAGGGGGAACACACTCCCAGACCAAGTCAGAACCACATGCACACGTCTGTTCCTGTCCCCTGCACCGGCAGAGAGCTCGGGGGAGCCAGAGTCTCTCAGGCAGGTGCTGGACTGGCCGCCTGTGTGGGAAGGGGCAGAGCCGACCTAGGGGCAAGGTGGGCCTCTTGCTCTCCCTGCTGCCCTGAGGCTGCTGGGCCAAAGACGTCTTGGTCATCCAGCCCCTTGCTGGTCCCTTCCCTCTGACGAGGCCCTCTGAGCTCCAGCACCTTGCAGTGTGGAGTCAGCACCTGCCAGCAATCTCCTCTCCAAGGAGGCCTCAACCGAGGCCTAGGCCCAGGGAAAAGGCACCAGCGGGGTTGAGCCAGGGGAGGCGCCCGTGCATGTCTGGACCCTGTCCCCGCAGCCTGCCCCTTGGTGGGGCAGTACCCCCGGAGGCCAGGAAGGTCTGGGCAAGGCTGGCCAGGGGCAGGGGCCCTGCTGGGTCCTGCCCCTGGCCTGTGGGGCCTCTGAGCACAACCGGCCCTCTCCCACTGGAAGACCTCCCCGGCTGCCTCCAAAGGCCGGTTTGCAAGCACTCCCGCCCACTGTTCCCGCCAGGCTCGCACAATGCTCCCAAGCCCGGGAGAAAAGCGTATCTGGGTAGTGCTCTCTCCGGGCCCTTGCCCCTGAGCCTGGGGGCCAGGCAGGGGGAACACACTCCCAGGCCAAGGCAGAACCACATGCACACGTCTGTTCCTGACCCCTGCACCGGCAGAGAGCTCAGGGGAGCCAGAGTCTGTCATGCAGCTGCTGGGCTGGCCGCCTGTGTGGGAAGGGGCAGAGCCGACCTAGGGGCAAGTTGGGCCTCTTCCTCTCCCTGCTGCCCTGAGGCTGCTGGGCCAAAGAGGTCTTGGGCATCCAGCCCCTTGCTGGTCCCTTCCCGCTGACGAGGCCCTCTGAGCTCCAGCACCTTGCAGTGTGGAGACAGCCCCTGCCGGCAACCTCCTCTCCAAGGAGGCCTCAACCGAGGCCTAGGCCCAGGGGAAAGGCACCAGCGGGGATGAGCCTGGGGAGGCGCCCGGGCATGTCTGGACCCAGTCCCCGCAGCCTGCCCCTTGGTGGGGTAGTACCCCCGGAGGCCAGGAAGGTCTGGGCAAGGCTGGCCAGGGGCAGGGGCCCTGCTGGGTCATGCCCCTGGCCTGTGGGGCCTCTGAGCACAACCGGCCCTCTCCCACTGGAAGACCTCCCCGGCTGCCTCCAAAGGCCGGTTTGCAAGCACTCCCGCCCACTCTTCCCGCCAGGCGTGCACAATGCTCCCAAGCCCGGGAGAAAAGCGCTTCGGCGTGTTGCTCTCTCCGGGCCCTTGCCCCTGAGCCTGGGGTCCAGGCAGTGGGTCCACACTCCCAGACCAAAGCAGAACCACATGCACACGTCTGTTCCTGACCCCTGCACCGGCAGAGAGCTCGGAGGAGCCAGAGTCTGTCAGGCAGCTGCTGGGTTGGCTGCCTGTGTGGGAAGGGGCAGAGCCGACCTAGGGGCAAGTTGTGCCTCTTCCTCTCCCTGCTGCCCTGAGGCTGCTGGGCCAAAGAGGTCTTGGGCATCCAGCCCCTTGCTGGTCCCTTCCCGCTGACGAGGCCCTCTGAGCTCCAGCACCTTGCAGTGTGGAGACAGCCCCTGCCAGCAACCTCCTCTCCAAGGAGGCCTCAACCGAGGCCTAGGCCCAGGGGAAAGGCACCAGCGGGGATGAGCCTGGGGAGGCGCCCGGGCATGTCTGGACCAGTCCCCGCAGCCTGCCCCTTGGTGGTGTAGTATCTCCGGAGGCCAGGAAGGTCTGGGCAAGGCTGCCAGGGGCAGGGACACTGCTGGGTCCTGCCCCTGGCCTGTGGGGCGTCTGAGCACAACCGGCACTCTCCCGCTGCAAGACCTCCCCGGCTGCCTCCAAAGGCCGGTTTGCAAGCACTCAATCCCGCTGTTCCTGCCAGCCGCGCACAATGCTCCCAAGCCCGGGAGAAAAGCGCTTCGGGGTGGTGCCCTCTCCCGGCCCTTGGAAGACCTCCCCGGCTGCCTCCAAAGGCTGGTTTTCAAGAACTCCCTCAAGCTGACCCGCCAGCCGCACACAATGCTCCCAAGCCCGGGAGAAAAGTGCTTCGGGGTGGTGCTCTCTCCGGGCCCTTGGAAGACCTCCCCGGCTGCCTCCAAAGGCCGGTTTGCAAGGACTCCTTCCTGCTGTTCCCGCCAGCCACGCACAATGCTCCCAAGCCCGGGAGAAAAGCATTTTGGGGTGGTGCTCACTCCGGGCCCTTGGAAGACCTCCCCGGCTGCCTCCAATGGCCAGTTTGCAAGCACTCATGCCCACTGTTCCCACCAGCCGCGCACAATGCTCCCAAGCCCGGGAGAAAAGCTTTTTGGGGTGGTGCTCACACCGGGCCCTGGAAGACCTCCCCGGCTGCCTCCAAAGGCCGGTTTTCAAGCACTCCTGCCTGCTGTTCCCGCCACCTGCGCACAATGCTCCCAAGCCCAGGAGAAAAGCGCTTCGGGGTGGTGCTCTCTACAGGCCCTTGGAAGACCTCCCCAGCTGCCTCCAAAGGCCGGTTTGCAAGGACTCCTTCCTGCTGTTCCCGCCAGCCACGCACAATGCTCCCAAGCCCGGGAGAAAAGCATTTTGGGGTGGTGCTCACACCGGGCCCTGGAAGACCTCCCCGGCTGCCTCCAAAGGCCGGTTTGCAAGGACTCCTTCCTGCTGTTCCCGCCAGCCACGCACAATGCTCCCAAGCCCGGGAGAAAAGCATTTTGGGGTGGTGCTCACTCCGGGCCCTTGGAACACCTCCCCGGCTGCCTCCAATGGCCAGTTTGCAAGCACTCATGCCCACTGTTCCCACCAGCCACGCACAATGCTCCCAAGCCCGGGAGAAAAGCATTTTGGGGTGGTGCTCACACCGGGCCCTGGAAGACCTCCCCGGCTGCCTCCAAAGGACGGTTTTCAAGCACTCCTGCCTGCTGTTCCCGCCACCCTTGCACAATGCTCCCAAGCCCGGGAGAAAAGCATTTTGGGGTGGTGCTCTCTCCGGGCCCTTGGAAGACCTCCCGGGCTGCCTCCAAAGGCCGGTTGGAAAGCACTCATGTCCGCTGTTCCCGACAGCCGCGCACAATGCTCCCAAGCCCGGGAGAAAAGCATTTTGGGGTGGTGATCAGTCCGGTGCCCTTGGAAGACCTCCCCGGCTGCCTCCAAAGGACAGTTTGCAAGCACTCATGCCCGCTGTTACTGCCAGCCGCGCACAATGCTCCCAAGACCGTGAGAAAAGCGCTTCGGGGTGGTGTTCTACTAGGGACCAGGAGGACCTCCCTGGCTGCCCCCAAAGGCCGGTTTGCAAGCACTCCCACTCGCTGTTCCCGCCAGCCACACACAATGTTCCAAAACCCCGGAGAAAAGCGCTTCGAGGGGGTGCTCTCTCCGGGCCCTTGGAAGACCTCCCCGGCTGCCTCCAAAGGCCGGTTTGCAAGCACTCCTGCCTGCTGTTCCCGCCACACGCGCACAATGCTCCCAAGCCCGGAAGAAAAGCATTTTGGGGTGGTGCTCTCTCCGGGCCCTTGGAAGACCTCCCGGGCTGCCTCCAAAGGCCGGTTTGCAAGCACTCATGTCCGCTGTTCCCGACAGCCGCGCACAATGCTCCCAAGCCCGGGAGAAAAGCATTTTGGGGTGGTGCTCACTCCGGGCCCTTGGAAGACCTCCCCGGCTGCCTCCAAAGTCCAGTTTGCAAGAACTCATGCCCGCTGTTCCCGCCAGCCGCGCACAATGCTCCCAAGACCGGGAGAAATGCGCTTCGGGGTGGTGTTCTCTCCGTGCCCATGGAGGACCAGCCCAGCTGCCCCCAAAGGCCGGTTTGCAATCACTCCCACTCACTGTTCCCGCCAGCCACGCACATGCTCCAAAACACGGGAGAGAAGCGCTTTGGGGTGGTGCTCTCTCCCGGCCCTTGGAAGACTTCCCTGGCTGCCTCCAAAGGACGGTTTGCAAGAACTCGCTCCCGCTGTCCCGCCAGCCGCACACAATGCTCCCAATCACGGGAGAAAAGCGCTTCGGGGTGGTGCTCTCTCAGGGCCCTTTGAAGACTTCCACGGCTGCCTCCAATGGGCGGTATGCAAGCACTCATGCCCGCTGTTCCCACCAGCCATGCACAATGCTCCCAAGCACGGGAGAAAAGCATTTTGGGGTGGTGCTCACTCCTTGCCCTTGGAAGACCTCCGCGCCTGCCTCCAAAGGCCGATTTGCAAGCACTCCTGCCTGCTGTTCCCGCCACACGCGCACACTGCTCCCTAGCCCGGGAGAAAAGCGCATCGGGGTGGTGTTCTCTCCGGGCCCATGGAGGACCTCCCCGGCTGCCCCCAAAGGCCGGTTTGCAAGCATTCCCACTAGCTGTTCCCGCCAGCCACGCAAATGCTCCCAAGCCCGGGAGAAAAGCATTTTGGGGTGGTGCTCTCTCCGGGCCCTTGCCCGTGTGCCTCGGGGCCAGGCAGGGGGTCCACACTCCCAGGCAAAGTCAGAACCACATGCACACGTCTGTTCCTGCCCCCTGCACCGGCAGAGAGCTCGGGGGAGCCAGAGTCTGTCAGGCAGCTGCTGGGCTGGCGGCCTGTGTGGGAAGGGGCAGAGCCGACCTAGGGGCAAGTTGGGCCTCTTGCTCTCCCTGCTGCCCTGAGGATGCTGGGCCAAAGAGGTCTTGGACATCCAGCCCTTTGCTGGTCCCTTCCATCTGACGAGGCCCTCTGAACTCCAGCACCTTGCAGTGTGGAGACAGACCCTGCCAGCAACCTCCTCTACAAGGAGGCCTCAACCGAGGCCTAGTCCCAGGGAAAGGCACCAGCGGGGATGAACCTGGGGAGGCGCCCGGGAATGTCTGGACCCAGTCCCCGCAGCCTGCCCCTTGGTGGGGCAGTACCCCCGGAGGCCAGGAAGGTCTGGGCAAGTCTGGCCTGGGGCAGGGGCCCTGCTGGGTCCTGCCCATGGCCTGTGGGGCCTCTGAGCATGAGCGGCCCTCTCCCGCTGGAAGACCTCCCCGGCTGCCTCCAAAGGCCGATTTGACAACACTCGCGCCCGCTGTTCCCGCCAGGCACGCACAATGCTCCCAAGCCCGGGAAAAAAGCGCTTCGGGGTGGTGCTCTCACCGGGCCCTTGCCCCTGAGCCTGGGGGCAATGCAGGGGGAACACACTCCCAGGCCAAGGCAGAACCACATGCACACGTCTGTTCCTGGTCCCTGCACCGGCAGAGAGCTCGGGGGAGCCAGAGTATGCCAGGCAGCTGCTGGGCTGGCGGCCTGTGTGGAGAGGGGCAGAGCCGACCTAGGGGCAAGTTGGGCCTCTTGCTCTCCCTGCTGCCCTGAGGCTGCTGGGCCAAAGAGGTCTTGGGCATCCAGCCCCTTGCTGGTCCCTTCCCTCTGATGAGGCCCTCTGAGCTCCAGCACCTTGCAGTGTGGAGACAGCCCCTGCCAGCAACCTCCTCTCCAAGGAGGCCTCAACCGAGTCCTAGGCCTAGGGGAAAGGCACCAGCGAGGATGAGCTTGGGGAGGCGCCCGGCCATGTCTGGACCCAGTCCCCGCAGCCTGCCCCTTGGTGGGGCAGTACCCCCGGAGGCCAGGAAGGTCTGGGCAAGGCTGCCAGGGGCAGGGACACTGCTGTGTCCTGCCCTGGCCTGTGGGGCGTCTGAGCAAAACCGGCACTCTCCCGCTGGAAGACCTCCCCGTCTGCCTCCAAAGGACGGTTTGCAAGCACTCCCACCCGCTGTTCCCGCCAGGCACGCACAATGCTCCCAAGCCCGGGAGAAAAGCGCTTCTGGGTGGTGCTCTCCTCGGGCCCTTGCCCCTGAGCCTGGGGGCCAGGCAGGTGGAACACACTCCCAGGCCAAGGCAGAACCACATGCACACGTCTGTTCCTGCCCCCTACACCGGCAGAGAGCTCGGGGGAGCCAGAGACTGCCAGGCAGCTGCTGGGCTGGCCGCCTGTGTGGGAAGTGGCAGAGCCGACCTAGGGGCAAGTTTGGCCTCTTGCTCTCCCTGCTGCCCTGAGGCTGCTGGGCCAAAGAGGTCTTGGGCAACCAGCCCCTTGCTGGTCCCTTCCCTCTGACGAGGCCCTCTGAGCTCCAGCACCTTGCAGTGTGGAGACAGCCCCTGCCAGCAACCTCCTCTCCAAGGAGGCCTCAACCGAGGCCTAGGCCCAGGGGAAAGGCACCAGCGGGGATGAGCCTGGGGAGGCGCCCGGGCATGTCTGGACCCAGTCCCCGCAGCCTGCCCCTTGGTGGGGCAGTACCCCCGGAGGCCAGGAAGGTCTGGGAAAGGCTGGCCAGGGGCAGGGGACCTGCTGGGTCCTGCCCCTGGCCTGTGGGGCCTCTGAGCACAACCGGCCCTCTCCCACTGGAAGACCTCCCCGGCTGCTCCAGAGGCCAGTTTACAAGCACTCCCGCCCACTGTTCCCGCCAGGCGCGCACAATGCTCCCAAGCCCGGGAGAAAAGCGCTTCGGGGTGGTGGTCTCTCCGGGCCCCTGCCCCTGAGCCTGGGGGCCAGGCAGGGGATCCACAGTCCCAGGCCAAGGCAGAACCACATGCACACGTCTGTTCCTGCCCCATCCACCGGCAGAGAGCTGGGGGGAGCCAGAGTCTGTCAGGCAGCTGCTGGGCTGGCCGCCTGTGTGGGAAGGGGCAGAGCCGACCTAGGGGCAAGTTGGGCCTCTTCCTCTCCCTGCTGCCCTGAGGCTGCTGGGCCAAAGAGGTCTTGGGCATCCAGCCCCTTGCTGGTCCCTTCCCTCTGACGAGGCCCTCTGAGCTCCAGCACCTTGCAGTGTGGAGACAGCCCCTGCCAGCAACGTCCTCTCCAAGGAGGCCTCAACCGAGGCCTAGGCCAAGGGGAAAGGCACCAGCGGGAATGAGCCAGTGGAGGCGCACGGGCATGTCTGGACCCAGTCCCAGCAGCCTGCCCCTTGGTGGGGCAGTACCTCCGGAGGCCAGGAAGGTCTGGGCAAGGCTGCCAGGGGCAGGGACACTGCTGGGTCCTGCCCCTGGCCTGTGGGGCGTCTGAGCACAACCGGAACTCTCCCGCTGGAAGACCTCCCCGGCTGCCTCCAAAGGGCAGTTTGCAAGTGCTCCCGCCCACTGTTCCCAGCAGGTGTGCACAATGCTCCCAAGCCCGGGAGAAAAGCGCTTCAGGGTGCTGCTCTCTCCTGGCCCTTGCCCCTGAGCCTGGGGGTAAGGCAGGGTGTCCACTCTCCCAGGCCAAGGCAGAACCACATGTACACGTCTGATCTGCCCCCTGCAACGGCAGAGAGCTCGGGGAAGCCAGAGTCTGCCAGGCAGCTGCTCGGCTGGCCGCCTGTGTGGGAAGGGGCAGAGCCGACCTAGGGGCAAGTTGGGCCTCTTGCTCTCCCTGCTGCCCTGAGGCTGCTGGGCCAAAGAGGTCTTGGGCATCCAGCCCCTTGCTGGTCCCTTCCCTCTGACGAGGCCCTCTGAGCTCCAGAACCTTGCAGTGTGGAGACAACCCCTGCCAGCAATCTCCTCTCCAAGGAGGCCTCAACGGAGGCCTAGGCCCACGGGAAAGGCACCAGCGGGGTTGAGCCAGGGGAGGCGCCCGGGCATGTCTGGACCCTGTCCCCGCAGCCTGCCCCTTGGTGGGGCAGTACCCCCGGAGGCCAGGAAGGTCTGGGCAAGGCTGGCCAGGGGCAGGGGCCCTGCTGGGTCCTGCCCCTGGCCTGTGGGGCCTCTGAGCACAACCGGCCCTCTCCCACTGGAAGACCTCCCCGGCTGCCTCCAAAGGCCGGTTTGCAAGCACTCCCGCCCACTGTTCCCGCCAGGCACGCACAATGCTCCCAAGCCCGGGAGAAAAGCGCTTCGGGGTGGTGGTCTTTCCGGGCCCTTGCCCCTGAGCCGGGGGGCCAGGCAGGGGATCCACAGTCCCAGGCTAAGGCAGAACCACATGCACACGTCTGGTCCTGCCCCCTCCACCGGCAGAGAGTTGGGGGGAGCCAGAGTCTGTCAGGCAGGTGCTGGGTTGGCCGCCTGTGTGGGAAGGGGCAGAGCCGACCTAGGGGCAAGTTGGGCCTCTTGCTCTCCCTGCTCCCCTGAGGCTGCTGGGCCAAAGAGGTCTTGGGCATCCAGCCCCTTGCTGGTCCCTTCCCTCTGACGAGGCCCTCTGAGCTCCAGCACCTTGCAGTGTGGAGACAGCCCCTGCCAGCAACCTCCTCGCCAAGGAGGCCTCAACCGAGGCCTAGGCCCAGGGGAAAGGCACCAGCGGGGATGAGCCTGGGGAGGCGCCCGGGCATGTCTGGACCCAGTCCCCGCAGCCTGCCCCTTGGTGGGGCAGTACCCCCGGAGGCCAGGAAGGTCTGGGAAAGGCTGGCCAGGGGCAGGGGACCTGCTGGGTCCTGCCCCTGGCCTGTGGGGCCTCTGAGCACAACCGGCCCTCTCCCACTGGAAGACCTCCCCGGCTGCTCCAGAGGCCAGTTTACAAGCACTCCCGCCCACTGTTCCCGCCAGGCGCGCACAATGCTCCCAAGCCCGGGAGAAAAGCGCTTCGGGGTGGTGGTCTCTCCGGGCCCCTGCCCCTGAGCCTGGGGGCCAGGCAGGGGATCCACAGTCCCAGGCCAAGGCAGAACCACATGCACACGTCTGTTCCTGCCCCATCCACCGGCAGAGAGCTGGGGGGAGCCAGAGTCTGTCAGGCAGCTGCTGGGCTGGCCGCCTGTGTGGGAAGGGGCAGAGCCGACCTAGGGGCAAGTTGGGCCTCTTCCTCTCCCTGCTGCCCTGAGGCTGCTGGGCCAAAGAGGTCTTGGGCATCCAGCCCCTTGCTGGTCCCTTCCCTCTGACGAGGCCCTCTGAGCTCCAGCACCTTGCAGTGTGGAGACAGCCCCTGCCAGCAACGTCCTCTCCAAGGAGGCCTCAACCGAGGCCTAGGCCAAGGGGAAAGGCACCAGCGGGAATGAGCCAGTGGAGGCGCACGGGCATGTCTGGACCCAGTCCCAGCAGCCTGCCCCTTGGTGGGGCAGTACCTCCGGAGGCCAGGAAGGTCTGGGCAAGGCTGCCAGGGGCAGGGACACTGCTGGGTCCTGCCCCTGGCCTGTGGGGCGTCTGAGCACAACCGGAACTCTCCCGCTGGAAGACCTCCCCGGCTGCCTCCAAAGGGCAGTTTGCAAGTGCTCCCGCCCACTGTTCCCAGCAGGTGTGCACAATGCTCCCAAGCCCGGGAGAAAAGCGCTTCAGGGTGCTGCTCTCTCCTGGCCCTTGCCCCTGAGCCTGGGGGTAAGGCAGGGTGTCCACTCTCCCAGGCCAAGGCAGAACCACATGTACACGTCTGATCTGCCCCCTGCAACGGCAGAGAGCTCGGGGAAGCCAGAGTCTGCCAGGCAGCTGCTCGGCTGGCCGCCTGTGTGGGAAGGGGCAGAGCCGACCTAGGGGCAAGTTGGGCCTCTTGCTCTCCCTGCTGCCCTGAGGCTGCTGGGCCAAAGAGGTCTTGGGCATCCAGCCCCTTGCTGGTCCCTTCCCTCTGACGAGGCCCTCTGAGCTCCAGAACCTTGCAGTGTGGAGACAACCCCTGCCAGCAATCTCCTCTCCAAGGAGGCCTCAACGGAGGCCTAGGCCCACGGGAAAGGCACCAGCGGGGTTGAGCCAGGGGAGGCGCCCGGGCATGTCTGGACCCTGTCCCCGCAGCCTGCCCCTTGGTGGGGCAGTACCCCCGGAGGCCAGGAAGGTCTGGGCAAGGCTGGCCAGGGGCAGGGGCCCTGCTGGGTCCTGCCCCTGGCCTGTGGGGCCTCTGAGCACAACCGGCCCTCTCCCACTGGAAGACCTCCCCGGCTGCCTCCAAAGGCCGGTTTGCAAGCACTCCCGCCCACTGTTCCCGCCAGGCACGCACAATGCTCCCAAGCCCGGGAGAAAAGCGCTTCGGGGTGGTGGTCTTTCCGGGCCCTTGCCCCTGAGCCGGGGGGCCAGGCAGGGGATCCACAGTCCCAGGCTAAGGCAGAACCACATGCACACGTCTGGTCCTGCCCCCTCCACCGGCAGAGAGTTGGGGGGAGCCAGAGTCTGTCAGGCAGGTGCTGGGTTGGCCGCCTGTGTGGGAAGGGGCAGAGCCGACCTAGGGGCAAGTTGGGCCTCTTGCTCTCCCTGCTCCCCTGAGGCTGCTGGGCCAAAGAGGTCTTGGGCATCCAGCCCCTTGCTGGTCCCTTCCCTCTGACGAGGCCCTCTGAGCTCCAGCACCTTGCAGTGTGGAGACAGCCCCTGCCAGCAACCTCCTCGCCAAGGAGGCCTCAACCGAGGCCTAGGCCCAGGGGAAAGGCACCAGCGGGGATGAGCCTGGGGAGGCGCCCGGGCATGTCTGGACCCAGTCCCCGCAGCCTGCCCCTTGGTGGGGTAGTACCTCCGGAGGCCAGGAAGGTCTGGGCAAGGCTGCCAGGTGCAGGGACACTGCTGGGTCCTGCCCCTGGCCTGTGGGGCGTCTGAGCACAACCGGCACTCTCCCGCTGGAAGACCTCCCCGTCTGCCTCCAAAGGCCGGTTTGCAAGCACTCCCGCCTGCTGTTCCCGCCAGGCACGCACAATGCTCCCAAGCCCGGGAGAAAAGCGCTTCGGGGTGGTGCTCTCTCCGGGCCCTTGCCCCTGAGCCTGGGGGCCAGGCAGGGGGAACACACTCCCAGGCCAAGGCAGAACGACATGCACACGTCTGTTCCTGCCCCCTACACCGGCAGAGAGCTCGGGGGAGCCAGAGACTGCCAGGCTGCTGCTGGGCTGGCTGCCTGTGTGGGACGGGGCAGAGCCGACCTAGGGGCAAGTTGGGCCTCTTGCTCTCCCTGCTGCCCTGAGGCTGCTGGGTCAAAGAGGTCTTGGGCATCCAGCCCTTTGCTGGTCCCTTCCGTCTGACGAGGCCCTCTGAGCTCCAGCACCTTGCAGTGTGGAGACAGCCCCTGCCAGCAACCTCCTCTCCAAAGAGGCCTCAACCGAGGCCTAGGCCCAGGGGAAAGGCACCAGCGGGGATGATCCTGGGGAGGCGCACGGACATGTCTGGACCCAGCCCCGCAGCCTGCCCCTTGGTGGGGCAGTTCACCCGGAGGCCAGGAAAGTCTGGGCAAGGCTGGCCAGGGGCAGGGGCCCTGCTGCGTCCTGCCCCTGGCCTGTGGGGCCTCTGAGCACAACCAGCCCTCTCCCACTGGAAGACCTCCCCGGCTGCCTCCAAAGGCCGGTTTGCAAGCGCTCCTGCCCACTGTTCCCAGCAGGCGTGCACAATGCTCCCAAGCCCGGGAGAAAAGCGCTTAAGGGTGGTGCTCTCTCCGGACCCTTGCCCCTGAGCCTGGGGGCAAGGCAGGGTGTCCACACCCCCAGGCCAAGGCAGAACCACATGCACACGTCTGATCTGCCCCCTACACCGGCAGAGAGCTCAGGGGAGCCAGAGTCTGTCAGGCAGCTGCTGGGCTGGCCGCCTGTGTGGGAAGGGGCAGAGCAGACCTAGGGACAAGTTGGGCCTCTTGCTCTCCCTGCTGCCCTGAGGCTGCTGGGCCAAAGACGTCTTGGGCATCCAGCCCCTTGCTGGTCCCTTCCCTCTGACGAGGCCCTCTGAGCTCCAGCACCTTGCAGTGTGGAGACAGCCCCTGCCAGCAACCTCCTCTACAAGGAGGCCTCAACCGAGACCTAGGCCCAGGGGAAAGGCACCAGCGGGGATGAGACAGGGGAGGCGCCCGGGCATGTCTGGACCCAGTCCCCGCAGCCTGCCCCTTGGTGGGGCTGTAACCCCGGAGGCAGGAAGGTCTGGGCAAGGCTCAGCAGGGGCAGGGGCCTTGCTGGGTCCTGTTCCTGGCCTGTGGGGCCTCTGAGCACAACCGGCCCTCTCCCACTGGAAGACCTCCCCGGCTGCCTCCAAAGGCCGGTTTGCAAGCACTCCCGCCCACTGTTCCCACCAGGCGCGCACAATGCTCCCAAGCCCTGGAAAAGAGTGATTCGGGGTGGTGCTCTCTCCGGGCCCTTGCCCCTGAGCCTGGGGGCAAGGCAGGGGGAACACACTCCCAGGTCAAGGCAGAACCACATGCCCACGTCTGTTCCTGTCCCGTGCACCGGCAGAGAGCTTGGGGAAGCCAGAGTCTGTCAGGCAGCTGCTGGGTTGGCCGCCTGTGTGGGAAGGGGCAGAGCCGCCCTAGGGGCAAGTTGGGCCTCTTACTCTCCCTGCTGCCCTGAGGCTGCTGGGCGAAAGACGTCTTGGGCATCCAGCCCCTTACTGGTCCCTTCCCTCTGACGAGGCCCTCTGAGCTCCAGCACCTTGCAGTGTGGAGACAGCCCCTGCCAGCAACCTCCTCTCCAAGGAGGCCTCAACCGAGGCCTAGGCCCAGGGGAAAGGCATCAGCGGGGATGAGCCAGTGGAGGCGCCCGGGCATGTCTAGACCCAGTCCCCGCAGCCTGCCCCTTGGTGGGGCAGTACCCCCGGAGGCCAGGAAGGTCTGGGCAAGGCTGGCCAGGGGCAGGGGCCCTGCTGGGTCCTGCCCCTGGCCTGTGGGGCCTCTGAGCACAACCGGCCCTCTCCCACTGGAAGACCTCCCCGGCTGCCTCCAAAGGCCGGTTTGCCAACACTCCTGCCCGCTGTTCCCGCCAGGCACGCACAATGCTCCCAAGCCCGGGAGAAACGCGCTTCAGGGTGTTGCTCTCTCCGGGCCCTTGCCCCTGAGCCTGGGGTCCAGGCAGTGGGTACACACTCCCAGACCAAGGCAGAACCACATGAACAGGTCTGTTCCTGACCCCTGCACCGGCAGAGAGCTCGGGGGAGCCAGAGTCTGTCAGGCAGCTGCTGGGTTGGCTGCCTGTGTGGGAAGGGGCAGAGCCGACCTAGGGGCAAGTTGGGCCTCTTGCTCTCCCTGCTGCCCTGAGGCTGGGGGGCCAAAGAGGTCTTGGGCATCCAGCCCCTTGCTGGTCCCTTCCCGCTGACGAGGCCCTCTGAGCTCTAGCACCTTGCAGTGTGGAGACAGCCCCTGCCAGCAACCTCCTCTCCAAGGAGGCCTCAACCGAGGCCTAGGCCCAGGGGAAAGGCACCAGCGGGGCTGAGCCTGGGGAGGCGCCCGGGCATGTCTGGACCCAGTCCCCGCAGCCTGCCCCTTGGTGGGGTAGTACCCCCGGAGGCCAGGAAGGTCTGGGCAAGGCTGCCAGGGGCAGGGACACTGCTGGGTCCTGCCCCTGGCCTGTGGGGCGTCTGAGGACAACCGGCACTCTCCCGCTGGAAGACCTCCCCGTCTGCCTCCAAAGGCCGGTTTGCAAGCACTCCCGTCCGCTGTTCCCGCCAGGCACGCACAATGTTCCCAAGCCCGGGAGAAAAGCGCTTCGGGGTGGTGCTCTCTCCGGGCCCTTGCCCCTGAGCGTGGGGGCCAGGCAGTGGGTCCACACTCCCAGACCAAGGCAGAACCACATGCACACGTCTGTTCCTGCCCCCTGCACCGGCAGAGAGCTCGGGGAACCAGAGTTTGTCAGGCAGCTGCTGGGCTGGCCGCCTGTATGGGAAGGGGCCGAGCCGACCTAGGGGCAAGTTGGGCCTCTTCCTCTCCCTGCTGCCCTGAGGCTGCTGGGCCAAAGAGGTCTTGGGCATCCAGCCCCTTGCTGGTCCCTTCCCTCTGACGAGGCCCTCTGAGCTCCAGCACCTTGCAGTGTGGAGACAGCCCCTGCCAGCAACCTCCTCTCCAAGGAGGCCTCAACCGAGGCCTAGGCCCAGGGGAAAGGCACCAGCGGGGATGAGCCTGGGGAGGCGCCCGGGCATGTCTGGACCCAGTCCCCGCAGCCTGCCCCTTGGTGGGGCAGTACCCCCGGAGGCCAGGAAGGTCTGGGCAAGGCTGCCAGCGGCAGGGACACTGCTGTGTCCCTGCCCCTGGCCTGTGGGGCGTCTGAGCACAACCGGCACTCTCCCGCTGGAAGACCTCCCCGGCTGCCTCCAAAGGCCGGTTTGCAAGCACTCCCGCCCGCTGTTCCCGCCAGGCACGCACAATGCTCCCAAGCCCGGGAGAAAAGCTCTTCGGGGTGGTGCTCTCTCCGGGCCCTTGCCCCTGAGCCTGGGGGCCAGGCAGGGGGAACACACTCCCAGGCCAAGGCAGAACGACATGCACACGTCTGTTCCTGCCCCCTACACCGGCAGAGAGCTCGGGGGAGCCAGAGACTGCCAGGCTGCTGCTGGGCTGGCTGCCTGTGTGGGACGGGGTAGAGCCGACCTAGGGGCAAGTTGGGCCTCTTGCTCTCCCTGCTGCCCTGAGGCTGCTTGGTCAAAGAGGTGTTGGGCATCCAGCCCTTTGCTGGTCCCTTCCCTCTGACGAGGCCCTCTGAGCTCCAGCACCTTGCAGTGTGGAGACAGCCCCTGCCAGCAACCTCCTCTCCAAGGAGGCCTCAACCGACGCCTAGGCCCAGGGGAAAGGCACCAGCGGGGATGATCCTGGGGAGGCGCACGGACATGTCTGGACCCAGTCCCCGCAGCCTGCCCCTTGGTGGGGCAGTACCCCCAGAGGCCAGGAAGGTCTGGGCAAAGCTGGCCAGGGGCAGGGGCCATGCTGGGTCCTGACCCTGGCCTGTGGGGCCTCTGAGCACAACCGGCCCTCTCCCACTGGAAACCTCCCCGGCTGCCTCCAAAGGCCGGTTTGCCAACACTCCCGCCCGCTGTTCCCGCCAGGCACGCACAATGCTCCCAAGCCCGGGAGAAAAGCGCTTCGGGGTGTTGCTCTCTCCGGTCACTTGCCCCTGAGCCTGGGGTCCAGGCAGTGGGTCCACACTCCCAGACCAAGGCAGAACCACATGCACACGTCTGTTCCTGACCCCTGCACCGGCAGAGAGCTCGGGGGAGCCAGAGTCTGTCAGGCAGCTGCTGGGTTGGCGGCCTGTGTGGGAAGGGGCAGAGCTGACCTAGGGGCAAGTTGGGCCTCTTGCTCTCCCTGCTGCCCTGAGGCTGCTGGGCCAAAGAGGTCTTGGGCATCCAGCCCCTTGCTGGTCCCTTCCCGCTGACGAGGCCCTCTGAGCTCCAGCACCTTGCAGTGTGGAGACAGCCCCTGCCAGCAACCTCCTCTCCAAGGAGGCCTCAACCGAGGACTAGGACCAGGGGAAAGGCACCAGCGGGGATGAGCCTGGGGAGGCGCCCGGGCATGTCTGGACCCAGTCCCCGCAGCCTGCCCCTTGGTGGGGCAGTACCCCCGGAGGCCAGGAAGGTCTGGGCAAGGCTGGCCAGGGGCAGGGGCCCTGGTGGGTCCTGCCCCTGGCCTGTGGGGCCTCTGAGCACAACCGGCCCTCTCCCACTGGAAACCTCCCCGGCTGCCTCCAAAAGCCGGTTTGCCAACACTCCCGCCCGCTGTTCCCACCAGGCACGCACAATGCTCCCAAGCCCGGGAGAAAAGCGCTTCGGGGTGTTGCTCTCTCCGGGCCCTTGCCCCTGAGCCTGGGGTCCAGGCAGTGGGTCCACACTCCCAGACCAAGGCAGAACCACATGCACACGTCTGTTCCTGACCCCTGCACCGGCAGAGAGCTCGGGGGAGCCAGAGTCTGTCCGGCAGCTGCTGGGTTGGCTGCCTGTGTGGGAAGGGGCAGAGCCGACCTAGGGGCAACTTGGGCCTCTTGCTCTCCCTGCTGCCCTGAGGCTGCTGGGCCAAAGACGTCTTGGGCATCCAGCCCCTTGCTGGTCCCTTCCCGCTGACGAGGCCCTCTGAGCTCCAGCACCTTGCAGTGTGGAGACAGCCCCTGCCAGCAACTTCCTCTCCAAGGAGGCCTCAACCGAGGACTAGGCCCAGGGGAAAGGCACCAGCGGGGATGAGCCTGGGGAGGCGCCCGAGCATGTCTGGACCCAGTCCCCGCAGCCTGCCCCTTGCTGGGGCAGTACCCCCGGAGGCGAGGAAGGTCTGGGCAAGGCTGCCAGGGGCAGGGACACTGCTGGGTCCTGCCCCTGGCCTGTGGGGCGTCTGAGCACAACCGGCACTCTCCCGCTGGAAGACCTCCCCGTCTGCCTCCAAAGGCCGGTTTGCAAGCACTCCCGCCCGCTGTTCCCGCCAGGCACGCACAATGCTCCCAAGCCCGGGAGAAAAGCGCTTCGGGGTGGTGCTCTCTCCGGGCCCTTGCTCCTGAGCCTGGGGGCCAGGCAGGGGGAACACACTCCCAGGCCAAGGCAGAACGACATGCACACGTCTGTTCCTGCCCCCTACACCGGCAGAGAGCTCGGGGGAGCCAGAGACTGCCAGACTGCTGCTGGACTGGCTGCCTGTGTGCGACGGGGCAGAGCCGACCTAGGGGCAAGTTGGGCCTCTTGCTGTCCCTGCTGCCCTGAGTCTGCTGGGTCAAAAAGGTCTTGGGCATCCAGCCCTTTGCTGGTCCCTTCCCTCTGACGAGGCCCTCTGAGCTCCAGCACCTTGCAGTGTGGAGACAGCCCCTGCCAGCAACCTCCTCTCCAAAGAGGCCTCAACCGAGAACTACACCCAGGGGAAAGGCACCAGCGGGGATGATCCTGGGGAGGCGCACGGACATGTCTGGACCCAGTCTCCGCAGCCTGCCCCTTGGTGGGGCAGTACCCCCGGAGGCCATAAAGGTCTGGGCAAGTCTGGCCAGGGGCAGGGGCCCTGCTGGGTCCTGACCCTGGCCTGTGGGGCCTCTGAGCACAACCGGCCCACTCCCACTGGAAGACCTCCCCGGCTGCCTCCAAAATCATGTTTGCAAACACTCCCGCACGCTGTTCACGTCAGGCTCGCACAATGCTCTCAAGCCCGGGAGAAAAGCACTTCAGAGTGGTGCTCTCTCCGGGCCCTTGCCCCTGAGCCTGGGGGCAAGGCAGGGGGAACACACTCCCAGGCCAAGGCAGAACCACATGCCCACGTCTGTTCCTGTCCCCTGCACTGGCAGAGAGCTTCGGGGAGCCAGAGTCTGTCAGGCAGCTGCTGGGCTGGCCGCCTGTGTGGGAAGGGGCAGAGCCGACCTAGGGGCAAGTTGGGCCTCTTGCTCTCCCTGCTGCCCTGAGGCTGCTGGGCCAAAGACGTCTTGGGCCTCCAGCCCCTCACTGGTCCTTTCCCTCTGACAAGGCCCTCTGAGTTCCAGCACCTTGCAGTGTGGAGACAGGCCCTGCCAGCAACCTCCTCTCCAAGGAGGCCTCAACCGAGGCCTAGGCCCAGGGGAAAGGCACCAGCGGGGATGAGCCAGGGGAGGCGCCCGAGCATGTCTGGACCCAGTTCCCGCAGCCTGCCCCTTGGTGGGGCAGTACCCCCAGAGGCCAGGAAGGTCTGGGCAAGGCTGGCCAGGGGCAGGGGCCCTGCTGGGTCCTGCCCCTGGCCTGTGGGGCCTCTGAGCACAACCGGCCCTCTCCCACTGAAAGACCTCCCCGGCTGCCTCCAAAGGCCGGTTTGCAAGCGCTATCGCCCACTGTTCCCAGGAGGCGTGCACAATGCTCCTAAGCCCGGGAGAAAAGCGCTTCAGGGTGGTGCTCTCTCCGGGCCCTTGCCCCTGAGCCTGTGGGAAAGGCAGGGTGTCCACACTCCCAGACCAAGGCAGAACCACATGCACACGTCTGTTCCTGACCCCTGCACCGGCAGAGAGCTCGGGGGAGCCAGAGTCTGTCAGGCAGCTGCTGGGCTGGCCGCCTGTGTGGGAAGGGGCAGAGCCGACCTAGGGGCAAGTTGGGCCTCTTCCTCTCCCTGCTGCCCTGAGGCTGCTGGGCCAAAGAGGTCTTGGGCATCCAGCCCCTTGCTGGTCCCTTCCCTCTGACGAGGCCCTCTGAGCTCCAGCACCTTGCAGTGTGGAGACAGCCCCTGCCGGCAGCCTCCTCTCCAAGGAGGCCTCAACCGAGGCCTAGGCCCAGGGGAAAGGCACCAGCGGGGATGAGCCTGGGGAGGCGCCCGGGCATGTCTGGACCCAGTCCCCGCAGCCTGCCCCTTGGTGGGGCAGTACCCCCGGAGGCCAGGAAGGTCTAGGCAAGGCTGCCAGGGGCAGGGACACTGCTGGGTCCTGCCCCTGGCCTGTGGGGCGTCTGAGCACAACCGGCACTCTCCCGCTGGAAGACCTCCCCGGCTGCCTCCAAAGGCCGGTTTGCAAGCACTCCCGCCCGCTGTTCCCGCCAGGCACGCACAATGCTCCCAAGCCCGGGAGAAAAGCGCTTCGGGGTGGTGCTCTCTCCGGGCCCTTGCCACTGAGCCTGGGGTCCAGGCAGGGGGAACACACTCCCAGGCCAAGGCAGAACGACATGCACACGTCTGTTCCTGCCCCCTGCACCGGCAGAGAGCTCGGGGGAGCCAGAGACAGCCAGGCTGCTGCTGGGCTGGCTGCCTGTGTGGGACGGGGTAGTGCCGACCTAGGGGCAAGTTGGGCCTCTTGCTCTCCCTGCTGCCCTGAGGCTGCTGGGTCAAAGAGGTGTTGGGACTCCAGCCCTTTGCTGGTCCCTTCCCTCTGACGAAGCCCTCTGAGCTCCAGCACCTTGCATTGTGGAGACAGCTCCTGCCAGCAGCCTCCTCTCCAAGGAGGCCTCAACCGAGGCCTAGGCCCAGGGGAAAGGCACCAGCGGGGATGATCCTGGGGAGGCGCACGGACATGTCTGGACCCAGTCCCCGCAGCCTGACCCTTGGTGAGGCAGTACCCCCAGAGGCCAGGAAGGTCTGGGCAAGGCTGGCCAGGGGCAGGGGCCCTGGTGGGTCCTGCCCCTGGCCTGTGGGGCCTCTGAGCACAACCGGCCCTCTCCCACTGGAAGACCTCCCCGGCTGCCACCAAAGGCCGGTTTGCAAGCGCTCCCGCCCACTGTTCCCAGCAGGCGTGCACAATGCTCCCAAGCCCGGGAGAAAAGCGCTTCGGGGTGGTGCTCTCTCCGGGCCCTTGCCCCTGAGCCTGGGGGCAAGGCACGGTGTCCACACTCCCAGGCCAAGTCAGAACCACATGCACACCTCTCATCTGCCCCCTGCACCGGCAGAGAGCTCGGGGGAGCCAGAGTCTGTCAGGCAGCTGCTGGGCTGGCCGCCTGTGTGGGAAGGGGCAGAGCCGACCCAGGGGCAAGTTGGGCCTCTTGCTCTCCCTGCTGCCCTGAGGCTGCTGGGCCAAAGAGGTCTTGGCCATCCAGCCCCTTGCTGGTACCTGGTTTGCAAGCACTCAATCCCGCTGTTCCCGCCAGCCGCGCACAATGCTCCCAAGCCCGGGAGAAAAGCATTTTGGGGTGGTGCTCACTCCGGGCTTTGGAAGACCTCCCCGGCTGCCTCCAAGGCCGGTTTGCAAGCACTTCTGCCTGCTGTTCCCGCCAACCGCGCACAATGCTCCCAAGCCCGGGAGAAAAGCGTTTCGGGGGGTGTTCTCTCTGGGCCCAAGAAAGACCTCCCGGGCTGCCCCCAAACGCCGGTTTGCAAGCACTCCCACTCGCTTTTCCCGCCATCCGTGCAAATGCTCCAAGCCCAGGAGAAAAGCGCTTCGGGGTGGTGCTCTCTCCCGGCCCTTGGAAGACCTCCCCGGCTGCCTCCAAAGGCTGGTTTTCAAGAACTCCCTCCCGCTGTCCCGCCAGCCGCACACAATGCTCCCAATCACGGGAGAAAAGCGCTTCGGGGTGGTGCTCTCTCCGGGCCCTTGGATGACCTCCCCGTTTGTCTCCAAAGGCCGGTTTGCAAGCACTCATGCCCGCTGTTCCAGCCAGCCGCGCACAATGCTCCCAAGCCCGGGAGAAAAGCGCTTTGGGGTGGTGCTCTCTCCCGGCCCTTGGAAGACCTCCCCGGCTGCCTCCAAAGGCCGGTTTGCAAGCACTCAATCCCGCTGTTCCCGCCAGCCGCGCACAATGCTCCCAAGCCCGGGAGAAAAGCGCTTCGGGGTGGTGCTCTCTCCCGGCCCTTGGAAGACCTCCCCGGCTGCCTCCAAAGGCTGGTTTTCAAGAACTCCCTCCCGCTGACCCGCAAGCCGCACACAATGCTCCCAAGCCCGGGAGAAAAGCATTTTGGGGTGGTCTCTCTCCGGGCCCTTGGAAGACCTCCCCGGCTGCCTCTAAAGGCCGGTTTGCAAGCACTCATGTCCCCTGTTCCCGACAGCCGCGAACAATGCTCCCAATTCTGTGAGAAAAGTGCTTCGGGATGGTGCTCTCTCCGGGCCCTTGGAAGACCTCCCAAGCTGCCTCCAAAGGCCGGTTTGCAAGCACTCCCTCCCGCTATTCCCGCCAGCCTCGCACAATGCTCCCAAGACCTGGAGAAAAGCGCTTCGGGGTGGTGTTCTCTCCGTGCCAATGGAGGACCTCCCTGGCTGCCCCCAAAGGCCGGTTTGCAAGCACTCCCACTCGCTGTTCCCGCCAGCCACGCACAATCTTCCAAAACCCCGGAGAAAAGCGCTTCGGGGTGGTGTTCTCTCCATGCCCATGGAAGACCTCCCGGGGTGCCCCCAATGGCCGGTTTGGAAGCACTCCCAATCGCTGTTCCCGCCATCCGCACAAATGTTCCAAGCCCAGGAGAAAAGCGCTTCTGGGTGGTTCTCTCTCCTGGCCCTTGGAAGACCTCCCCGACTGCCTCCAAAGGACGGTTTTCAAGCACTCCTGCCTGCTGTTCCCGCCACCCGCGCACAATGCTCCCAAGCCCGGGAGAAAAGTGCTTCGGGGTGGTGCTCTCTACAGGCCCTTGGAAGACCTCCCCGGCTGCCTCCAAAGGCCGGTTTGCAAGGACTCCTTCCTGCTGTTCCCGGCAGCCACGCACAATGCTCCCAAGCCCGGGAGAAAAGCATTTTGGGGTGGTGCTCACTCCGGGCCCTTGGAAGACCTCCCCGGCTGCCTCCAATGGCCAGTTTGCAAGCACTCATGCCCGCTGTTCCCACCAGCCGCGCACAATGCTCCCAAGCCCGGGAGAAAAGCTTTTTGGGGTGGTGCTCACACCGGGCCCTGGAAGACCTCCCCGGCTGCCTCCAAAGGCCGGTTTTCAAGCACTCCTACCTGCTGTTCCCGCCACCTGTGCACAATGCTCCCAAGCCCGGGAGAAAAGCGCTTCGGGGTGGTGCTCTCTACAGGCCCTTGGAAGACCTCCCCGGCTGCCTCCAAAGGCCGGTTTGCAAGGACTCCTTCCTGCTGTTCCCGCCAGCCACGCACAATGCTCCCAAGCCCAGGAGAAAAGCATTTTGGGGTGGTGCTCTCTACAGGCCCTTGGAAGACCTCCCCGGCTGCCTCCAATGGCCAGCTTGCAAGCACTCATGCCCGCTGTTCCCACCAGCCGCGCAGAATGCTCCTAAGCCCGGGAGAAAAGCTTTTAGGGGTCCTGCTCACACCGGGCCCTGGAAGACCTCCCCGGCTGCCTGCAAAGGCCGGTTTTCAAGCACTCCTGCCTGCTGTTCCCGCCACCCGCGCACAATACTCCCAAGCCCGGGAGAAAAGCGCTTCGGGGTGGTGCTCTCTACAGGCCCTTGGAAGACCTCCCCGGCTGCCTCCAAAGGCCGGTTTGCAAGGACTCCTTCCTGCTGTTCCCGCCAGCCACGCACCATGCTCCCAAGCCCGGGAGAAAAGTGCTTCGGGGTGGTGCTCTCTCCGGGCCCTTGGAAGACGTCCCCGGCTGCCTCCAAAGGCCGGTTTGCAAGCACTCATGCCCGTTGTTCCCACCAGCCGCGCACAATGCTCCCAAGCCCGGGAGAAAAGCATTTTGGGTTGGTGCTCACTCCGGGCCCTTGGAAGACCTCCCCGGCTGCCTCCAAAGGCCAGTTTGCAAGCACTCCTGCCTGCTGTTCCCGCCAGCCGCGCACAATGCTCCCAAGCCCGGGAGAAAAGCGCTTCGGGGTGGTGCTCTCTCCGGGCACTTTCAAGACCTCCCCGGCTGCCTCCAAAGGCCGGTTTGTAAGTACTCATTCCCGCTGCTTCCGCCAGCCACGCACAATGCTCCCAAGCCCGGGAGAAAAGCATTTTGGGGTGGTGCTCTCTCCGGGCCGTTGGAAGACCTCCCGGGCTGCCTCCAAAGGCCGGTTTGCAAGCACTCATGTTCGCTGTTCCCGACAGCCACGCACAATGCTCCCAAGCCCGGGAGAAAAGCATTTTGGGGTGGTGATCAGTCCGGGCCCTTGGAAGACCTCCCCGGCTGCCTCCAAAGAACAGTTTGCAAGCACTCATGCCCGCTGTTCCCGCCAGCCGCGCACAATGCTCCCAAGACCGTGAGAAAAGCGCTTCGGGGTGGTGTTCTCTCCGGGACCATGGAGGACCTCCCCGGCTGCCCCCAAAGGCCGGTTTGCAAGCACTCCCACTCGCTGTTCCCGCCAGCCACACACAATGTTCCAAAACCCCGGAGAAAAGCGCTTCGGGGTGGTGCTCTCTCTGGGCCCTTGGAAGACTTCTCTGACTGCCTCCAAAGGCCGGTTTGCAAGAATTCCCTCCCGCTGTCCCACCAGCCGCACACAATGCTCCAAAACCCGAGAGAAAAGCGCTTCGAGGTGGTGCTCTCTCCGGGCCCTTGGAAGACCTCCCCGGCTGCCTCCTAAGGCCGGTTTGCAAGCACTCCTGCCTGCTGTTCCCGCCACACGCGCACAATGCACCCAAGCCCGGGAGAAAAGCGCTTCGGGGTGGTGCTCTCTCCCAGCCTTTGGAAGACGTCCCCGGCTGCCTCCAAAGGCCGGTTTGCAAGGACTCCTTCCTGCTGTTCCCGCCAGCCACGCACAATGCTCCCAATCCCGGGAGAAAAGTGCTTCGGGATGGTGCTCTCTCCGGGCCCTTGGAAGACCTCCCCGGATACCTCCAAAGGTGGGTTTGCAAGTACTCATTCCCGCTGTTCCCGCCAGCTGTGCACAATTCTCCCAAGCCCGGGAGAAAAGCATTTTGCGGTGGTGCTCTCTCCGGGCCCTTGGAAGACCTCCCCGGCTGCCTCAAAAGGCCGGTTTGCAAGCACTCAGGCCCGCTGTTCCCGCCAGCCGCGTACAATGCTCCCAAGCCCGGGAGAAAAGCATTTTGGGGTGGTGCTCACTCCGGGCCCTTGAAAGACTTCCCCGGCTGCCTCCAAAGTCCAGTTTGCAAGAACTCATGCCCGCTGTTCCCGCCAGCCGCGCACAAAGCTCCCAAGACCGGGAGAAATGCGCTTCGGGGTGGTGTTCTCTCCGTGCCCATGGAGGACCACCCCAGCTGCCCCCAAAGGCCGGTTTGCAATCACTACCACTGACTGTTCCCGCCAGCCACGCACATGCTCCAAAACACGGGAGAGAAGCGCTTTGGGGTGGTGCTCTCTCCCGGCCCTTGGAAGACTTTCCCGGCTGCCTCCAAAGGTCGGTTTGCAAGAACTCCCTCCCGCTGTCCCGCCAGCCGCACACAATGCTCCCAATCACGGGAGAAAAGCGCTTCGGGGTGGTGCTCTCTCAGGGCCCTTTGAAGACTTCCCCGGCTGCCTCCAATGGGCGGTATGCAAGCACTCATGCCCGCTGTTCCCACCAGCCATGCACAATGCTCCCAAGCACGGGAGAAAAGCATTTTGGGGTGGTGCTCACTCCTTTCCCTTGGAAGACCTCCGCGCCTGCCTCCAAAGGCCGGTTTGCAAGCACTCCTGCCTGCTGTTCCCGCCACACGCGCACACTGCTCCCTAGCCCGGGAGAAAAGCGCATCGGGGTGGTGTTCTCTCCGGGCCCATGGAGGACCTCCCCGGCTGCCCCCAAAGGCCGGTTTGCAAGCATTCCCACTAGCTGTTCCCGCCAGCCACGCAAAAGCTCCCAAGCCCGGGAGAAAAGCATTTTGGGGTGGTGCTCTCTCCGGGCCCTTGCCCCTGGGCCTCGGGGCCAGGCAGGGGGTCCACACTCCCAGGTAAAGTCAGAACCACATGCACACGTCTGTTCCTGCCCCCTGCACCGGCAGAGAGCTCGGGGGAGCCAGATTCTGTCAGGCAGCTGCTGGGCTGGCGGCCTGTGTGGAAAGGGTCAGAGCCGACCTAGGGGCAAGTTGGGCCTCTTGCTCTCCCTGCTGCCCTGAGGCTGCTGGGTCAAAGAGGTCTTGGACATCCAGCCCTTTGCTGGTCCCTTCCATCTGACGAGGCCCTCTGAGCTCCAGCACCTTGCAGTGTGCAGACAGCCCCTGCCGGCAACCTCCTCTCCAAGGAGGCCTCAACCGAGGCCTAGGCCCAGGGGAAAGGCACCAGCGGGGATGAGCATGGGGAGGCGCCCGGGCATATCTGGACCCAGTCCCCGCAGCCTGCCCCTTGGTGGGGTAGTACCCCCGGAGGCCAGGAAGGTCTGGGGAAGGCTGCCAGGGGCAGGGACACTGCTGGGTCCCGCCCCTGGCCTGTGGGTCGTCTGAGCACAACCGGCACTCTCCCGCTGGAAGACCTCCACAGCTGCCTCCAAAGGCTGGTTTGCAAGACCTCAATCCCGCTGTTCCCGCCAGCCGCGCACAATGCTCCCAAGCCCGGGAGAAAAGCATTTTGGGGTGGTGCTCACTCCGGGCTTTGGAAGACCTCCCCGGCTGCCTCCAAGGCCGGTTTGCAAGCACTTCTGCCTGCTGTTCCCGCCAACCGCGCACAATGCTCCCAAGCCCGGGAGAAAAGCGTTTCGGGGGGTGTTCTCTCTGGGCCCAAGAAAGACCTCCCGGGCTGCCCCCAAACGCCGGTTTGCAAGCACTCCCACTCGCTTTTCCCGCCATCCGTGCAAATGCTCCAAGCCCAGGAGAAAAGCGCTTCGGGGTGGTGCTCTCTCCCGGCCCTTGGAAGACCTCCCCGGCTGCCTCCAAAGGCTGGTTTTCAAGAACTCCCTCCCGCTGTCCCGCCAGCCGCACACAATGCTCCCAATCACGGGAGAAAAGCGCTTCGGGGTGGTGCTCTCTCCGGGCCCTTGGATGACCTCCCCGTTTGTCTCCAAAGGCCGGTTTGCAAGCACTCATGCCCGCTGTTCCAGCCAGCCGCGCACAATGCTCCCAAGCCCGGGAGAAAAGCGCTTTGGGGTGGTGCTCTCTCCCGGCCCTTGGAAGACCTCCCCGGCTGCCTCCAAAGGCCGGTTTGCAAGCACTCAATCCCGCTGTTCCCGCCAGCCGCGCACAATGCTCCCAAGCCCGGGAGAAAAGCGCTTCGGGGTGGTGCTCTCTCCCGGCCCTTGGAAGACCTCCCCGGCTGCCTCCAAAGGCTGGTTTTCAAGAACTCCCTCCCGCTGACCCGCAAGCCGCACACAATGCTCCCAAGCCCGGGAGAAAAGCATTTTGGGGTGGTCTCTCTCCGGGCCCTTGGAAGACCTCCCCGGCTGCCTCTAAAGGCCGGTTTGCAAGCACTCATGTCCCCTGTTCCCGACAGCCGCGAACAATGCTCCCAATTCTGTGAGAAAAGTGCTTCGGGATGGTGCTCTCTCCGGGCCCTTGGAAGACCTCCCAAGCTGCCTCCAAAGGCCGGTTTGCAAGCACTCCCTCCCGCTATTCCCGCCAGCCTCGCACAATGCTCCCAAGACCTGGAGAAAAGCGCTTCGGGGTGGTGTTCTCTCCGTGCCAATGGAGGACCTCCCTGGCTGCCCCCAAAGGCCGGTTTGCAAGCACTCCCACTCGCTGTTCCCGCCAGCCACGCACAATCTTCCAAAACCCCGGAGAAAAGCGCTTCGGGGTGGTGTTCTCTCCATGCCCATGGAAGACCTCCCGGGGTGCCCCCAATGGCCGGTTTGGAAGCACTCCCAATCGCTGTTCCCGCCATCCGCACAAATGTTCCAAGCCCAGGAGAAAAGCGCTTCTGGGTGGTTCTCTCTCCTGGCCCTTGGAAGACCTCCCCGACTGCCTCCAAAGGACGGTTTTCAAGCACTCCTGCCTGCTGTTCCCGCCACCCGCGCACAATGCTCCCAAGCCCGGGAGAAAAGTGCTTCGGGGTGGTGCTCTCTACAGGCCCTTGGAAGACCTCCCCGGCTGCCTCCAAAGGCCGGTTTGCAAGGACTCCTTCCTGCTGTTCCCGGCAGCCACGCACAATGCTCCCAAGCCCGGGAGAAAAGCATTTTGGGGTGGTGCTCACTCCGGGCCCTTGGAAGACCTCCCCGGCTGCCTCCAATGGCCAGTTTGCAAGCACTCATGCCCGCTGTTCCCACCAGCCGCGCACAATGCTCCCAAGCCCGGGAGAAAAGCTTTTTGGGGTGGTGCTCACACCGGGCCCTGGAAGACCTCCCCGGCTGCCTCCAAAGGCCGGTTTTCAAGCACTCCTACCTGCTGTTCCCGCCACCTGTGCACAATGCTCCCAAGCCCGGGAGAAAAGCGCTTCGGGGTGGTGCTCTCTACAGGCCCTTGGAAGACCTCCCCGGCTGCCTCCAAAGGCCGGTTTGCAAGGACTCCTTCCTGCTGTTCCCGCCAGCCACGCACAATGCTCCAAAGCCCGGGAGAAAAGCATTTTGGGGTGTTGCTCTCTACAGGCCCTTGGAAGACCTCCCCGGCTGCCTCCAATGGCCAGCTTGCAAGCACTCATGCCCGCTGTTCCCACCAGCCGCGCAGAATGCTCCTAAGCCCGGGAGAAAAGCTTTTAGGGGTGGTGCTCACACCGGGCCCTGGAAGACCTCCCCAGCTGCCTGCAAAGGCCGGTTTTCAAGCACTCCTGCCTGCTGTTCCCGCCACCCGCGCACAATACTCCCAAGCCCGGGAGAAAAGCGCTTCGGGGTGGTGCTCTCTACAGGCCCTTGGAAGACCTCCCCGGCTGCCTCCAAAGGCCGGTTTGCAAGGACTCCTTCCTGCTGTTCCCGCCAGCCACGCACCATGCTCCCAAGCCCGGGAGAAAAGTGCTTCGGGGTGGTGCTCTCTCCGGGCCCTTGGAAGACGTCCCCGGCTGCCTCCAAAGGCCGGTTTGCAAGCACTCATGCCCGTTGTTCCCACCAGCCGCGCACAATGCTCCCAAGCCCGGGAGAAAAGCATTTTGGGTTGGTGCTCACTCCGGGCCCTTGGAAGACCTCCCCGGCTGCCTCCAAAGGCCAGTTTGCAAGCACTCCTGCCTGCTGTTCCCGCCAGCCGCGCACAATGCTCCCAAGCCCGGGAGAAAAGCGCTTCGGGGTGGTGCTCTCTCCGGGCCGTTGGAAGACCTCCCCGGCTGCCTCCAAAGGCCGGTTTGCAAGCACTCATGTTCGCTGTTCCCGACAGCCACGCACAATGCTCCCAAGCCCGGGAGAAAAGCATTTTGGGGTGGTGATCAGTCCGGGCCCTTGGAAGACCTCCCCGGCTGCCTCCAAAGAACAGTTTGCAAGCACTCATGCCCGCTGTTCCCGCCAGCCGCGCACAATGCTCCCAAGACCGTGAGAAAAGCGCTTCGGGGTGGTGTTCTCTCCGGGACCATGGAGGACCTCCCCGGCTGCCCCCAAAGGCCGGTTTGCAAGCACTCCCACTCGCTGTTCCCGCCAGCCACACACAATGTTCCAAAACCCCGGAGAAAAGCGCTTCGGGGTGGTGCTCTCTCTGGGCCCTTGGAAGACTTCTCTGACTGCCTCCAAAGGCCGGTTTGCAAGAATTCCCTCCCGCTGTCCCACCAGCCGCACACAATGCTCCAAAACCCGAGAGAAAAGCGCTTCGAGGTGGTGCTCTCTCCGGGCCCTTGGAAGACCTCCCCGGCTGCCTCCAAAGGCCGGTTTGCAAGCACTCCTGCCTGCTGTTCCCGCCACACGCGCACAATGCACCCAAGCCCGGGAGAAAAGCGCTTCGGGGTGGTGCTCTCTCCCAGCCTTTGGAAGACGTCCCCGGCTGCCTCCAAAGGCCGGTTTGCAAGGACTCCTTCCTGCTGTTCCCGCCAGCCACGCACAATGTTCCCAATCCCGGGAGAAAAGTGCTTCGGGATGGTGCTCTCTCCGGGCCCTTGGAAGACCTCCCCGGATACCTCCAAAGGTGGGTTTGCAAGTACTCATTCCCGCTGTTCCCGCCAGCTGTGCACAATTCTCCCAAGCCCGGGAGAAAAGCATTTTGCGGTGGTGCTCTCTCCGGGCCCTTGGAAGACCTCCCCGGCTGCCTCAAAAGGCCGGTTTGCAAGCACTCAGGCCCGCTGTTCCCGCCAGCCGCGTACAATGCTCCCAAGCCCGGGAGAAAAGCACTTTGGGGTGGTGCTCACTCCGGGCCCTTGAAAGACTTCCCCGGCTGCCTCCAAAGTCCAGTTTGCAAGAACTCATGCCCGCTGTTCCCGCCAGCCGCGCACAAAGCTCCCAAGACCGGGAGAAATGCGCTTCGGGGTGGTGTTCTCTCCGTGCCCATGGAGGACCACCCCAGCTGCCCCCAAAGGCCGGTTTGCAATCACTACCACTGACTGTTCCCGCCAGCCACGCACATGCTCCAAAACACGGGAGAGAAGCGCTTTGGGGTGGTGCTCTCTCCCGGCACTTGGAAGACTTTCCCGGCTGCCTCCAAAGGTCGGTTTGCAAGAACTCCCTCCCGCTGTCCCGCCAGCCGCACACAATGCTCCCAATCACGGGAGAAAAGCGCTTCGGGGTGGTGCTCTCTCAGGGCCCTTTGAAGACTTCCCCGGCTGCCTCCAATGGGCGGTATGCAAGCACTCATGCCCGCTGTTCCCACCAGCCATGCACAATGCTCCCAAGCACGGGAGAAAAGCATTTTGGGGTGGTGCTCACTCCTTTCCCTTGGAAGACCTCCGCGCCTGCCTCCAAAGGCCGATTTGCAAGCACTCCTGCCTGCTGTTCCCGCCACACGCGCACACTGCTCCCTAGCCCGGGAGAAAAGCGCATCGGGGTGGTGTTCTCTCCGGGCCCATGGAGGACCTCCCCGGCTGCCCCCAAAGGCCGGTTTGCAAGCATTCCCACTAGCTGTTCCCGCCAGCCACGCAAAAGCTCCCAAGCCCGGGAGAAAAGCATTTTGGGGTGGTGCTCTCTCCGGGCCCTTGCCCCTGGGCCTCGGGGCCAGGCAGGGGGTCCACACTCCCAGGTAAAGTCAGAACCACATGCACACGTCTGTTCCTGCCCCCTGCACCGGCAGAGAGCTCGGGGGAGCCAGAGTCTGTCAGGCAGCTGCTGGGCTGGCGGCCTGTGTGGAAAGGGTCAGAGCCGACCTAGGGGCAAGTTGGGCCTCTTGCTCTCCCTGCTGCCCTGAGGCTGCTGGGTCAAAGAGGTCTTGGACATCCAGCCCTTTGCTGGTCCCTTCCATCTGACGAGGCCCTCTGAGCTCCAGCACCTTGCAGTGTGGAGACAGACCCTGCCAGCAACCTCCTCTCCAAGGAGGCCTCAACCGAGGTCTAGTCCCAGGGAAAGGCACCAGCGGGGATGAGCCTGGGGAGGCTCCCGGGCATGTCTGGACCCAGTCCCCGCAGCCTGCCCCTTGGTGGGGCAGTACCCCCGGAGGCCAGGAAGGTCTGGGCAAGGCTGGCCAGGGGCAGGGGCCCGGCTGGGTCCTGCCCCTCGCCTGTGGGGCCTCTGAGCACAACCGGCCCTCTCCCACTGGAAGACCTCCCCGGCTGCCTCCAAAGGCCGGTTTGCCAACACTCCCGCCCGCTGTTCTCGCCAGGCACGCACAATTCTCCCAAGCCCGGGAGAAAAGCGCTTCGGGGTGTTGCTCTCTCCGGGCCCTTGCCCCTGAGCGTGGGGGCCAGGCAGTGGGTCCACACTCCCAGACCAAGGCAGAACCACTTGCACACGTCTGTTCCTGACCCCTGCACCGGCAGAGAGCTCGGGGGAGCCAGAGTCTGTCAGGCAGCTGCTGGGCTGGCCGCCTGTGTGGGAAGGGGCAGAGCCGACCTAGGGGCAAGTTGGGCCTCTTCCTCTCCCTGCTGCCCTGAGGCTGCTGGGTCAAATAGGTCTTGGGTATCCAGCCCCTTTCTGGTCCCTTCCCTCTGACGAGGCCCTCTGAGCTCCAGCACCTTGCAGTGTGGAGACAGCCACTGCCAGCAACCTCCTCTCCAAGGAGGCCTCAACCGAGGCCTAGGCCCAGGGGAAAGGCACCATCGGGGATGAGCCAGTGGAGGCACACGGGCATGTGTGGATCCAGTCCCCGCAGCCTGCCCCTTGGTGGGGCAGTACCCCCGGAGGCCAGGAAGATCTGGGCAAGGCTGCCAGGGGCAGGGACACTGCTGGGTCCAGCCCCTGGCCTGTGGGGCGTCTGAGCACAACCGGCACTCTCCCGCTGGAAGACCTCCCCGGCTGCCTCCAAAGGCCGGTTTGCAAGCGCTCCCGCCCACTGTTCCCAGCAGGCGTGTACAATGCTCCCAAGCCCGGGAGAAAAGCGCTTCGGGGTGGTGCTCTCTCCGGGCCCTTGCCCCTGAGCCTGGGGGCAAGGCACGGTGTCCACACTCCCAGGCCAAGTCAGAACCACAGGCACACCTCTGATCTGCCCCCTGCACCGGCAGAGAGCTCGGGGGAGACAGAGTCTGTCAGGCAGCTGCTGGGCTGGCCGCCTGTGTGGGAAGGGGCAGAGCCGACCTAGGGGCAAGTTGGGCCTCTTGCTCTCCCTGCTGCCCTGAGGCTGCTGGGCCAAAGAGGTCTTGGGCGTCCAGCCCCTTGCTGGTCCCTTCCCTCTGACGAGGCCCTCTGAGCTCCAGCACCTTGCAGTGTGGAGACAGCCCCTGCCAGGAACCTCCTCTCCAAGGAGGCCTAAACCGAGGCCTAGGCCCAGGGGAAAGGCACCAGTGGGGATGAGCCTGGGGAAGCGCCCGGGCATGTCTGGACCCAGTCCCCGCAGCCTGCCCCTTGGTGGGGCAGTACCCCCTGAGGCCAGGAAGGTCTGGGCAAGGCTGGCCAGGGGCAGGGGCCCTGCTGGGTCCTGCCCCTGGCCTGTGGGGCCTCTGAGCACATCCGGCCCTCTCCCGCTGGAAGACCTCCCCGGCTGCCTCCAAAGGCCGGTTTGCAAGCACTCCCGCCCGCTGTTCCCACCAGGCGCGCACAATGCTCCCAAGCCCGGGAGAAAAGCGCTTCGGGGTGGTGCTCTCTCCGGGCCCTTGCCCCTGAGCCTGGGGTCCAGGCAGTGGGTCCACACTCCCAGACCAAGGCAGAACCACATGCACACGTCTGTTCCTGGCCCCTGCACTGGCAGAGAGCTCGGGGGAGCCAGAGTATGCCAGGCAGCTGCTGGGCTGGCGGCCTGTGTGGAAAGGGGCAGAGCCGACCTAGGGGCAAGTTGGGCCTCTTGCTCTCCCTGTTGCCCTGAGGCTGCTGGGCCAAAGAGATCTGGGGCATCCAGCCCCTTGCTGGTCCCTTCCCTCTGATGAGGCCCTGTGAGCTCCAGCACCTTGCAGTGTGGAGAGAGCCCCTGCCAGCAACTTCCTCTCCAAGGAGGCCTGAACCGAGGCCTAGGCCTAGGGGAAAGGCACCAGCGGGGATGAGCCTGGGGAGGCGCCCGGGCATGTCTGGACCCAGTCCCCGCAGCCTGCCCCTTGGTTGGGCAGTACCCCCGGAGGCCAGAAAGGTCTGGGCAAGGCTGCCAGGGGCAGGCACACTGCTGGGTCCTGCCCCTGTCCTGTGGTGCGTCTGAGCACAACCGGCACTCTCCCGCTGGAAGACCTCCCCGTCTGCCTGCAAAGGAAGGTTTGCAAGCACTCCCACCCGCGGTTCCCGCCAGGCACGCACAATGCTCCCAAGCCCGGGAGAAAAGCGCTTCGGGGTGGTGCTCTCTACAGGCCCTTGGAATACCTCCCCCGCTGCCTCCAAAGGCCGGTTTGCAAGGACTCCTTCCTGCTGTTCCCGCCAGCCACGCACAATGCTCCCAAGCCCGGGAGAAAAGTGCTTCGGGGTGGTGCTCTCTCCGGGCCCTTGGAAGACGTCCCCGGCTGCCTCCAAAGGCCGGTTTGCAAGCACTCATGCCCGTTGTTCCCACCAGCCGCGCACAATGCTCCCAAGCCCGGGAGAAAAGCATTTTGGGGTGGTGCTCACTCCGGGCCCTTGGAAGACCTCCCCGGCTGCCTCCAAAGGCCAGTTTGCAAGCACTCCTGCCTGCTGTTCCCGCCAGCCGCGCACAATGCTCCCAAGCACGGGAGAAAAGCGCTTCGGGGTGGTGCTCTCTCCGGGCACTTTCAAGACCTCCTCGGCTGCCTCCAAAGGCCGGTTTGTAAGTACTCATTCCCGCTGCTTCCGCCAGCCACGCACAATGCTCCCAAGCCCGGGAGAAAAGCATTTTGGGGTGGTGCTCTCTCCGGGCCCTTGGAAGACCTCCCAGGCTGCCTCCAAAGGCCGGTTTGCAAGCACTCATGTCCGCTGTTCCCGACAGCCGCGCACAATGCTCCCAAGCCCGGGAGAAAAGCATTTTGGGGTGGTGATCAGTCCGGTGCCCTTGGAAGACCTCCCCGGCTGCCTCCAAAGGACAGTTTGCAAGCACTCATGCCCGCTGTTCCCGCCAGCCGCGCACAATGCTCCCAAGACCGTGAGAAAAGCGCTTCAAGGTGGTGTTCTACTAGGGACCATGGAGGACCTCGCCGGCTGCCCCCAAAGGCCGGTTTGCAAGCACTCCCACTCGCTGTTCCCGCCAGCCACACACAATGTTCCAAAACCCCGGAGAAAAGCGCTTCGAGGTGGTGCTCTCTCCGGGCCCTTGGAAGACCTCCCCGGCTGCCTCCAAAGGCCGGTTTGCAAGCATTCCTGCCTGCTGTTCCCGCCACACGCGCACAATGCTCCCAAGCCCGGAAGAAAAGCATTTTGGGGTGGTGCTCTCTCCGGGCCCTTGGAAGACCTCCCCGGCTGCCTCCAAAGGACAGTTTGCAAGAACTCATGCCCGCTGTTCCCGCCAGCCGCGCACAATGCTCCCAAGACCGGGAGAAATGCGCTTCGGGGTGGTGTTCTCTCCGGGCCCATGGAGGACCTCCCCGGCTGCCCCCAAAGGCCGGTTTGCAAGCACTCCCACTCGCTGTTCCCGCCAGCCACGCACAATCCTCCAAAACCCCGGAGAAAAGCGCTTCGGGGTGGTGTTCTCTCCGGGCCCATGGAGGACCTCCCCGGCTGCCCCCAAAGGCCGGTTTGCAAGCATTCCCACTAGCTGTTCCCGCCAGCCACGCAAATGCTCCCAAGCCCGGGAGAAAAGCATTTTGGGGTGGTGCTCTCTCCGGGCCCTTGCCCCTGTGCCTCGGGGCCAGGCAGGGGGTCCACACTCCCAGGCAAAGTCAGAACCACATGCACACGTCTGTTCCTGCCCCCTGCACCGGCAGAGAGCTCGGGGGAGCCAGAGTCTGTCAGGCAGCTGCTGGGCTGGCAGCCTGTGTGGGAAGGGGCAGAGCCGACCTAGGGGCAAGTTGGGCCTCTTGCTCTCCCTGCTGCCCTGAGGCTGCTGGGCCAAAGAGGTCTTGGACATCCAGCCCTTTGCTGGTCCCTTCCATCTGACGAGGCCCTCTGAGCTCCAGTACCTTGCAGTGTGGAGACAGACCCTGCCAGCAACCTCCTCTCCAAGGAGGCCTCAACCGAGGCCTAGTCCCAGGGAAAGGCACCAGCGGGGATGAACCTGGGGAGGCGCCCGGGAATGTCTGGACCCAGTCCCCGCAGCCTGCCCCTTGGTGGGGCAGTACCCCCGGAGGCCAGGAAGGTCTGGGCAAGTCTGGCCTGGGGCAGGGGCCCTGCTGGGTCCTGACCCCGGCCTGTGGGGCCTCTGAGCATGAGCGGCCCTCTCCCGCTGGAAGACCTCCCCGGCTGCCTCCAAAGGCCGATTTGACAACACTCGCGCCTGCTGTTCCCGCCAGGCACGCACAATGCTCCCAAGCCCGGGAAAAAAGCGCTTCGGGTTGGTGCTCTCACCGGGCCCTTGCCCCTGAGCCTGGGTGCAATGCAGGGGGAACACACTCCCAGGCCAAGGCAGAACCACATGCACACGTCTGTTCCTGGTCCCTGCACCGGCAGAGAGCTCGGGGGAGCCAGAGTATGCCAGGCAGCTGCTGGGCTGGCGGCCTGTGTGGAAAGGGGCAGAGCCGACCTAGGGGCAAGTTGGGCCTCTTGCTCTCCCTGCTGACCTGAGGCTGCTGGGCCAAAGAGGTCTTGGGCATCCAGCCCCTTGCTGGTCCCTTCCCTCTGATGAGGCCCTCTGAGATCCAGCACCTTGCAGTGTGGAGACAGCCCCTGCCAGCAACCTCCTCTCCAAGGAGGCCTCAACCGAGTCCTAGGCCTAGGGGAAAGGCACCAGCGGGGATGAGCCTGGGGAGGCGCCCGGCCATGTCTGGACCCAGTCCCCGCAGCCTGCCCCTTGGTGGGGCAGTACCCCCGGAGGCCAGGAAGGTCTGGGCAAGGCTGCCAGGGCAGGGACACTGCTGGGTCCTGCCCCTGGCCTGTGGGGCGTCTGAGCACAACCGGCACTCTCCCGCTGGAAGACCTCCCCGTCTGCCTCCAAAGGACGGTTTGCAAGCACTCCCACCCGCTGTTCCCGCCAGGCACGCACAATGCTCCCAAGCCTGGGAGAAAAGCGCTTCGGGGTGGTGCTCTCCTCGGGCCCTTGCCCCTGAGCCTGGGGGCCAGGCAGGTGGAACACACTCCCAGACCAAGGGAGAACGACATGCACACGTCTCTTCCTGCCCCCTACACCGGCAGAGAGCTCGGGGGAGCCAGAGACTGCCAGGCTGCTGCTGGGCTGGCTGCCTGTGTGGGACGGGGCAGAGCCGACCTAGGGGCAAGTTGGGCCTCTTGCTCTCCCTGCTGCCCTGAGGCTGCTGGGTCAAAGAGGTCTTGGGCATCCAGCCCTGTGCTGGTGCCTTCCCTCTGACGAGGCCCTCTGAGCTCCAGCACCTTGCAGTGTGGAGACAGCCCCTGTCAGCAACCTCCTCTCCAAAGAGGCCTCAACTGAGGCCTACGCCCAGGGGAAAGGCACCAGCGGGGATGATCCTGGGGAGGCGCACGGACATGTCTGGACCCAGTCTCCGCAGCCTGCCCCTTGGTGGGGCAGTACCCCCGGAGGCCAGGAAGGTCTGGGCAAGTCTGGCCAGGGGCAGGGGCCCTGCTGGGTCCTGACCGTGGCCTGTGGGGCCTCTGAGCACAACCGGCCCACTCCCACTGGAAGACCTCCCCGGCTGGCTCCAAAATCCTGTTTGCAAACACTCTCGCCCGCTGTTCACGTCAGGAATGCACAAAGCTCCCAAGCCGGGGAGAAAAGTGCTTCGGTGTGGTGCTCTCTCCGGGCCCTTGCCCCTGAGCCTGGGGGCAAGGCAGGGGGAACACACTCCCAGGCCAAGGCAGAACCACATGCCCACGTCTGTTCCTGTCCCCTGCACCGGCAGAGAGCTTGGGGGAGCCAGAGTCTGTCAGGCAGCTGCTGGGTTGGCCGCCTGTGTGGGAAGGGGCAGAGCTGCCCTAGGGGCAAGTTGGGCCACTTGCTCTCCCTGCTGCCCTGAGGCTGCTGGGCCAAAGATGTCTTGGGCATCCAGCCCCTTACTGGTCCCTTCTCTCTGACGAGGCCCTCTGAGCTCCAGCACCTTGAAGTGTGGAGACAGACCCTGCCAGCAACCTTCTCTCCAAGGAGGCCTCAACCGAGGCCTAACCCAGGGGAAAGGCACCAGCGGGGATTTGCCAGGGGAGGCGCCCGAGCATGTCTGGACCCAGTCCCCGCAGCCTGCCCCTTGGTGGGGCAGTACCCCCGGAGGCCAGGAAGGTCTGGGCAAGGCTGGCCAGGGGCAGGGGCCCTGCTGGGTCCTGCCCCTGGCCTGTGGGGCCTCTGAGCACAACCGGCCCTCTCCCACTGGAAGACCTCCCCGGCTGCCGCCAAAGGCCCGTTTGCAAGCGCTCCCGCCCACTGTTCCCAGCAGGCGTGCACAACGCTCCTAAGCCCGGGAGAAAAGCGCTTCGGGGTGGTGCTCTCTCCGGGCCCTTGCCCCTGAGCTTGGGGGCAAGGCAGGGTGTCCACACTCCCAGGCCAAGGCAGAACCACATGCACACGTCTGATCTGCCCCCTGCACCGGCAGAGAGCTCGGGGGAGCCAGAGTCTGTCAGGCAGCTGCTGGGCTGGCCGCCTGTGTGGGAAGTGGCAGAGCCGACCTAGGGGCAAGTTGGGCCTCTTGCTCTCCCTGCTGCCCTGAGGCTGCTGGGCCAAAGAGGTCTTGTGCATCCAGCCCCTTGCTGGTCCCTTCCCTCTGACGAGGCCCTCTGAGCTCCAGCACCTTGCAGTGTGGAGACAGCCCCTGCCAGCAACGTCCTCTCCAAGGAGGCCTCAACCGAGGCCTTGGCCCAGGGGAAAGGCACCAGCGGGGATGAGCCTGGGGAGTCGCCCGGGCATGTCTGGACCCAGTCCCCGCAGCCTGCCCCTTGGTGGGGCAGTACCCCCGGATGCAAGGAAGGTCTGGGAAAGGCTGGCCAGGGGCAGGGGACCTGCTGGGTCCTGCCCCTGGCCTGTGGGGCCTCTGAGCACAACCGGCCCTCTCCCACTGGAAGACCTCCCCGGCTGCCTCCAAAGGCCGGTTTGCAAGCACTCCCGCCCACTGTTCCCACCAAGCGCGCACAATGCTCCCAAGCCCGGGAGAAAAGCGCTTCGGGGTGGTGCTCTCTCCGGGCCCTTGCCCCTGAGCCTGGGGGCCAGGCAGGGGGTCCACTCTCCCAGGCCAAGGCAGAACCACATGCACACGTCTGTTCCTGCCCCCTGCACTGGCAGAGAGCTCGGGGGAGCCAGAGTCTGTCAGGCAGCTGCTGGGCTGGCCGCCTGTTTGGGAAGGGACAGAGCCGACCTAGGGGCAAGTTGGGCCTCTTGCTCTCCCTGCTGCCCTGAGGCTGCTGGGGCAAAGACGTCTTGGGCATCCAGCCCCTTGCTGGTCCCTTCCCTCTGACGAGGCCCTCTGAGCTCCAGCACCTTGCAGTGTGGAGACAGCCCCTGCCAGCAACCTCCTCTCCAAGGAGGCCTCAACCGAGGCCTAGGCCCAGGGGAAAGGCACCAGCGGGGATGAGCCTGGGGAGGCGCCCGAGCATGTCTGGACCCAGTCCCTGCAGCCTGCCCCTTGGTGGGGCAGTACCCCCTGAGGCCAGGAAGGTCTGGGCAAGGCTGGCCAGGGGCAGGGGCCCTGCTGGGTCCTGCCCCTGGCCTGTAGGGCCTCTGAGCACAACCGGCCCTCTCCCGCTGGAAGACCTCCCCGGCTGCCTCCAAAGGCCAGTTTGCCAACACTCCTGCCCGCTGTTCCCGCCAGGCACGCACAATGCTCCCAAGCCCAGGAGAAAAGCGCTTCGGGGTGGTGCTCTCTCCGGGCCCTTGCCCCTGAGCCTGTGGGCAAGGCAGGGGGAACACACTCCCAGACCAAGGCAGAACCACATGCACACGTCTGTTCCTGACCCCTGCACCGGCAGAGAGCTCGGAGGAGCCAGAGTCTGTCAGGCAGCTGCTGGGTTGGCTGCCTGTGTGGGAAGGGGCAGAGCCGACCTAGGGGCAAGTTGGGCCTCTTCCTCTCCCTGCTGCCCTGAGGCTGCTGGGCCAAAGAGGTCTTGGGCATCCAGCCCCTTGCTGGTCCCTTCCCGCTGACGAGGCCCTCTGAGCTCCAGCACCTTGCAGTGTGGAGACAGCCCCTGCCAGCAACCTCCTCTCCAAGGAGGCCTCAACCGAGGCCTAGGCCCAGGGGAAAGGCACCAGCGGGGATGAGCCTGGGGAGGCGCCCGGGCATGTCTGGACCAGTCCCCGCAGCCTGCCCCTTGGTGGGGTAGTATCCCCGGAGGCCAGGAAGGTCTGGGCAAGGCTGCCAGGGGCAGGGACACTGCTGGGTCCTGCCCCTGGCCTGTGGGGCGTCTGAGCACAACCGGCACTCTCCCGTTGCAAGACCTCCCCGGCTGCCTCCAAAGGCCGGTTTGCAAGCACTCAATCCCTCTGTTCCTGCCAGCCGCGCACAATGCTCCCAAGCCCAGGAGAAAAGCGCTTCGGGGTGGTGCCCTCTCCCGGCCCTTGGAACACCTCCCCGGCTGCCTCCAAAGGCTGGTTTTCAAGAACTCCCTCAAGCTGACCCGCCAGCCGCACACAATGCTCCCAAGCCCGGGAGAAAAGCATTTTGGGGTGGTGCTCTCTCCGGGCCCTTGGAAGACCTCCACGGCTGCCTCGAAAGGCCGGTTTGCAAGCACTCACGTCTGCTGTTCCCGACAGCCGCGCACAAAGCTCCCAATTCCGGGAGAAAAGTGCTTCGGGATGGTGCTCTCTCCGGGCCCTTGGAAGACCTCCCAAGCTGCCTCCAAAGGCCGGTTTGCAAGCACTCCCGCCCGCTGTTCCCGCCACCCTCGCACAATGCTCCCAAGCCCGGGAGAAAAGCGCTTCGGGGTGTTGTTCTCGCCGAGCCAATGGAGGACCTCCCTGGCTGCCCCCAAAGGCCGGTTTGCAAGCACTCCCACTCGCTGTTCCCGCCAGCCACGCACAATCCTCATAAACCCCGGAGAAAAGCGCTTCGGGGTGGTGTTCTCTCCTTGCCCATGGAAGACCTCCCGGGGTGCCCCCAAAGGCCGGTTTGGAAGCATTCCCACTCGCTGTTCCCGCCATCCACGCAAATGTTCCAAGCCCGGGAGAAAAGCGGTTCTGGGTGGTGCTCTCTCCTGGCCCTTGGAAGACCTCCCCGGCTGCCTCCAAAGGCCGGTTTGCAAGCACTCCTGCCCGCTGTTCCCACCAGCCACGCACAATGCTCCCAAGCCCGGGAGAAAAGCATTTTGGGGTGGTGCTCACACCGGGCCCTGGAAGACCTCCCCGGCTGCCTCCAAAGGACGGTTTTCAAGCACTCCTGCCTGCTGTTCCCGCCACCCGCGCACAATGCTCCCAAGCCCGGGAGAAAAGCGCTTCGGGGTGGTGCTCTCTACAGGCCCTTGGAAGACCTCCCCGGCTGCCTCCAAAGGCCGGTTTGCAAGGACTCCTTCCTGCTGTTCCCGCCAGCCACGCACAATGCTCCCAAGCCCGGGAGAAAAGCATTTTGGGGTGGTGCTCACTCCGGGCCCTTGGAAGACCTCCCCGGCTGCCTCCAATGGCCAGTTTGCAAGCACTCATGCCCACTGTTCCCACCAGCCGCGCTATGCTCCCAAGCACGGGAGAAAAGCTTTTTGGGGTGGTGCTCACACCGGGCCCTGGAAGACCTCCCCGGCTGCCTCCAAAGGCCGGTTTTCAAGCACTCCTGCCTGCTGTTCCCGCCACCTGCGCACAATGCTCCCAAGCCCAGGAGAAAAGCGCTTCGGGGTGGTGCTCTCTACAGGCCCTTGGAAGACCTCCCCGGCTGCCTGCAAAGGCCGGTTTGTAAGGACTCCTTCCTGCTGTTCCCGCCAGCCACGCACAATGCTCCCAAGCCCGGGAGAAAAGCATTTTGGGGTGGTGCTCACACCGGGCCCTGGAAGACCTCCCCGGCTGCCTCCAAAGGCCGGTTTGCAAGGACTCCTTCCTGCTGTTCCCGCCAGCCACGCACAATGCTCCCAAGCCCGGGAGAAAAGCTTTTTGGGGTGGTGCTCACACCGGGCCCTGGAAGACCTCCCCGGCTGCCTCCAAAGGACGGTTTTCAAGCACTCCTGCCTGCTGTTCCCGCCACCTGCGCACAATGCTCCCAAGCCCGGGAGAAAAGCGCTTCGGGGTGGTGCTCTCTACAGGCCCTTGGAAGACCTCCCCGGCTGCCTCCAAAGGCCGGTTTGCAAGCACTCATGTCCGCTGTTCCCGACAGCCGCGCACAATGCTCCCAAGCCCGGGAGAAAAGCATTTTGGGGTGGTGATCAGTCCGGTGCCCTTGGAAGAACTCCCCGGCTGCCTCCAAAGGACAGTTTGCAAGCACTCATGCCCGCTGTTCCTGCCAGCCGCGCACAATGCTCCCAAGACCGTGAGAAAAGCGCTTCGGGGTGGTGTTCTACTAGGGACCAGGAGGACCTCCCTGGCTGCCCCCAAAGGCCGGTTTGCAAGCACTCCCACTCGCTGTTCCCGCCAGCCACACACAATGTTCCAAAACCCCGGAGAAAAGCGCTTCGAGGTGGTGCTCTCTCCGGGCCCTTGGAAGACCTCCCCGGCTGCCTCCAAAGGCCGGTTTGCAAGCACTCCTGCCTGCTGTTCCCGCCACACGCGCACAATGCGCCCAAGCCCGGAAGAAAAGCATTTTGGGGTGGTGCTCTCTCCGGTCCCTTGGAAGACCTCCCGGGCTGCCTCCAAAGGCCGGTTTGCAAGCACTCATGTCCGCTGTTCCCGACAGCCGCGCACAATGCTCCCAAGCCCGGGAGAAAAGCATTTTGGGGTGGTGCTCACTCCGGGCCCTTGGAAGACCTCCCCGGCTGCCTCCAAAGGACAGTTTGCAAGAACTCATGCCCGCTGTTCCCGCCAGCCGCGCACAATGCTCCCAAGACCGGGAGAAATGCGCTTCGGGGTGGTGTTCTCTCCGTGCCCATGGAGGACCAGCCCAGCTGCCCCCAAAGGCCGGTTTGCAATCACTCCCACTCACTGTTCCCGCCAGCCACGCACATGCTCCAAAACACGGGAGAGAAGCGCTTTGGGGTGGTGCTCTCCCCAGCCCTTGGAAGACTTCCCTGGCTGCCTCCAAAGGACGGTTTGCAAGAACTCCCTCCCGCTGTCCCGCCAGCCGCACACAATGCTCCCAATCACGGGAGAAAAGCGCTTCGGGGTGGTGCTCTCTCAGGGCCCTTTGAAGACTTCCCCGGCTGCCTCCAATGGGCGGTATGCAAGCACTCATGCCCGCTGTTCCCACCAGCCATGCACAATGCTCCCAAGCACGGGAGAAAAGCATTTTGGGGTGGTGCTCACTCCTTGCCCTTGGAAGACCTCCGCGCCTGCCTCCAGGGCCGGTTTGCAAGCACTCCTGCCTGCTGTTCCCGCCACACGCGCACACTGCTCCCAAGCCCGGGAGAAAAGCGCATCGGGGTGGTGTTCTCTCCGGGCCCATGGAGGACCTCCCCGGCTGCCCCCAAAGGCCGGTTTGCAAGCATTCCCACTAGCTGTTCCCGCCAGCCACGCAAATGCTACCAAGCCCGGGAGAAAAGCATTTTGGGGTGGTGCTCTCTCCGGGCCCTTGCCCCTGTGCCTCGGGGCCAGGCAGGGGGTCCACACTCCCAGGCAAAGTCAGAACCACATGCACACGTCTGTTCCTGCCCCCTGCACCGGCAGAGAGCTCGGGGGAGCCAGAGTCTGTCAGGCAGCTGCTGGGCTGGCGGCCTGTGTGGGAAGGGGCAGAGCCGACCTAGGGGCAAGTTGGGCCTCTTGCTCTCCCTGCTGCCCTGAGGATGCTGGGCCAAAGAGGTCTTGGACATCCAGCCCTTTGCTGGTCCCTTCCATCTGACGAGGCCCTCTGAGCTCCAGCACCTTGCAGTGTGGAGACAGACCCTGCCAGCAACCTCCTCTACAAGGAGGCCTCAACCGAGGCCTAGTCCCAAGGAAAGGCACCAGCGCGGATGAACCTGGGGAGGCGCCCGGGAATGTCTGGACCCAGTCCCCGCAGCCTGCCCCTTGGTGGGGCAGTACCCCCGGAGGCCAGGAAGGTCTGGGCAAGTCTGGCCTGGGGCAGGGGCCCTGCTGGGTCCTGCCCATGGCCTGTGGGGCCTCTGAGCATGAGCGGCCCTCTCCCGCTCGAAGACCTCCCCGGCTGCCTCCAAAGGCCGATTTGACAACACTCGCGCCCGCTGTTCCCGCCAGGCACGCACAATGCTCCCAAGCCCGGGAAAAAAGCGCTTCGGGGTGGTGCTCTCACCGGGCCCTTGCCCCTGAGCCTGGGGGCAATGCAGGGGGAACACACTCCCAGGCCAAGGCAGAACCACATGCACACGTCTGTTCCTGGTCCCTGCACCGGCAGAGAGCTCGGGGGAGCCAGAGTATGCCAGGCAGCTGCTGGGCTGGCGGCCTGTGTGGAGAGAGGCAGAGCCGACCTAGGGGCAAGTTGGGCCTCTTGCTCTCCCTGCTGCCCTGAGGCTGCTGGGCCAAAGAGGTCTTGGGCATCCAGCCCCTTGCTGGTCCCTTCCCTCTGATGAGGCCCTCTGAGCTCCAGCACCTTGCAGTGTGGAGACAGCCGCTGCCAGCAACCTCCTCTCCAAGGAGGCCTCAACCGAGTCCTAGGCCTAGGGGAAAGGCACCAGCGAGGATGAGCTTGGGGAGGCGCCCGGCCATGTCTGGACCCAGTCCCCGCAGCCTGCCCCTTGGTGGGGCAGTACCCCCGGAGGCCAGGAAGGTCTGGGCAAGGCTGCCAGGGGCAGGGACACTGCTGGGTCCTGCCCTGGCCTGTGGGGCGTCTGAGCAAAACCGGCACTCTCCCGCTGGAAGACCTCCCCGTCTGCCTCCAAAGGACGGTTTGCACGCACTCCCACCCGCTGTTCCCGCCAGGCACGCACAATGCTCCCAAGCCCGGGAGAAAAGCGCTTCGGGGTGGTGCTCTCCTCGGTCCCTTGCCCCTGAGCCTGGGGGCCAGGCAGGTGGAACACACTCCCAGGCCAAGGGAGAACGACATGCACACGTCTGTTCCTGCCCCCTACACCGGCAGAGAGCTCGGGGGAGCCAGAGACTGCCAGGCTGCTGCTGGGTTGGCCGCCTGTGTGGGAAGGGGCAGAGCCGACCTAGGGGCAAGTCGGGCCTCTTGCTCTCCCTGCTGCCTTGAGGCTGCTGGGCCAAAGATGTCTTGGGCATCCAGCCCCTTATTGGTCCCTTCTCTCTGACGAGGCCCTCTGAGCTCCAGAACCTTGCAGTGTGGAGACAGCCCCTGCCAGCAACCTCCTCTCCAAGGAGGCCTCAAACGAGGCCTAGGCCCAGGGGAAAGGCACCAGCGGGGATGAGCCTGGGGAGGCGCCCGAGCATGTCTGGACCCAGTCCGCGCAGCCTGCCCCTTGGTGGGGCAGTACCCACGAAGGCCAGGAAGGTCTGGGCAAGGTTGGCCAGGGGCAGGGGCCCTGCTGGGTCCTGCCCCTGGCCTGTGGGGCCTCTGAGCACAACCGGCCCTCTCCCACTGGAAGACCTCCCCGGCTGCCTCCAAAGGCCGGTTTGCAAGCGCTCCCGCCCACTGTTCCCATCAGGCGTGCACAATGCTCCTAAGCCCGGGAGAAAAGCGCTTCGGGGTGGTGCTCTCTCTGGGCCCTTGCCCCTGAGCTTGTGGGCAAGGCAGGGTGTCCACACTCCCAGGCCAAGGCAGAACCACATGCACACGTCTGATCTGCCCCCTGCACCGGCAGAGAGCTCGAGGCAGCCAGAGCCTGTCAGGCAGCTGCTGGGCTGGCCGCCTGTGTGGGAAGTGGCAGAGCCGACCTAGGGGCAAGTTTGGCCTCTTGTTCTCCCTGCTGCCCTGAGGCTGCTGGGCCAAAGAGGTCTTGGGCATCCAGCCCCTTGCTGGTCCCTTCCCTCTGACGAGGCCCTCTGAGCTCCAGCACCTTGCAGTGTGGAGACAGCCCCTGCCAGCAACCTCCTCTCCAAGGAGGCCTCAACCGAGGCCTAGGCCCAGGGGAAAGGCACCAGCGGGGATGAGCCTGGGGAGGCGCCCGGGCATGTCTGGACCCAGTCCCCGCAGCCTGCCCCTTGGTGGGGCAGTACCCCCGGAGGCCAGGAAGGTCTGGGAAAGGCTGGCCAGGGGCAGGGGACCTGCTGGGTCCTGCCCCTGGCCTGTGGGGCCTCTGAGCACAACCGGCCCTCTCCCACTGGAAGACCTCCCCGGCTGCCTCCAAAGGCCAGTTTGCCAACACTCCTGCCCGCTGTTCCCGCCAGGCACGCACAATGCTCCCAAGCCCGGGAGAAAAGCGCTTCGGGGTGGTGCTCTCTCCGGGCCCTTGCCCCTGAGCCTGTGGGCAAGGCAGGGGGAACACACTCCCAGACCAAGGCAGAACCACATGCACACGTCTGTTCCTGTCCCCTGCACCGGCAGAGAGCTCGGGGGAGCCAGAGTCTCTCAGGCAGGTGCTGGTCTGGCCACCTGTGTGGGAAGGGGCAGAACCGACCTAGGGGCAAGTTGGGCCTCTTGCTCTCCCTGCTGCCCTGAGGCTGCTGGGCCAAAGAGGTCTTGGGCATCCAGCCCCTTGCTGGTCCCTTCCCTCTGACGAGACCCTCTGAGCTCCAGCACCTTGCAGTGTGGAGACAGCACCTGCCAGCAATCTCCTCTCCAAGGAGGCCTCAACCGAGGCCTAGGCCCAGGGAAAAGGCACCAGCGGGGTTGAGCCAGGGGAGGCGCCCGTGCATGTCTGGACCCTGTCCTCGCAGCCTGCCCCTTGGTGGGGCAGTACCCCCGGAGGCCAGCAAGGTCTGGGCAAGGCTGGCCAGGGGCAGGGGCCCTGCTGGGTCCTGCCCCTGGCCTGTGGGGCCTCTGAGCACAACCGGCCCTCTCCCACTGGAAGACCTCCCCGGCTGCTCCAGAGGCCAGTTTACAAGCACTCCCGCCCACTGTTCCCGCCAGGCGCGCACAATGCTCCCAAGCCCGGGAGAAAAGCGCTTCGGGGTGGTGGTCTCTCCGGGCCCCTGCCCCTGAGCCTGGGGGCCAGGCAGGGGATCCACAGTCCCAGGCCAAGGCAGAACCATATGCACACGTCTGTTCCTGCCCCATCCACCGGCAGAGAGCTGGGGGGAGCCAGAGTCTGTCAGGCAGCTGCTGGGCTGGCCGCCTGTGTGGGAAGGGGCAGAGCCGACCTAGGGGCAAGTTGGGCCTCTTCCTCTCCCTGCTGCCCTGAGGCTGCTGGGCCAAAGAGGTCTTGGGCATCCAGCCCCTTGCTGGTCCCTTCCCTCTGACGAGGCCCTCTGAGCTCCAGCACCTTGCAGTGTGGAGACAGCCCCTGCCAGCAACCTCCTCTCCAAGGAGGCCTCAACCGAGGCCTAGGCCCAGGTGAAAGGCACCAGCGGGAATGAGCCAGTGGAGGCGCACGGGCATGTCTGGACCCAGTCCCAGCAGCCTGCCCCTTGGTGGGGCAGTACCCCCGGAGGCCAGGAATGTCTGGGCAAGGCTGCCAGGGGCAGGGACCCTGCTGGGTCCTGCCCCTGGCCTTTGGGGCCTCTGAGCACAACCGGAACTCTCCCGCTGGAAGACCTCCCCGGCTGCCTCCAAAGGCCGGTTTGCAAGCGCTCCCGCCCGCTGTTCCCGCCAGGCACGCACAATGCTCCCAAGCCCGGGAGAAAAGCGCTTCGGGGTGTTCCTCTCTCCGGGCCCTTGCCCCTGAGCCTGGGGTCCAGGCAGTGGGTCCACACTCCCAAACCAAGGCAGAACCACATGCACACGACTGTTCCTGACCCCTGCACCGGCAGAGAGCTCGGGGGAGCCAGAGTCTGTCAGGCAGCTGCTGGGCTGGCTGCCTGTGTGGGAAGGGGGATAGCCGACCTAGGGGCAAGTTGGGCCTCTTGCTCTCCCTGCTGCCCTGAGGCTGCTGGGCCCAAGAGGTCTTGGGCATCCAGCCCCTTGCTGGTCCCTTTCCTCTGACGAGGCCCTCTGAGCTCCAGCACCTTGCAGTGTGGAGACAGCCCCTGCCAGCAACCTCCTCTCCAAGGAGGCCTCAACCGAGGCCTAGGCCCAGGGGAAAGGCACCAGCGGGGATGAGCCTGGGGAGGCGCCCGGGCATGTCTGGACCCAGTCCCCGCAGCCTGCCCCTTGGTGGGGCTGTAACCCCGGAGGCAGGAAGGTCTGGGCAAGGCTGCCCAGGGGCAGGGGCCCTGCTGGGTCCTGCCCCTGGCCTGTGGGGCCTCTGAGCACAACCGGCCCTCTCCCACTGGAAGACCTCCCCGGCTGCCTCCAAAGGCCGGTTTGCAAGCACTCCCGCCCACTGTTCCCACCAGGCGCGCACAATGCTCCCAAGCCCTGGAAAAGAGTGATTCGGGGTGGTGCTCTCTCCGGGCCCTTGCCCCTGAGCCTGGGGGCCAGGCAGGGGTCCACACACCCAAGCCAAGGCAGAACGACATGCACACCTCTGGTCCTGCCCCTGCACCGGCAGAGAGCTCGGGGGAACCAGAGTCTGTCAGGCAGCTGCTGGGCTGGCCGCCTGTGTGGGAAGGGGCAGAGCAGACCTAGGGACAAGTTGGGCCTCTTGCTCTCCCTGCTGCCCTGAGGCTGCTGGGCCAAAGAGGTCTTGGGCATCCAGCCCCTTGCTGGTCCCTTCCCGCTGACGAGGCCCTCTGAGCTCCAGCACCTTGCAGTGTGGAGACAGCCCCTGCCAGCAACCTCCTCTCCAAGGAGGCCTCAAGCAAGGCCTAGGCCCAGGTGAAAGGCACCAGCGAGGATGAGCCAGGGGAGGCGCCCGGGCAGGTCTGGACCCAGTCCCCTCAGCCTGCCCCTTGGTGGGGCAGTACCCCCGGAACCCAGGAAGGTCTGGGCAAGGCTGGCCAGGGGCAGGGGCCCTGCTGGGTCCTTCCCCTGGCCTGTGGGGCCTCTGAGCACAACCGGCCCTCTCCCGCTGGAAGACCTCCCCGGCTGCCTCCAAAGGCCGATTTGGCAACACTCCCGCCCGCTGTTCCCGCCAGGCACGCACAATGCTCCCAAGCCTGGGAGAAAAGCACTTCAGGGTGGTGCTCTCTCCGGACCCTTGCCCCTGAGCCTGGGGGCAATGCAGGGGGAACACACTCCAGGCCAAGGCAGAACCACATGCACACGTCTGTTCCTGCCCCCTGCACCGGCAGAGAGCTCGGGGGAGCCAGAATCTGCCAGGCAGCTGCTGGGTTGGCCGCCTGTGTGGGAAGGGGCAGAGCCGACCTAGGGGCAAGTTGGGCCTCTTGCTCTCCCTGCTGCCCTGAGGCTGCTGGGACAAAGAGGTCTTGTGCATCCAGCCCCTTGCTGGACCCTTCCCTCTGACGAGGCCCTCTGAGCTCCAGCACCTTGCAGTGTGGAGACAGCCCCTGCCAGCAACCTCCTCTCCAAGGAGGCCTAAACCGAGGCCTAGGCCCAGGGGAAAGGCACAGGGGGGATGAGCCAGGGGAGGCGCCCGGGCATGTCTGGACCCAGTCCCCGCAGCCTGCCCCTTGGTGGGGCAGTACCCCCGGAGGCCAGGAAGATCTGGGCAAGGCTGGCCAGGGGCAGGGGCCCTGCTGGGTCCTGCCCATGGCCCGTGGGGCCTCTGAGCACAACCGGCCCTCTCCCGCTGGAAGAACTCCCCGACTGCCTCCAAAGGCCAGTTTGCCAACACTCCTGCCCGCTGTTCCCGCCAGGCACGCACAATGCTCCCAAGCCCCGGAGAAAAGCACTTCGGGGTGGTGCTCTCTCCGGGCCCTTGCCCCTGTGCCTGTGGGCAAGGCAGGGGCAACACACTCCCAGACCAAGGCGGAACCACATGCACACGTCTGTTCCTGTCCCCTGCACCGGCAGAGAGCTCGGGGGAGCCAGAGTCTCTCAGGCAGGTGCTGGGCTGGCCGCCTGTGTGGGAAGGGGCAGAGCCGACCTAGGGGCAAGTTGGGCCTCTTGCTCTCCCTGCTGCCCTGAGGCTGCTTGGCCAAAGTGGTCTTGGGCATCCAGCCCCTTACTGGTCCCTTCCCTCTGACGAGGCCCTCTGAGCTCCAGCACCTTGCAGTGTGGAGACAGCACCTGCCAGCAATCTCCTCTCCAAGGAGGCCTCAACCGAGGCCTAGGCCCAGGGGAAAGGCAGCAGCGGGGTTGAGCCAGGGGAGGCGCCCGGGCATGTCTGGACCCTGTCCCCGCAGCCTGCCCCTTGGTGGGGCAGTACCCCCGGAGGCCAGGAAGGTCTGGGCAAGGCTGGCCAGGGGCAGGGGCCCTGCTAGGACCTGCCCCTGGCCTGTGGGGCCTCTGAGCACAACTGGCCCTCTCCCACTGTAAGACCTCCCCGGCTGCCTTCAAAGGCCGGTTTGCAAGCACTCCCGCCCACTGTTCCCGCCAGGCGCGCACAATGTTCCCAAGCCCGGGAGAAAAGCGCTTCGGGGTGGTGGTCTCTCAGGGCCCTTGCCCCTGAGCCTGGGGGCCAGGCAGGGGATCCACAGTCCCAGGCCAAGGCAGAACCACATGCACACGTCTGTTCCTGCCCCCTCAACCGGAAGAGAGCTGTGGGGAGCCAGAGTCTGTCAGGCAGCTGCTCGGCTGGCCGCCTGTGTGGGAAGGGGCAGAGCCGACCTAGGGGCAAGTTGGGCCTCTTGCTCTCCCTGCTGCCCTGAGGCTGCTGGGCCAAAGAGGTCTTGGGCATCCAGCCCCTTGCTGGTCCCTTCCCTCTGACGAGGCCCTCTGAGTTCCAGCACCTTGCAGTGTGGAGACAGCCCCTGCCAGCAACCTCCTCTCCAAGGAGGCCTCAACCGAGGCCTAGGCACAGGGGAAAGGCACCAGCGGGGATGAGCCAGTGGAGGCGCACGGGCATGTCTGGATCCAGTCCCCGCAGCCTGCCCCTTGGTGGGGCAGTACCCCCGGAGGCCAGGAAGGTCTGGGCAAGGCTGACCAGGGGCAGGGGCCCTGCTGGGTCCTGCCCCTGGCCTGTGGGGCCTCTGAGCACAACCGGCCCTCTCCCACTGGAAGACCTCCCCGGCTGCCTCCAAAGGCCGGTTTGCAAGCACTCCCGCCCACTGTTCCCGCCAGGCACGCACAATGCTCCCAAGCCCGGGAGAAAAGCGCTTCGGGGTGGTGGTCTCTCCGGGCCCTTGCCCCTGTGCCGGGGGGCCAGGCAGGGGATCCACAGTCCCAGGTCAAGGCAGAACCACATGCACACGTCTGGTCCTGCCCCCTCCACCGGCAGAGAGTTGGGGGGAGCCAGAGTCTGTCAGGCAGCTGCTGGGCTGGCTGCCTGTGTGGGAAGGGGCAGAGCCGACCTAGGGGCAAGTTGGGCCTCTTGCTCTCCCTGCTCCGCTGAGGCTGCTGGGCCAAAGAGTTCTTGGGCATCCAGCCCCTTGCTGGTCCCTTCCCTCTGACGAGGCCCTCTGAGCTCCAGCACGTTGCAGTGTGGAGACAACCCCTGCCAGCAACCTCCTCTCCAAGGAGGCTTCAATTGAGGCTTAGGCCCAGGGGAAAGGCACCAGCGGGGATGAGCCTGGGGAGGCGCCCGGCCATGTCTTGACCCAGTCCCCGCAGCCTGCCCCTTGGTGGGGCAGTACCCCCGGAGGCCAGGAAGGTCTGGGCAAGGCTGCCAGGGCAGGGACACTGCTGGGTCCTGCCCCTGGCCTGTGGGGCGTCTGCGTACAACCGACACTCTCCCACTGGAAGACCTCCCCGTCTGCCTCCAAAGGACGGTTTGCAAGCACTCCCACCCGCTGTTCCCGCCAGGCACGCACAATGCTCCCAAGGCTGGGAGAAAAGCGCTTCGGTGTGGTGCTCTCCTCGGGCCCTTGCCCCTGAGCCTGGGGGCCAGGCAGGTGGAACACACTCCCAGACCAAGGGAGAACGACATGCATACGTCTGTTCCTGCCCCCTACACCGGCAGAGAGCTCGGGGGAGCCAGAGACTGCCAGGCTGCTGCTGGGCTGGCTGCCTGTGTGGGACGGGGCAGAGCCGACCTAGGGGCAAGTTGGGCCTCTTGCTCTCCCTGCTGCCCTGAGGCTGCTGGGTCAAAGATGTCTTGGGCATCCAGCCCTGTGCTGGTGCCTTCCCTCTGACGAGGCCCTCTGAGCTCCAGCACCTTGCAGTGTGGAGACAGCCCCTGTCAGCATCCTCCTCTCCAAAGAGGCCTCAACTGAGGCCTACACCCAGGGGAAAGGCACCAGCGGAGATGATCCTGGGGAGGCGCACGGACATGTCTGGACCCAGTCTCCGCAGCCTGCCCCTTGGTGGGGCAGTACCCCCGGAGGCCAGGAAGGTCTGGGCAAGTCTGGCCAGGGGCAGGGGCCCTGCTGGGTCCTGCCCCTGGCCTGTGGGGCCTCTGAGCACAAACGGCCCACTCCCACTGGAAGACCTCCCCGGCTGGCTCCAAAGTCCTGTTTGCAAACACTCTCGCCCGCTGTTCACGTCAGGAATGCACAAAGCTGCCAAGCCGGGGAGAAAAGCGCTTCGGTGTGGTGCTCTCTCCGGGCCCTTGCCCCTGAGCCTGGGGGCAAGGCAGGGGGAACACACTCCCAGGCCAAGGCAGAAACACATGCCCACGTCTGTTCCTGTCCCCTGCACCGGCAGAGAGCTTGGGGGAGCCAGAGTCTGTCAGGAAGCTGCTGGGTTGGCCGCCTGTGTGGGAAGGGGCAGAGCCGCCCTAGGAGCAAGTTGGGCCACTTGCTCTCCCTGCTGCCCTGAGGCTGCTGGGCCAAAGATGTCTTGGGCATCCAGCCCCTTACTGGTCCCTTCTCTCTGACGAGGCCCTCTGAGCTCCAGCACCTTGAAGTGTGGAGACAGCCCCTGCCAGCAACCTCCTCTCCAAGGAGGCCTCAACCGAGGCCTAGGCCCAGGGGAAAGGCACCAGCGGGGATTTGCCAGGGGAGGCGCCCGAGCATGTCTGGACCCAGTCCCCGCAGCCTGCCCCTTGGTGGGGCAGTACCCCCGGAGGCCAGGAAGGTCTGGGCAAGGCTGGCCAGGGGCAGGGGCCCTGCTGGGTCCTGCCCCTGGCCTGTGGGGCCTCTGAGGACAACCGGCCCTCTCCCACTGGAAGACCTCCCCGGTTGCCTCCAAAGGCCCGTTTGCAAACGCTCCCGCCCACTGTTCCCAGCAGGCGTGCACAATGCTCCTAAGCCCGGGAGAAAAGCGCTTCGGGGTGGTGCTCTCTCCGGGCCCTTGCCCCTGAGCTTGGGGGCAAGGCAGGGTGTCCACACTCCCAGGCAAAGGTAGAACCACATGCACACGTCTGATCTGCCTCCTGCACCGGCAGAGAGCTCGGGGGAGCCAGAGTCTGTCAGGCAGCTGCTCGGCTGGCCGACTGTGTGGGAAGTGGCAGAGCCGACCTAGGGGCAAGTTGGGCCTCTTGCTCTCCCTGCTGCCCTGAGGCTGCTGGGCCAAAGAGGTCTTGGGCATCCAGCCCCTTGCTGGTCCCTTCCCTCTGACGAGGCCCTCTGAGCTCCAGCACCTTGCAGTGTGGAGACAGCCCCTGCCAGCAACGTCCTCTCCAAGGAGGCCTCAACCGAGGCCTAGGCCCAGGGGAAAGGCACCAGCGGGGATGAGCCTGGGGAGTCGCCCGGGCATGTCTGGACCCAGTCCCCGCAGCCTGCCCCTTGGTGGGGCAGTACCCCCGGATGCCAGGAAGGTCTGGGAAAGGCTGGCCAGGGGCAGGGGACCTGCTGGGTCCTGCCCCTGGCCTGTGGGGCCTCTGAGCACAACCGGCCCTCTCCCACTGGAAGACCTCCCCGGCTGCCTCCAAAGGCCGGTTTGCAAGCACTCCCGCCCACTGTTCCCACCAAGCGCGCACAATGCTCCCAAGCCCGGGAGAAAAGCGCTTCGGGGTGGTGCTCTCTCCGGGCCCTTTCCCCTGAGCCTGGGGGCCAGGCAGGGGGTCCACTCTCCCAGGCCAAGGCAGAACCACATGCACACGTCTGTTCCTGCCCCCTGCACCGGCAGAGAGCTCGGGGGAGCCAGAGTCTGTCAGGCAGCTGCTGGGCTGGCCGCCTGTTTGGGAAGGGGCAGAGCCGACCTAGGGGCAAGTTGGGCCTCTTGCTCTCCCTGCTGCCCTGAGGCTGCTGGGCCAAAGAGGTCTTGGGCATCCAGCCCCTTGCTGGTCCCTTCCCTCTGACGAGGCCCTCTGAGCTCCAGCACCTTGCAGTGTGGAGACAGCCCCTGCCAGCAACCTCCTCTCCAAGGAGGCCTCAACCGAGGCCTAGGCCCAGGGGAAAGGCACCAGCGGGGATGAGCCTGGGGAGGCGCCCGGGCATGTCTGGACCCAGTCCCTGCAGCCTGCCCCTTGGTGGGGCAGTACCCCCAGAACCCAGGAAGGTCTGGGCAAGGCTGGCCAGGGGCAGGGGCCCTCCTGGGTCCTGCCCCTGGCCTGTAGGGCCTCTGAGCACAACCGGCCCTCTCCCGCTGGAAGACCTCCCCGGCTGCCTCCAAAGGCCGGTTTTCACGCACTCCTGCCTGCTGTTCCCGCCACATGCGCACAATGCACCCAAGCCCGGGAGAAAAGCGCTTCGGGGTGGTGCTCTCTCCCGGCCTTTGGAAGACTTCCCCGGCTGCCTCCAAAGGCCAGTTTGCAAGGACTCAGGCCCGCTGTTCCCGCCAGCTGCGCACAATGCTCCCAAGCCCGGGAGAAAAGCATTTTGGTGTGGTGCTCTCTCCGGGCCCTTGGAAGACCTCCCCGGCTGCCTCCAAAGGCCGGTTTGCAAGCACTCCCGCCCGCTGTTCCCGCCAGGCACGCACAATGCTCCCAAGCCCGGGAGAAAAGCCCTTCGGGGTGGTGCTCTCTCCGGGCCCTTGCCCCTGAGCCTGGGGGCCAGGCAGGGGGAACACACTCCCAGGCCAAGGCAGAACGACATGCACACGTCTGTTCCTGCCCCCTACACCGGCAGAGAGCTCGGGGGAGCCAGAGACTGCCAGGCTGCTGCTGGGCTGGCTGCCTGTGTGGGACGGGGCAGAGCCGACCTAGGGGCAAGTTGGGCCTCTTGCTCTCTCTGCTGCCCTGAGGCTGCTGGGTCAAAGAGGTCTTGGGCATCCAGCCCTTTGCTGGTCCCTTCCCTCTGACGAGGCCCTCTGAGCTCCAGCACCTTGCAGTGTGGAGACAGCCCCTGCCAGCAACCTCCTCTCCAAAGCGGCCTCAACCGAGGCCTACGCCCAGGGAAAAGGCACCAGCGGGGATGATCCTGGGGAGGCGCACGGACATGTCTGGACCCAGTCCCCGCAGCCTGCCCCTTGGTGGGGCAGTACCCCCGGCGGCAGGAAGGTCTGGGCAAGGCTGCCAGGGGCAGGGGCCCTGCTGGGTCCTGCCCCTGGCCTGTGGGGCCTCTGAGCACAACCGGCCCTCTCCCACTGGAAGACCTCCCCGGCTGCCTCCAAAGGCCGGTTTGCCAACACTCCCGCCCGCTGTTCCCGCCAGGCACGCACAATGCTCCCAAGCCCGGGAGAAAAGCGCTTCGGGTTGGTGCTCTCTCCGGGCCCTTGCCCCTGAGCCTGGGTGCCAGGCAGGGGGAACACACCCCCAGGCCAAGGCAGAACCACATGCACACGTCTGTTCCTGCCCCCTGCACCGGCAGAGAGCTCGGGGGAGACAGAGTCTGTCAGGCAGCTGCTGGGCTGGCCGCCTGTGTGGGAAGGGGCAGAGCCGACCTAGGGGCAAGTTGGGCCTCTTGCTCTCCCTGCTGCCCTGAGGCTGCTGGGCCAAAGAGGTCTTGGGCATCCAGCCCCTTGCTGGTCCCTTCCCTCTGACGAGGCCCTCTGAGCTCCAGCACCTTGCAGTGTGGAGACAGCCCCTGCCAGCAACCTCTTCTCCAAGGAGGCCTCAACCGAGGCCTAGGCCCAGGGGAAAGGCACCAGCGGGGATGAGCCAGTGGAGGCGCACGGGCATGTCTGGACCCAGTCCCCGCAGCCTGCCCCTTGGTGGGGCAGTACCCCCGGAGGCCAGGAAGGTCTGGGCAAGGCTGGCCAGGGGCAGGGGCCATGCTGGGTCCTGCCCCTGGCCTGTGGGGCCTCTGAGCACAACCGGCCCTCTCCCACTGGAAGACCTCCCCGGCTGCCTCCAAAGGCCGGTTTGCCAACACTCCCGCCCGCTGTTCCCGCCAGGCACGCACAATGCTCCCAAGCCCGGGAGAAAAGCGCTTCGGTGTGGTGCTCTCTCCGGGACCTTGTCCCTGAGCCTGGGGGCAAGGCAGGGGGAACACACCCCCAGGCCAAGGCAGAACCACATGCCCACGTCTGTTCCTGTCCCCTGCACCGGCAGAGAGCTTGGGGGAGCCAGAGTCTGTCAGGCAGCTGCTGGGTTGGCCGCCTGTGTGGGAAGGGACAGAGCCGCCCTAGGGGCAAGTTGGGCCTCTTGCTCTCCCTGCTGCCCTGAGGCTGCTGGGCCAACGATGTCTTGGGCATCCAGCCCCTTACTGGTCCCTTCTCTCTGACGAGGCTCTCTGAGCTCCAGCACCTTGCAGTGTGGAGACAGCCCCTGCCAGCAACCTCCTCTCCAAGGAGGCCTCAACCGAGGCCTAGGCCCAGGGGAAAGGCACCAGCGGGGATGAGCCAGGGGAGGCGCCCGAGCATGTCTGGACCCAGTCCCCGCAGCCTGCCCCTTGGTGGGGCAGTACCCCCGGAGGCCAGGAAGGTCTGGGCAAGGCTGGCCAGGGGCAGGGGCCCTGCTGGGTCCTGCCCCTGGCCTGTGGGGCCTCTGAGCACAACCGGCCCTCTCCCACTGGAAGACCTCCCCGGCTGCCTCCAAAGGCCGGTTTGCAAGCGCTCCCACCCACTGTTCCCAGCAGGCGTGCACAATGCTCCTAAGCCCGGGAGAAAAGCGCTTCGGGGTGGTGCTCTCTCCGGGCCCTTGCCCCTGAGCCTGGGGGCAAGGCAGGGTGTCCACACTCCCAGGCCAAGGCAGAACCACATGCACACGTCTGATCTGCCCCCTGCCCCGGCAGAGAGCTCGGGGGAGCCAGAGTCTGTCAGGCAGCTGCTGGGCTGGCCGCCTGTGTGGGAAGTGGCAGAGCCGACCTAGGGGCAAGTTGGGCCTCTTGCTCTCCCTGCTGCCCTGAGGCTGCTGGGCCAAAGAGGTCTTGGGCATCCAGCCCCTTGCTGGTCCCTTCCCTCTGACGAGGCCCTCTGAGCTCCAGCACCTTGCAGTGTGGAGACAGCCCCTGCCAGCAACCTCCTCTCCAAGGAGGCCTAAACCGAGGCCTAGGCCCAGGGGAAAGGCACCAGCAAGGATGAGCCTGGGGAGGCGCCCGGGCATGTCTGGACCCAGTCCCCGCAGCCTGCCCCTTGGTGGGGCAGTACCCCCGGAGGCCAGGAAGGTCTGGGAAAGGCTGGCCAGGGGCAGGGGACCTGCTGGGTCCTGCCCCTGGCCTGTGGGGCCTCTGAGCACAACCGGCCCTCTCCCACTGAAAGACCTCCCCGGCTGCCTCCAAAGGCCGGTTTGCAAGCACTCCCGCCCACTGTTCCCGCCAGGCGCGCACAATGCTCCCAAGCCCGGGAGAAAAGCGCTTCGGCGTGGTGGTCTCTCCGGGCCCCTGCCCCTGAGCCTGGGGGCCAGGCAGGGGATCCACAGTCCCAGGCCAAGGCAGAACCACATGTACACGTCTGTTCCTGCCCCCTCCACCGGCAGAGAGCTGGGGCGAGCCAGAGTCTGTCAGGCAGCTGCTGGGCTGGCCGCCTGTGTGGGAAGGGGCAGAGCCGACCTAGGGGCAAGTTGGGCCTCTTGCTCTTCCTGCTGCCCTGAGGCTGCTGGGCCAAAGAGGTCTTGGGCATCCAGCCCCTTGCTGGTCCCTTCCCTCTGACGAGGCCCTCTGAGCTCCAGCACCTTGCAGTGTGGAGACAGCCCCTGCCAGCAACCTCCTCTCCAAGGAGGCCTCAACCGAGGCCTAGGCCCAGGGGAAAGGCACCAGCGGGGATGAGCCTGGGGAGGCGCCCGGGCATGACTGGACCCAGTCCCCGCAGCCTGCCCCTTGGTGGGGCAGTACCCCCGGAGGCCAGGAAGGTCTGGGCAAGGCTGGCCAGGGGCAGGGGCCCTGCTGGGTCCTGCCCCTGGCCTGTGGGGCCTCTGAGCACAACCGGCCCTCTCCCACTGGAAGACCTCCCCGGCTGCCTCCAAAGGCCGGTTTGCCAACACTCCCGCCCGCTGTTCCCGCCAGGCACGCACAATTCTCCAAAGCCCGGGAGAAAAGCGCTTCGGGGTGTTGCTCTCTCCGGGCCCTTGCCCCTGAGCGTGGGGGCCAGGCAGTGGGTCCACACTCCCAGACAAGGCAGAACCACATGCACACGTCTGTTCCTGACCCCACACCGGCAGAGAGCTCGGGTGAGCCAGAGTCTGTCAGGCAGCTGCTGGGCTGGCCGCCTGTGTGGGAAGGGGCAGAGCCGAATAGGGGCAAGTTGAGCCTCTTGCTCTCCCTGCTGCCCTGAGGCTGCTGGGCCAAAGAGGTCTTGGGCATCCAGCCCCTTGCTGGTCCCTTCCCTCTGACGAGGCCCTCTGAGCTCCAGCACCTTGCAGTGTGGAGACAGCCCCTGCCAGCAACCTCCTCTCCAAGGAGGCCTCAACCGAGGCCTAGGCCCAGGGGAAAGGCACCAGCGGGGATGAGCCTGGGGAGGTGCCCGGGCATGTCTGGACCCAGTCCCCGCAGCCTGCCCCTTGGCGGGGCTGTAAGCCCGGAGGCAGGAAGTTCTGGGCAAGGCTGGCCAGGGGCAGGGGCTCTGCTGGGTCCTGCCCCTGGCCTGTGGGGCCTCTGAGCACAACCGGCCCTCTCCCACTGGAAGACCTCCCAGGCTGCCTCCAAAGGCCGGTTTGCAAGCACTCCCGCCCACTGTTCCCACCAAGCGCGCACAATGCTCCCAAGCCCGGGAGAAAAGTGCTTCGGGTTGGTCCTCTCTCCGGGCCCTTGCCCCTGAGCCTGAGGGCCAGGCAGGGGGTCCACACTCCCAGTCCAAGGCAGAACCACATGCACACGTGTGATCCTGCCCTCTGCACCGGCAGAGAGCTGGGGGGAGCCAGAGTCTGTCAGGCAGCTGCTAGGTTTGCCGCCTGTGTGGGAAGGGGCAGAGCCGACCTAGGGGCAAGTTGGGCCTCTTGCTCTCCCTGCTGCCCTGAGGCTGCTGGGCCAAAGAGGTCTTGGGCATCCAGCCCCTTGCTGGTCCCTTCCCTCTGACGAGGCCCTCTGAGCTCCAGCACCTTGCAGTGTGGAGACAGCCCCTGCCAGCAACCTCCTCTCCAAGGAGGCCTCAACCGAGGCCTAGGCCCAGGGGAAAGGCACCAGCGGGGATGAGCCTGGGGAGGCGCCTGGGCATGTCTGGACCCAGTCCCCGCAGCCTGCCCCTTGGTGGGGCTGTAACCCCGGAGGCAGGAAGGTCTGGGCAAGGCTGGCCAGGGGCAGGGGCCCTGCTGGGTCCTGCCCCTGGCCTGTGGGGCCTCTGAGCACAACCGGCCCGCTCCCACTGGAAGACCTCCCCGGCTGCCTCCAAAGGCCGGTTTGCAAACACTCCCGCCCGCTGTTCACGTCAAGAATGCACAAAGCTCCCAAGCCGGGGAGAAAAGCGCTTCGGTGTGGTGCTCTCTCCGGGCCCTTGCCCCTGAGCCTGGGGGCAAGGCAGGGGGAACACACTCCCAGGCCAAGGCAGAACCACATGCCCACGTCTGTTCCTGTCCCCTGCACCGGCAGAGAGCTTGGGGGAGCCAGAGTCTGTCAGGCAGCTGCTGGGTTGGCCGCCTGTGTGGGAAGGGCAGAGCCGCCCTAGGGGCAAGTTGGGCCTCTTGCTCTCCCTGCTGCCCTGAGGCTGCTGGGCCAAAGATGTCTTGGGCATCCAGCCCCTTACTGGTCCCTTCTCTCTGACGAGGCTCTCTGAGCTCCAGCACCTTGCAGTGTGGAGACAGCCCCTGCCAGCAACCTCCTCTCCAAGGAGGCCTCAACCGAGGCCTAGGCCCAGGGGAAAGGCACCAGCGGGGATGAGCCAGGGGAGGCGCCCGAGCATGTCTGGAACCAGTCCCCGCAGCCTGCCCCTTGGTGGGGCAGTACCCCCGGAGGCCAGGAAGGTCTGGGCAAGGCTGGCCAGGGGCAGGGGCCCTGCTGGGTCCTGCCCCTGGCCTGTGGGGCCTCTGAGCACAACCGGCCCTCTCCCACTGGAAGACTTCCCCGGCTGCCTCCAAAGGCCGGTTTTCAAGCACTCCTGCCTGCTGTTCCCGCCACCTGCGCACAATGCTCCCAAGCCCGGGAGAAAAGCATTTTGGGGTGGTGCTCTCTACAGGCCCTTGGAAGACCTCCCCGGCTGCCTCCAAAGGCCAGTTTGCAAGCACTCATGCCCGCTGTTCCCACCAGCCGCGCACAATGCTCCCAAGCCCGGGAGAAAAGCTTTTTGGGATGGTGCTCACACCGGGCCCTGGAAGACCTCCCCGGCTGCCTGCAAAGGCCGGTTTTCAAGCACTCCTGCCTGCTGTTCCCGCCACCAGCGCACAATACTCCCAAGCCCGGGAGAAAAGCGCTTCGGGCTGGTGCTCTCTACAGGCCCTTGGAAGACCTCCCCGGCTGCCTCCAAAGGCCGGTTTCCAAGCACTCCCGCCCGCTATTCCCGACAGGCACGCACAATGCTCCCAAGCCCGGGAGAAAAGCCCTTCGGGGTGGTGCTCTCTCCGGGCCCTTGCCCCTGAGCCTGGGGGCCAGGCAGGGGGAACACACTCCCAGGCCAAGGCAGAACGACATGCACACGTCTGTTCCTGCCCCCTACACCGGCAGAGAGCTCGGGGGAGCCAGAGACTGCCAGGCTGCTGCTGGGCTGGCTGCCTGTGTGGGACGGGGCAGAGCCGACCTAGGGGCAAGTTGGGCCTCTTGCTCTCCCTGCTGCCCTGAGGCTGCTGGGTCAAAGAGGTCTTGGGCATCCAGCCCTTTGCTGGTCCCTTCCCTCTGACGAGGCCCTCTGAGCTCCAGCACCTTGCAGTGTGGAGACAGCACCTGCCAGCAATCTCTTCTCCAAGGAGGCCTCAACCGAGGCCTAGGCCCAGAGAAAAGGCACCAGCGGGGATGAGCCAGTGGAGGCGCACGGACATGTCTGGACCCAGTCCCCGCAGCCTGCCCCTTGGTGGGGCAGTACCCCCGGAGGCCAGGAAGGTCTGGGCAAGGCTGGCCAGGGGCAGGGGCCCTGCTGGGTCCTGCCCCTGGCCTGTGGGGCCTCTGAGCACAACCGGCCCTCTCCCACTGGAAGACCTCCCCGGCTGCCTCCAAAGGCCGGTTTGCCAACACTCCCGCCCACTGTTCCCGCCAGGCACGCACAATGCTCCCAAGCCCGGGAGAAAAGCGCTTCGGGGTGTTGCTGTCTCCGGGCCCTTGCCCCTGAGCCTGGGGTCCAGGCAGTGGGTCCACACTCCCAGACCAAGGCAGAACACATGCACACGTCTGTTCCTGACCCCTGCACCGGCAGAGAGCTCGGGGGAGCCAGAGTCTGTCAGGCAGCTGCTGGGCTGGCTGCCTGTGTGGGAAGGGGCAGAGCCGACCTAGGGGCAAGTTGGGCGTTTTGCTCTCCCTGCTGCCCTGAGGCTGCTGGGCCAAAGAAGTCTTGGGCATCCAGCCCCTTGCTGGTCCCTTCCCTCTGACGAGGCCCTCTGAGCTCCAGCACCTTGCAGTGTGGAGACAGCTCTTGCCAGCAACCTCCTCTCCAAGGAGGCCTCAACCGAGGCCTAGGCCCAGGGGAAAGGCACCAGCGGGGATGAGCCTGGGGAGGCGCCCGGGCATGTCTGGACCCAGTCCCCGCAGCCTGCCCCTTGGTGGGGCAGTACCCCCGGAGGCCAGGAAGGTCTGGGCAAGGCTGCCAGGGGCAGGGACACTGCTGGGTCCTGTCCCTGGCCTGTGGGGCGTCTGAGCACAACCGGCACTCTCCCGCTGGAAGACCTCCCTGGCTGCCTCCAAAGGACGGTTTGCAAGCACTCCCACCCGCTGTTCCCGCCAGGCACGCACAATGCTCCCAAGCCCGGGAGAAAAGCGCTTCGGGGTGGTGCTCTCTCCGGGCCCTTGCCCCTGAGCCTGGGGGCCAGGCAGGTGGAACACACTCCCAGGCCAAGGGAGAACGACATGCACACGTCTGTTCCTGCCCCCTACATCGGCAGAGAGCTCGGGGGAGCCAGAGACTGCCAGGCTGCTGCTGGACTGGCTGCCTGTGTGGTACGGGGCAGAGCCGACCTAGGGGCAAGTTGGGCCTCTTGCTCTCCCTGCTGCCCTGAGGCTGCTGGGTCAAAGAGGACTTGGGCATCCAGCCCTTTGCTGGTGCCTTCCCTCTGACGAGGCCCTCTGAGCTCCAGCACCTTGCAGTGTGGAGACAGCCCCTATCAGCAACCTCCTCTCCAAAGAGGCCTCAACCGAGGCCTACACCCAGGGGAAAGGCACCAGCGGGGATGATCCTGGGGAGGCGCACGGACATGTCTGGACCCAGTCTCCGCAGCCTGCCCCTTGGTGGGGCAGTACCCCCGGAGGCCAGGAAGGTCTGGGCAAGTCTGGCCAGGGGCAGGGCCCTGCTGGGTCCTGACCCTGGCCTGTGGGGCCTCTGAGCACAACCGGCCCTCTCCCACTGGAAGACCTCCCCGGCTGCCTCCAAAGGCTGGTTTGCAAGTGCTCCCGCCCACTGTTCCCAGCAGGCGTGCACAATGTTCCCAAGCCCGGGAGAAAAGCGCTTCAGGGTGGTGCTCTCTCCGGGCCCTTGCCCCTGAGCCTGGGGTCAAGGCAGGGTGTCCACACTCCCAGGCCAAGGCAGAACCACATGCACACGTCTGATCTGCCCCCTGTACCGGCAGAGAGCTCGGGGGAGCCAGAGTCTGTCAGGCAGCTGCTGGGCTGGCCGCCTGTGTGGGAAGGGGCAGAGCCGACCTAGGGGCAAGTTGGGCCTCTTGCTCTCCCTGCTGCCCTGAGGCTGCTGGGCCAAAGAGGTCTTGGGCATCCAGCCCCTTGCTGGTCCCTTCCCTCTGACGAGGCCCTCTGAGCTCCAGCACCTTGCAGTGTGGAGACAGCCCCTGCCACCAACCTCCTCTCCAAGGAGGCCTCAACCAAGGCCTAGGCCCAGGGGAAAGGCACCAGCGGGGATGAGCCTGGGGAGGCGCCCGGGCATGTCTGGACCCAGTCCCCGCAGCCTGCCCCTTGGTGGGGCTGTAACCCCGGAGGCAGGAAGTTCTGGGCAAGGCTAGCCAGGGGCAGGGGCGCTGCTGGGTCCTGCCCCTGGCCTGTAGGGCCTCTGAGCACAACCGGCCCTCTCCCACTGGAAGACCTCCCCAGCTGCCTCCAAAGGCCAGTTTTCCAACACTCCTGCCCGCTGTTCCCGCCAGGCATGCACAATTCTCCAAAGCCCGGGAGAAATGCGCTTCGGTGTGGTGCTCTCTCCGGGCCCTTGCCCCTGAGCGTGGGGGCCAGGCAGTGGGTCCACACTCCCAGACAAGGCAGAACCACATGCACACGTCTGTTCCTGACCCCACACCGGCAGAGAGCTCGGGTGAGCCAGAGTCTGTCAGGCAGCTGCTGGGCTGGCCGCCTGTGTGGGAAGGGGCAGAGCCGAATAGGGGCAAGTTGAGCCTCTTGCTCTCCCTGCTGCCCTGAGGCTGCTGGGCCAAAGAGGTCTTGGGCATCCAGCCCCTTGCTGGTCCCTTCCCTCTGACGAGGCCCTCTGAGCTCCAGCACCTTGCAGTGTGGAGACAGCCCCTGCCAGCAACCTCCTCTCCAAGGAGGCCTCAACCGAGGCCTAGGCCCAGGGGAAAGGCACCAGCGGGGATGAGCCTGGGGAGGCGCCCGGGCATGTCTGGACCCAGTCCCCGCAGCCTGCCCCTTGGCGGGGCTGTAAGCCCGGAGGCAGGAAGGTCTGGGCAAGGCTGGCCAGGGGCAGGGGCTCTGCTGGGTACTGCCCCTGGCCTGTGGGGCCTCTGAGCACAACCGGCCCTCTCCCACTGGAAGACCTCCCCGGCTGCCTCCAAAGGCCGGTTTGCAAGCACTCCCGCCCACTGTTCCCACCAAGCGCGCACAATGCTCCCAAGCCCGGGAGAAAAGCGCTTCGGGTTGGTGCTCTCTCCGGGCCCTTGCCCCTGAGCCTGAGGGCCAGGCAGGGGGTCCACACTCCCAGGCCAAGGCAGAACCACATGCACACGTCTGATCCTGCCCTCTGCACCGGCAGAGAGCTGGGGGGAGCCAGAGTCTGTCAGGCAGCTGCTAGGTTTGCCGCCTGTGTGGGAAGGGGCAGAGCCGACCTAGGGGCAAGTTGGGCCTCTTGCTCTCCCTGCTGCCCTGAGGCTGCTGGGCCAAAGAGGTCTTGGGCATCCAGCCCCTTGCTGGTCCCTTCCCTCTGACGAGGCCCTCTGAGCTCCAGCACCTTGCAGTGTGGAGACAGCCCCTGCCAGCAACCTCCTCTCCAAGGAGGCCTAAACCGAGGCCTAGGCCCAGGGGAAAGGCACCAGCGGGGATGAGCCAGTGGAGGCTCACGGGCATGTCTGGACCCAGTCCCCGCAGACTGCCCCTTGGTGGGGCAGTACCCCCGGAGGCCAGGAAGGTCTGGGCAAGGCTGGCCAGGGGCAGGGGCCCTGCTGGGTCCTGCCCCTCGCCTGTGAGGACTCTGAGCACAACCGGCCCTCTCCCATTGGAAGACCTCCCCGGCTGCCTCCAAAGTCCTGTTTGCAAACACTCCCGCCCGCTGTTCACGCCAGGCTGGCACAATGCTCCCAAGCCCGGGAGAAAAGCGCTTCGGGGTGGTGCTCTCTCCGGGCCCTTGCCCCTGAGCCTGGGGGCAAGGCAGGGGGAACACACTCCCAGGCCAAGGCAGAACCACATGCCCACGTCTGTTCCTGTCCCCTGCACCGGCAGAGAGCTTGGGGGAGCCAGAGTCTGTCAGGCAGCTGCTGGGCTGGCCGCCTGTGTGGGAAGGGGCAGAGCCGACCTAGGGGCAAGTTGGGCCTCTTGCTCTCCCTGCTGCCCTGAGGCTGCTGGGCCAAAGAGGTCTTGGGCATCCAGCCCCTTGCTGGTCCCTTCCCTCTGACGAGGCCCTCTGAGCTCCAGCACCTTGCAGTGTGGAGACAGCCCCTGCCAGCAACCTCCTCTCCAAGGAGGCCTCAACCGAGGCCTAGGCCCAGGGGAAAGGCACCAGCGGGGATGAGCCTGGGGAGGCGCCCGGGCATGTCTGGACCCAGTCCCCGCAGCCTGCCCCTTGGTGGGGCTGTAACCCCGGAGGCAGGAAGGTCTGGGCAAGGCTGGCCAGGGGCAGGGGCTCTGCTGGGTCCTGCCCCTGGCCTGTGGGGCCTCTGAGCACAACCGGCCCGCTCCCACTGGAAGACCTCCCCGGCTGCCTCCAAAGGCCGGTTTGCAAACACTCCCGCCCGCTGTTCACGTCAAGAATGCACAAAGCTCCCAAGCCGGGGAGAAAAGCGCTTCGGTGTGGTGCTCTCTCCGGGCCCTTGCCCCTGAGCCTGGGGGCAAGGCAGGGGGAACACACTCCCAGGCTAAGGCAGAACCACATGCCCACGTCTGTTCCTGTACCCTGCACCGGCAGAGAGCTTGGGGGAGCCAGAGTCTGTCAGGCAGCTGCTGGGTTGGCCGCCTGTGTGGGAAGGGGCAGAGCCGCCCTAGGGGCAAGTTGGGCCTCTTGCTCTCCCTGCTGCCCTGAGGCTGCTGGGCCAAAGATGTCTTGGGCATCCAGCCCCTTACTGGTCCCTTCTCTCTGACGAGGCTCTCTGAGCTCCAGCACCTTGCAGTGTGGAGACAGCCCCTGCCAGCAACCTCCTCTCCAAGGAGGCCTCAACCGAGGCCTAGGCCCAGGGGAAAGGCACCAGCGGGGATGAGCCAGGGGAGGCGCCCGAGCATGTCTGGACCCAGTCCCCGCAGCCTGCCCCTTGGTGGGGCAGTACCCCCGGAGGCCAGGAAGGTCTGGGCAAGGCTGGCCAGGGGCAGGGGCCCTGCTGGGTCCTGCCCCTGGCCTGTGGGGCCTCTGAGCACAACCGGCCCTCTCCCATTGGAAGACTTCCCCGGCTGCCTCCAAAGGCCGGTTTTCAAGCACTCCTGCCTGCTGTTCCCGCCACCTGCGCACAATGCTCCCAAGCCCGGGAGAAAAGCATTTTGGGGTGGTGCTCTCTACAGGCCCTTGGAAGACCTCCCCGTCTGCCTCCAAAGGCCAGTGTGCAAGCACTCATGCCCGCTGTTCCCACCAGCCGCGCACAATGCTCCCAAGCCCGGGAGAAAAGCTTTTTGGGATGGTGCTCACACCGGGCCCTGGAAGACCTCCCCGGCTGCCTGCAAAGGCCGGTTTTCAAGCACTCCTGCCTGCTGTTCCCGCCACCAGCGCACAATACTCCCAAGCCCGGGAGAAAAGCGCTTCGGGCTGGTGCTCTCTACAGGCCCTTGGAAGACCTCCCCGGCTGCCTCCAAAGGCCGGTTTCCAAGCACTCGCGCCCGCTATTCCCGACAGGCACGCACAATGCTCCCAAGCCCGGGAGAAAAGCCCTTCGGGGTGGTGCTCTCTCCGGGCCCTTGCCCCTGAGCCTGGGGGCCAGGCAGGGGGAACACACTCCCAGGCCAAGGCAGAACGACATGCACACGTCTGTTCCTGCCCCCTACACCGGCAGAGAGCTCGGGGGAGCCAGAGACTGCCAGGCTGCTGCTGGGCTGGCTGCCTGTGTGGGACGGGGCAGAGCCGACCTAGGGGCAAGTTGGGCCTCTTGCTCTCCCTGCTGCCCTGAGGCTGCTGGGTCAAAGAGGTCTTGGGCATCCAGCCCTTTGCTGGTCCCTTCCCTCTGACGAGGCCCTCTGAGCTCCAGCACCTTGCAGTGTGGAGACAGCACCTGCCAGCAATCTCTTCTCCAAGGAGGCCTCAACCGAGGCCTAGGCCCAGAGGAAAGGCACCAGCGGGGATGAGCCAGTGGAGGCGCACGGGCATGTCTGGACCCAGTCCCCGCAGCCTGCCCCTTGGTGGGGCAGTACCCCCGGAGGCCAGGAAGGTCTGGGCAAGGCTGGCCAGGGGCAGGGGCCCTGCTGGGTACTGCCCCTGGCCTGTGGGGCCTCTGAGCACAACCGGCCCTCTCCCACTGGAAGACCTCCCCGGCTGCCTCCAAAGGCCGGTTTGCCAACACTCCCGCCCGCTGTTCCCGCCAGGCACGCACAATGCTCCCAAGCCCGGGAGAAAAGCGCTTCGGGGTGTTGCTGTCTCCGGGCCCTTGCCCCTGAGCCTGGGGTCCAGGCAGTGGGTCCACACTCCCAGACCAAGGCAGAACACATGCACACGTCTGTTCCTGACCCCTGCACCGGCAGAGAGCTCGGGGGAGCCAGAGTCTGTCAGGCAGCTGCTGGGCTGGCCGCCTGTGTGGGAAGGGGCAGAGCCGACCTAGGGGCAAGTTGGGCCTCTTGCTCTCCCTGCTGCCCTGAGGCTGCTGGGCCAAAGAAGTCTTGGGCATCCAGCCCCTTGCTGGTCCCTTCCCTCTGACGAGGCCCTCTGAGCTCCAGCACCTTGCAGTGTGGAGACAGCTCTTGCCAGCAATCTCCTCTCCAAGGAGGCCTCAACCGAGGCCTAGGCCCAGGGGAAAGGCACCAGCGGGGATGAGCCTGGGGAGGCGCCCGGGCATGTCTGGACCCAGTCCCCGCAGCCTGCCCCTTGGTGGGGCAGTACCCCCGGAGGCCAGGAAGGTCTGGGCAAGGCTGCCAGGGGCAGGGACACTGCTGGGTCCTGTCCCTGGCCTGTGGGGCGTCTGAGCACAACCGGCACTCTCCCGCTGGAAGACCTCCCTGGCTGCCTCCAAAGCACGGTTTGCAAGCACTCCCACCCGCTGTTCCCGCCAGGCACGCACAATGCTCCCAAGCCCGGGAGAAAAGCGCTTCGGGGTGGTGGTCTCTCCGGGCCCTTGCCCCTGAGCCTGGGGGCCAGGCAGGTGGAACACACTCCCAGGCCAAGGGAGAACGACATGCACACGTCTGTTCCTGCCCCCTACACCGGCAGAGAGCTCGGGGGAGCCAGAGACTGCCAGGCTGCTGCTGGACTGGCTGCCTGTGTGGTACGGGGCAGAGCCGACCTAGGGGCAAGTTGGGCCTCTTGCTCTCCCTGCTGCCCTGAGGCTGCTGGGTCAAAGAGGACTTGGGCATCCAGCCCTTTGCTGGTGCCTTCCCTCTGACGAGGCCCTCTGAGCTCCAGCACCTTGCAGTGTGGAGACAGCCCCTGTCAGCAACCTCCTCTCCAAAGAGGCCTCAACCGAGGCCTACACCCAGGGGAAAGGCACCAGCGGGGATGATCCTGGGGAGGCGCACGGACATGTCTGGACCCAGTCTCCGCAGCCTGCCCCTTGGTGGGGCAGTACCCCCGGAGGCCAGGAAGGTCTGGGCAAGTCTGGCCAGGGGCAGGGGCCCTGCTGGGTCCTGACCCTGGCCTGTGGGGCCTCTGAGCACAACCGGCCCTCTCCCACTGGAAGACCTCCCCGGCTGCCTCCAAAGGCTGGTTTGCAAGTGCTCCCGCCCACTGTTCCCAGCAGGCGTGCACAATGTTCCCAAGCCCGGGAGAAAAGCGCTTCAGGGTGGTGCTCTCTCCGGGCCCTTGCCCCTGAGCCTGGGGTCAAGGCAGGGTGTCCACACTCCCAGGCCAAGGCAGAACCACATGCACACGTCTGATCTGCCCCCTGTACCGGCAGAGAGCTCGGGGGAGCCAGAGTCTGTCAGGCAGCTGCTGGGCTGGCCGCCTGTGTGGGAAGGGGCAGAGCCGACCTAGGGGCAAGTTGGGCCTCTTGCTCTCCCTGCTGCCCTGAGGCTGCTGGGCCAAAGAGGTCTTGGGCATCCAGCCCCTTGCTGGTCCCTTCCCTCTGACGAGGCCCTCTGAGCTCCAGCACCTTGCAGTTTGGAGACAGCCCCTGCCACCAACCTCCTCTCCAAGGAGGCCTCAACCAAGGCCTAGGCCCAGGGGAAAGGCACCAGCGGGGATGAGCCTGGGGAGGTGCCCGGGCATGTCTGGACCCAGTCCCCGCAGCCTGCCCCTTGGTGGGGCTGTAACCCCGGAGGCAGGAAGTTCTGGGCAAGGCTAGCCAGGGGCAGGGGCCCTGCTGGGTCCTGACCCTGGCCTGTGGGGCCTCTGAGCACAACCGGCCCTCTCCCACTGGAAGACCTCCCCGGCTGCCTCCAAAGTCCTGTTTGCAAACACTCCCGCCCGCTGTTCCCGCCAGGCACGCACAAAGCTCCCAAGCCGGGGAGAAAAGCGCTTCGGTGTGGTGCTCTCTCCGGGCCCTTGCCCCTGAGCCTGGGGGCAAGGCAGGGGGAACACACTCCCAGGCCAAGGCAGAACCACATGCCCACGTCCTTTCCTGTCCCCACACCGGCAGAGAGCTTGGGGGAGCCAGAGTCTGTCAGGCAGCTGCTGGGTTGGCCGCCTGTGTGGGAAGGGGCAGAGCCGCCCTAGGGGCAAGTTGGGCCTCTTGCTCTCCCTGCTGCCCTGAGGCTGCTGGGCCAAAGATGTCTTGGGCATCCAGCCCCTTACTGGTCCCTTCTCTCTGACGAAGCTCTCTGAGCTCCAGCACCTTGCAGTGTGGAGACAGCCCCTGCCAGCAACCTCCTCTCCAAGGAGGCCTCAACCGAGGCCTAGGCCCAGGGGAAAGGCACCAGCAGGGATGAGCCAGGGGAGGCGCCCGAGCATGTCTGGACCCAGTCCCCGCAGACTGCCCCTTGGTGGCGCAGTACCCCCGGAGGCCAGGAAGGTCTGGGCAAGGCTGGCCAGGGGCAGGGGCCCTGCTGGGTCCTGCCCCTGGCCTGTGGGGCCTCTGAGCACAACCGGCCCTCTCCCACTGGAAGACCTCCCCGGCTGCCTCCAAAGGCCGGTTTTCAAGCGCTCCCGCCCACTGTTCCCAGCAGGCGTGCACAATGCTCCTAAGCCCGGGAGAAAAGCGCTTCGGGGTGGTGCTCTCTTTGGGCCCTTGCCCCTGAGCCTGGGGGCAAGGCAGGGTGTCCACTCTCCCAGGCCAAGGCAGAACCACATGCACACGTCTGATCTGCCCCCTGCACCGGCAGAGAGCTCGGGGGAGCCAGAGTCTGTCAGGCAGCTGGTGGGCTGGCCGCCTGTGTGGGAAGTGGCAGAGCTGACCTAGGGGCAAGTTGGGCCTCTTGCTCTCCCTGCTGCCCTGAGGCTGCTGGGCCAAAGACGTCTTGGGCATCCAGCCCATTGCTGGTCCCTTCCCTCTGACGAGGCCCTCTGAGCTCCAGCACCTTGCAGTGTGGAGACAGCCCCTGCCAGCAACCTCCTCTCCAAGGAGGCCTCAACCGAGGCCTAGGCCAAGGGGAAAGGCACCAGCAAGGATGAGCCTGGGGAGGCGCCCGGGCATGTCTGGACCCAGTCCCCGCAGCCTGCCCCTTGGTGGGGCAGTACCCCCGGAGGCCAGGAAGGTCTGGGAAAGGCTGGCCAGGGGCAGGGGACCTGCTGGGTCCTGCCCCTGGCCTGTGGGGCCTCTGAGTACTACCGGCCCTCTCCCACTGGAAGACCTCCCCGGCTGCCTCCAAAGGCCGGTTTGCAAGCACTCCCGCCCACTGTTCCCGACAGGCGCGCACATGTTCCCAAGCCCGGGAGAAAAGCGCTTCGGGGTGATGGTCTCTCCGGGCCCCTGCCCCTGAGCTTGGGGGCCAGGCAGGGGATCCACAGTCCCAGGCCAAGGCAGAACCACATGTACACTTCTGTTCCTGCCTCCTCCACCGGCAGAGAGCTGGGGGGAGCCAGAGTCTGTCAGGCAGCTGCTGGGCTGGCCGCCTGTGTGGGAACGGCAGAGCCGACCTAGGGGCAAGTTGGGCCTCTTGCTCTCCCTGCTGCCCTGAGGCTGCTGGGCCAAAGAGGTCTTGGGCATCCAGCCCCTTACTGGTCCCTTCCGTCTGACGAGGCCCTCTGAGCTCCAGCACCTTTCAGTGTGGAGACAGCCCCTGCCAGCAACCTCCTCTCCAAGGAGGCCTCAACCGAGGCCTAGGCCCAGGGGAAAGGCACCAGCGGGGATGAGCCAGTGGAGGCGCTCGGGCATGTCTGCACCCAGTCCCCGCAGCCTGCCCCTTGGTGGGGCAGTACCCCCGGAGGCCAGGAAGGTCTGGGCAAGGCTGGCCAGGGGCAGGGGCCCTGCTGGGTCCTGCCCCTGGCCTGTGGGGCCTCTGAGCACAACCGGCCCTCTCCCACTGGAAGACCTCCCTGGCTGCCTCCAAAGGCCGGTTTGCCAACACTCCCGCCCGCTGTTCCCGCCAGGCGCGCACAATGCTCCCAAGCCCGGGAGAAAAGCGCTTCGGGGTGGTGCTCTCTCCGGGCCCTTGCCCCTGAGCCTGGGGGCCAGGCAGTGTGTCCACACTCCCAGACCAAGGCAGAACCACATGCACACGTCTATTCCTGACCCCTGCACCGGCAGAGAGCTCGGGGGAGCCAGAGTCTGTCCGGCAGCTCCTGGGCTGGCCGCCTGTGTGGGAAGGGGCAGAGCCGACCTAGGGGCAAGTTGGGCCTCTTCCTCTCCCTGCTGCCCTGAGGCTGCTGGGCCAAAGAGGTCTTGGGCATCCAGCCCCTTGCTGGTCCCTTCCCTCTGACGAGGCCCTCTGAGCTCCAGCACCTTGCAGTGTGGAGACAGCCCCTGCCAGCAACCTCCTCTCCAATGAGGCCTCAACCGAAGCCTAGGCCCGGGGGAAAGGCACCAGCGGGGATGAGCCTGGGGAGGCGCCCGGGCATGTCTGGACCCAGTCCCCGCAGCCTGCCCCTTGGTGGGGCAGTACCCCCGGAGGCCAGGAAGGTCTGGGCAAGGCTGGCCAGGGGCAGGGGCCCTGCTGGGTCCTGCCCCTGGCCTGTGGGGCCTCTGAGCACAACCGGCCCTCTCCCACTGGAAGACCTCCCTGGCTGCCTCCAAAGGCCGGTTTGCCAACACTCCCGCCCGCTGTTCCCGCCAGGCACGCACAATTCTCCAAAGCCCGGGAGAAAAGCGCTTCGGGGTGTTGCTCTCTCCGGGCCCTTGCCCCTGAGCGTGGGGGCCAGGCAGTGGGTCCACACTCCCAGACAAGGCAGAACCACATGCACACGTCTGTTCCTGACCCCACACCGGCAGAGAGCTCGGGTGAGCCAGAGTCTGTCAGGCAGCTGCTGGGCTGGCCGCCTGTGTGGGAAGGGGCAGAGCCGAATAGGGGCAAGTTGAGCCTCTTGCTCTCCCTGCTGCCCTGAGGCTGCTGGGCCAAAGAGGTCTTGGGCATCCAGCCCCTTGCTGGTCCCTTCCCTCTGACGAGGCCCTCTGAGCTCCAGCACCTTGCAGTGTGGAGACAGCCCCTGCCAGCAACCTCCTCTCCAAGGAGGCCTCAACCGAGGCCTAGGCCCAGGGGAAAGGCACCAGCGGGGATGAGCCTGGGGAGGCGCCCGGGCATGTCTGGACCCAGTCCCCGCAGCCTGCCCCTTGGCGGGGCTGTAAGCCCGGAGGCAGGAAGGTCTGGGCAAGGCTGGCCAGGGGCAGGGGCTCTGCTGGGTCCTGCCCCTGGCCTGTGGGGCCTCTGAGCACAACCGGCCCTCTCCCACTGGAAGACCTCCCAGGCTGCCTCCAAAGGCCGGTTTGCAAGCACTCCCGCCCACTGTTCCCACCAAGCGCGCACAATGCTCCCAAGCCCGGGAGAAAAGTGCTTCGGGTTGGTCCTCTCTCCGGGCCCTTGCCCCTGAGCCTGAGGGCCAGGCAGGGGGTCCACACTCCCAGTCCAAGGCAGAACCACATGCACACGTGTGATCCTGCCCTCTGCACCGGCAGAGAGCTGGGGGGAGCCAGAGTCTGTCAGGCAGCTGCTAGGTTTGCCGCCTGTGTGGGAAGGGGCAGAGCCGACCTAGGGGCAAGTTGGGCCTCTTGCTCTCCCTGCTGCCCTGAGGCTGCTGGGCCAAAGAGGTCTTGGGCATCCAGCCCCTTGCTGGTCCCTTCCCTCTGACGAGGCCCTCTGAGCTCCAGCACCTTGCAGTGTGGAGACAGCCCCTGCCAGCAACCTCCTCTCCAAGGAGGCCTCAACCGAGGCCTAGGCCCAGGGGAAAGGCACCAGCGGGGATGAGCCTGGGGAGGCGCCTGGGCATGTCTGGACCCAGTCCCCGCAGCCTGCCCCTTGGTGGGGCTGTAACCCCGGAGGCAGGAAGGTCTGGGCAAGGCTGGCCAGGGGCAGGGGCCCTGCTGGGTCCTGCCCCTGGCCTGTGGGGCCTCTGAGCACAACCGGCCCGCTCCCACTGGAAGACCTCCCCGGCTGCCTCCAAAGGCCGGTTTGCAAACACTCCCGCCCGCTGTTCACGTCAAGAATGCACAAAGCTCCCAAGCCGGGGAGAAAAGCGCTTCGGTGTGGTGCTCTCTCCGGGCCCTTGCCCCTGAGCCTGGGGGCAAGGCAGGGGGAACACACTCCCAGGCCAAGGCAGAACCACATGCCCACGTCTGTTCCTGTCCCCTGCACCGGCAGAGAGCTTGGGGGAGCCAGAGTCTGTCAGGCAGCTGCTGGGTTGGCCGCCTGTGTGGGAAGGGCAGAGCCGCCCTAGGGGCAAGTTGGGCCTCTTGCTCTCCCTGCTGCCCTGAGGCTGCTGGGCCAAAGATGTCTTGGGCATCCAGCCCCTTACTGGTCCCTTCTCTCTGACGAGGCTCTCTGAGCTCCAGCACCTTGCAGTGTGGAGACAGCCCCTGCCAGCAACCTCCTCTCCAAGGAGGCCTCAACCGAGGCCTAGGCCCAGGGGAAAGGCACCAGCGGGGATGAGCCAGGGGAGGCGCCCGAGCATGTCTGGAACCAGTCCCCGCAGCCTGCCCCTTGGTGGGGCAGTACCCCCGGAGGCCAGGAAGGTCTGGGCAAGGCTGGCCAGGGGCAGGGGCCCTGCTGGGTCCTGCCCCTGGCCTGTGGGGCCTCTGAGCACAACCGGCCCTCTCCCACTGGAAGACTTCCCCGGCTGCCTCCAAAGGCCGGTTTTCAAGCACTCCTGCCTGCTGTTCCCGCCACCTGCGCACAATGCTCCCAAGCCCGGGAGAAAAGCATTTTGGGGTGGTGCTCTCTACAGGCCCTTGGAAGACCTCCCCGGCTGCCTCCAAAGGCCAGTTTGCAAGCACTCATGCCCGCTGTTCCCACCAGCCGCGCACAATGCTCCCAAGCCCGGGAGAAAAGCTTTTTGGGATGGTGCTCACACCGGGCCCTGGAAGACCTCCCCGGCTGCCTGCAAAGGCCGGTTTTCAAGCACTCCTGCCTGCTGTTCCCGCCACCAGCGCACAATACTCCCAAGCCCGGGAGAAAAGCGCTTCGGGCTGGTGCTCTCTACAGGCCCTTGGAAGACCTCCCCGGCTGCCTCCAAAGGCCGGTTTCCAAGCACTCCCGCCCGCTATTCCCGACAGGCACGCACAATGCTCCCAAGCCCGGGAGAAAAGCCCTTCGGGGTGGTGCTCTCTCCGGGCCCTTGCCCCTGAGCCTGGGGGCCAGGCAGGGGGAACACACTCCCAGGCCAAGGCAGAACGACATGCACACGTCTGTTCCTGCCCCCTACACCGGCAGAGAGCTCGGGGGAGCCAGAGACTGCCAGGCTGCTGCTGGGCTGGCTGCCTGTGTGGGACGGGGCAGAGCCGACCTAGGGGCAAGTTGGGCCTCTTGCTCTCCCTGCTGCCCTGAGGCTGCTGGGTCAAAGAGGTCTTGGGCATCCAGCCCTTTGCTGGTCCCTTCCCTCTGACGAGGCCCTCTGAGCTCCAGCACCTTGCAGTGTGGAGACAGCACCTGCCAGCAATCTCTTCTCCAAGGAGGCCTCAACCGAGGCCTAGGCCCAGAGAAAAGGCACCAGCGGGGATGAGCCAGTGGAGGCGCACGGACATGTCTGGACCCAGTCCCCGCAGCCTGCCCCTTGGTGGGGCAGTACCCCCGGAGGCCAGGAAGGTCTGGGCAAGGCTGGCCAGGGGCAGGGGCCCTGCTGGGTCCTGCCCCTGGCCTGTGGGGCCTCTGAGCACAACCGGCCCTCTCCCACTGGAAGACCTCCCCGGCTGCCTCCAAAGGCCGGTTTGCCAACACTCCCGCCCACTGTTCCCGCCAGGCACGCACAATGCTCCCAAGCCCGGGAGAAAAGCGCTTCGGGGTGGTGCTCTCTCCGGGCCCTTGCCCCTGAGCCTGGGGGCAAGGCAGGGGGAACACACTCCCAGGCCAAGGCAGAACCACATGCCCACGTCTGTTCCTGTCCCCTGCACCGGCAGAGAGCTTGGGGGAGCCAGAGTCTGTCAGGCAGCTGCTGGGCTGGCCGCCTGTGTGGGAAGGGGCAGAGCCGACCTAGGGGCAAGTTGGGCCTCTTGCTCTCCCTGCTGCCCTGAGGCTGCTGGGCCAAAGAGGTCTTGGGCATCCAGCCCCTTGCTGGTCCCTTCCCTCTGACGAGGCCCTCTGAGCTCCAGCACCTTGCAGTGTGGAGACAGCCCCTGCCAGCAACCTCCTCTCCAAGGAGGCCTCAACCGAGGCCTAGGCCCAGGGGAAAGGCACCAGCGGGGATGAGCCTGGGGAGGCGCCCGGGCATGTCTGGACCCAGTCCCCGCAGCCTGCCCCTTGGTGGGGCTGTAACCCCGGAGGCAGGAAGGTCTGGGCAAGGCTGGCCAGGGGCAGGGGCTCTGCTGGGTCCTGCCCCTGGCCTGTGGGGCCTCTGAGCACAACCGGCCCGCTCCCACTGGAAGACCTCCCCGGCTGCCTCCAAAGGCCGGTTTGCAAACACTCCCGCCCGCTGTTCACGTCAAGAATGCACAAAGCTCCCAAGCCGGGGAGAAAAGCGCTTCGGTGTGGTGCTCTCTCCGGGCCCTTGCCCCTGAGCCTGGGGGCAAGGCAGGGGGAACACACTCCCAGGCTAAGGCAGAACCACATGCCCACGTCTGTTCCTGTACCCTGCACCGGCAGAGAGCTTGGGGGAGCCAGAGTCTATCAGGCAGCTGCTGGGTTGGCCGCCTGTGTGGGAAGGGGCAGAGCCGCCCTAGGGGCAAGTTGGGCCTCTTGCTCTCCCTGCTGCCCTGAGGCTGCTGGGCCAAAGATGTCTTGGGCATCCAGCCCCTTACTGGTCCCTTCTCTCTGACGAGGCTCTCTGAGCTCCAGCACCTTGCAGTGTGGAGACAGCCCCTGCCAGCAACCTCCTCTCCAAGGAGGCCTCAACCGAGGCCTAGGCCCAGGGGAAAGGCACCAGCGGGGATGAGCCAGGGGAGGCGCCCGAGCATGTCTGGACCCAGTCCCCGCAGCCTGCCCCTTGGTGGGGCAGTACCCCCGGAGGCCAGGAAGGTCTGGGCAAGGCTGGCCAGGGGCAGGGGCCCTGCTGGGTCCTGCCCCTGGCCTGTGGGGCCTCTGAGCACAACCGGCCCTCTCCCATTGGAAGACTTCCCCGGCTGCCTCCAAAGGCCGGTTTTCAAGCACTCCTGCCTGCTGTTCCCGCCACCTGCGCACAATGCTCCCAAGCCCGGGAGAAAAGCATTTTGGGGTGGTGCTCTCTACAGGCCCTTGGAAGACCTCCCCGTCTGCCTCCAAAGGCCAGTGTGCAAGCACTCATGCCCGCTGTTCCCACCAGCCGCGCACAATGCTCCCAAGCCCGGGAGAAAAGCTTTTTGGGATGGTGCTCACACCGGGCCCTGGAAGACCTCCCCGGCTGCCTGCAAAGGCCGGTTTTCAAGCACTCCTGCCTGCTGTTCCCGCCACCAGCGCACAATACTCCCAAGCCCGGGAGAAAAGCGCTTCGGGCTGGTGCTCTCTACAGGCCCTTGGAAGACCTCCCCGGCTGCCTCCAAAGGCCGGTTTCCAAGCACTCCCGCCCGCTATTCCCGACAGGCACGCACAATGCTCCCAAGCCCGGGAGAAAAGCCCTTCGGGGTGGTGCTCTCTCCGGGCCCTTGCCCCTGAGCCTGGGGGCCAGGCAGGGGGAACACACTCCCAGGCCAAGGCAGAACGACATGCACACGTCTGTTCCTGCCCCCTACACCGGCAGAGAGCTCGGGGGAGCCAGAGACTGCCAGGCTGCTGCTGGGCTGGCTGCCTGTGTGGGACGGGGCAGAGCCGACCTAGGGGCAAGTTGGGCCTCTTGCTCTCCCTGCTGCCCTGAGGCTGCTGGGTCAAAGAGGTCTTGGGCATCCAGCCCTTTGCTGGTCCCTTCCCTCTGACGAGGCCCTCTGAGCTCCAGCACCTTGCAGTGTGGAGACAGCACCTGCCAGCAATCTCTTCTCCAAGGAGGCCTCAACCGAGGCCTAGGCCCAGAGGAAAGGCACCAGCGGGGATGAGCCAGTGGAGGCGCACGGGCATGTCTGGACCCAGTCCCCGCAGCCTGCCCCTTGGTGGGGCAGTACCCCCGGAGGCCAGGAAGGTCTGGGCAAGGCTGGCCAGGGGCAGGGGCCCTGCTGGGTACTGCCCCTGGCCTGTGGGGCCTCTGAGCACAACCGGCCCTCTCCCACTGGAAGACCTCCCCGGCTGCCTCCAAAGGCCGGTTTGCCAACACTCCCGCCCGCTGTTCCCGCCAGGCACGCACAATGCTCCCAAGCCCGGGAGAAAAGCGCTTCGGGGTGTTGCTGTCTCCGGGCCCTTGCCCCTGAGCCTGGGGTCCAGGCAGTGGGTCCACACTCCCAGACCAAGGCAGAACACATGCACACGTCTGTTCCTGACCCCTGCACCGGCAGAGAGCTCGGGGGAGCCAGAGTCTGTCAGGCAGCTGCTGGGCTGGCCGCCTGTGTGGGAAGGGGCAGAGCCGACCTAGGGGCAAGTTGGGCCTCTTGCTCTCCCTGCTGCCCTGAGGCTGCTGGGCCAAAGAAGTCTTGGGCATCCAGCCCCTTGCTGGTCCCTTCCCTCTGACGAGGCCCTCTGAGCTCCAGCACCTTGCAGTGTGGAGACAGCCCCTGCCAGCAACCTCCTCTCCAAGGAGGCCTAAACCGAGGCCTAGGCCCAGTGGAAAGGCACCAGCGGGGATGAGCCTGGGGAGGCGCCCGGGCATGTCTGGACCCAGTCCCCGCAGCCTGCCCCTTGGTGGGGCAGTACCCCCGGAGGCCAGGAAGGTCTGGGAAATGCTGTCCAGGGGCAGGGGACCTGCTGGGCCCTGCCCCTGGCCTGTGGGGCCTCTGAGCACATCCGGCCCTCTCACGCTGGAAGACCTCCCCGGCTGCCTCCAAAGGCCGGTTTGCAAACACTCCTGCCCACTGTTCCCACCAAGCGCGCACAATGCTCCCAAGCCCGGGAGAAAAGCGCTTCGGGGTGGTGCTCTCTCCGGGCCCTTGCCCCTGAGCCTGGGGCAAGGCATGGGGAACACACTCCCAGGCCAAGGCAGAACCACATGCCCACGTCTGTTCCTGTCCCCTGCACCGGCAGAGAGATTGGGGGAGCCAGAGTCTGTCAGGCAGCTGCTGGGTTGGCCGCCTGTGTGGGAAGGGGCAGAGCCGCCCTAGGGGCAAGTTGGGCCTCTTGCTCTCCCTGCTGCCCTGAGGCTGCTGGGCCCAAGACGTCTTGGGCATCCAGCCCCTTACTGGTCCCTTCCCTCTGACGAGGCCCTCTGAGCTCCAGCACCTTGCAGTGTGGAGACAGCCCCTGCCAGCAACCTCCTCTCCAAGGAGGCCTCAACCGAGGCCTAGGCCCAGGGGAAAGGCACCAGCGGGGATTAGCCAGTGGAGGCGCACGGGCAAGTCTGGACCCAGTCCCCGCAGCCTGCCCCTTGGTGGGGCAGTACCCCCGGAGGCCAGGAAGGTCTGGGCAAGGCTGGCCAGGGGCAGGGGCCCTGCTGCGTCCTGCCCCTGGCCTGTGGGGCCTCTGAGCACAACCGGCCCTTGCCCACTGGAAGACCTCCCCGGCTGCCTCCAAAGGCCGGTTTGCAAGCACTCCCGCCCACTGTTCCCGCCAGGCGCGCACAATGCTCCCAAGCCCGGGAGAAAAGCGCTTCGGGGTGGTGGTCTCTCCGGGCCCCTGTCCCTGAGCCTGGGGGCCAGGCAGGGGATCCACAGTCCCAGGCCAAGGCAGAACCACATGTACACGTCTGTTCCTGCCCCCTCCACCGGCAGAGAGCTGGGGGGAGCCAGAGTCTGTCAGGCAGCTGCTGGGCTGGCCGCCCCTGTGGGAAGGGGCAGAGCCGACCTAGGGGCAAGTTGGGCCTCTTGCTCTCCCTGCTGCCCTGAGGCTGCTGGGCCAAAGAGGTCTTGGGCATCCAGCCCCTTGCTGGTCCCTTCCCTCTGACGAGGCCCTCTGAGCTCCAGCACCTTGCAGTGTGGAGACAGCCCCTGCCAGCAACCTCCTCTCCAAGGAGGCCTCAACCGAGGCCTAGGCCCAGGGGAAAGGCACCAGCGGGGATGAGCCAGTGGAGGCGCACGGGCATGTCTGGACCCAGTCCCCGCAGCCTGCCCCTTGGTGGGGCAGTACCCCCGGAGGCCAGGAAGGTCTGGGCAAGGCTGGCCAGGGGCAGGGGCCCTGCTGGGTCCTGCCCCTGGCCTGTGGGGCCTCTGAGCACAACCGGCCCTCTCCCACTGGAAGACCTCCCCGGCTGCCTCCAAAGGCCGGTTTGCCAACACTCCCGCCCGCTGTTCCCGCCAGGCACGCACAATGCTCCCAAGCCCGGGAGAAAAGCGCTTCGGGGTGTTGCCCTCCCCGGGCCCTTGCCCCTGAGCCTGGGGGCCAGGCAGGGGGAACACACTCCCAGGCCAAGGCAGAACAACATGCACACGTCTGTTCCTGCCCCCTACACCGGCAGAGAGCTCGGGGGAGCCAGAGACTGCCAGGCTGCTGCTGGGCTGGCTGCCTGTGTGGGACGGGGCAGAGCCGCCCTAGGGGCAAGTTGGGCCTCTTGCTCTCCCTGCTGCCCTGAGGCTGCTGGGTCAAAGAGGTCTTGGGCATCCAGCCCTTTGCTGGTCCCTTCCCTCTGACGAGGCCCTCTGAGCTCCAGCACCTTGCAGTGTGGAGACAGCACCTGCCAGCAACCTCCTCTCCAAAGAGGCCTCAACCGAGGCCTACACCCAGGGGAAAGGCACCAGCGGGGATGATCCTGGGGAGGCGCACGGACATGTCTGGACCCAGTCTCCACAGCCTGCCCCTTGGTGGGGCAGTACCCCCGGAGGCCAGGAAGGTCTGGGCAAGTCTGGCCAGGGGCAGGGGCCCTGCTGGGTCCTGACCCTGGCCTGTGGGGCCTCTGAGCACAACCGGCCCTCTCCCACTGGAAGACCTCCCCGGCTGCCTCCAAAGTCCTGTTTGCAAACACTCCCGCCCGCTGTTCACGTCAGGAATGCACAAAGCTCCCAAGCCGGGGAGAATAGCGCTTCGGTGTGGTGCTCTCTCCGGGCCCTTGCCCCTGAGCCTGGGGGCAAGGCAGGGGGAACACACTCCCAGGACAAGGCAGAACCACATGCCCACGTCTGTTCCTGTCCCCTGCACCGGCAGAGAGCTTGGGGGAGCCAGAGTCTGTCAGGCAGCTGCTGGGTTGGCTGCCTGTGTGGGAAGGGGCAGAGCCGACCTAGGGGCAAGTTGGGCCTCTTGCTCTCCCTGCTGCCCTGAGGCTGCTGGGCCAAAGTGGTCTTGGGCATCCAGCCCCTTACTGGTCCCTTCCCTCTGACGAGGCCCTCTGAGCTCCAGCACCTTGCAGTGTGGAGACAGCCCCTGCCAGCAACCTCCTCTCCAAGGAGGCCTCAACCGAGGCCTAGGCCCAGGGGAAAGGCACCAGCGGTGATGAGCCAGGGGAGGCGCCCGAGCATGTCTGGACCCAGTCCCCGCAGCCTGCCCCTTGGTGGGGCAGTACCCCCGGAGGCCAGGAAGGTCTGGGCAAGGCTGGCCAGGGGCAGGGGCCCTGCTGGGTCCTGCCCCTGGCCTGTGGGGCCTCTGAGCATAACCGGCCCTCTCCCACTGGAAGACCTCCCAGGCTGCCTCCAAAGGCCGGTTTGCCAACACTCCCGCCCGCTGTTCCCGCCAGGCACGCACAATGCTCCCAAGCCCGGGAGAAAAGCGCTTCGGGTTGGTGCTCTCTCCGGGCCCTTGCCCCTGAGACTGGGGTCCAGGCAGTGGGTCCACACTCCCAGACCAAGGCAGAACCACATGCACACGTCTGTTCCTGCCCCCTGCACCGGCAGAGAGCTCGGGGGAGCCAGAGTCTGTCAGGCAGCTGCTGGGTTGGCTGCCTGTGTGGGAAGGGGCAGAGCCGACCTAGGGGCAAGTTGGGCCTCTTGCTCTCCCTGCTGCCCTGAGGCTGCTGGGTCAAAGATGTCTTGGGCATCCAGCCCTTTGCTGGTCCCTTCCCCCTGACGAGGCCCTCTGAGCTCCAGCACCTTGCAGTGTGGAGACAGCCCCTGCCAGCAACCTCCTCTCCAAAGAGGCCTCAACCGAGGCCTACGCCCAGGGGAAAGGCACCAGCGGGGATGATCCTGGGGAGGCGCACGGACATGTCTGGACCCAGTCCCCGCAGCCTGCCCCTTGGTGGGGCAAACCCCCGGAGGCCAGGAACGTCTGGGCAAGGCTGGCCAGGGGCAGGGGCCCTGCTGTGTCCTGCCCCTGGCCTGTGAGGCCTCTGAGCACAACCGGCCCTCTCCCACTGGAAGACCTCCCCGGCTGCCTCCAAAGTCCTGTTTGCAAACACTCCCGCCCGCTGTTCATGCCAGGCTCGCACAATGCTCCCAAGCCCGGGAGAAAAGCGCTTCGGGGTGGTGCTCACTCCGGGCCCTTGCCCCTGAGCCTGGGGGCAACGCAGGGGGTCCACACTCCCAGGCCAAGGCAGAACCACATGCACACGTCTGTTCCTGTCCCGTGCACCGGCAGAGAGCTTGGGGGAGCCAGAGTCTGTCAGGCAGCTGCTGGGTTGGCCGCCTGTGTGGGAAGGGCAGAGCCGCCCTAGGGGCAAGTTGGGCCTCTTGCTCTCCCTGCTGCCCTGAGGCTGCTGGGCCAAAGACGTCTTTGGCATCGAGCCCCTTACTGGTCCCTTCCCTCTGACGAGGCCCTCTGAGCTCCAGCACCTTGCAGTGTGGAGACAGCCCCTGCCAGCAACCTCCTCTCCAAGGAGGCCTAAACCGAGGCCTAGGCCCAGGGGAAAGGCACCAGCGGGGATGAGCCTGGGGAGGCGGCCGGGCATGTCTGGACCAAGTCCCCGCAGCCTGCCCCTTGGTGGGGTAGTACCCCCGGAGGCCAGGAAGGTCTGGGCAAGGCTGGCCAGGGGCAGGGGCCCTGCTGGGTCCTGCCCCTGGCCTGTGGGGCCTCTGAGCACAACCGGCCCTCTCCCACTGGAAGACCTCCCCGGCTGCCTCCAAAGGCCGCTTTGCAAGCGCTGCCGCCCAGTGTTCCCAGCAGGCGTGCACAATGCTCCCAAGCCCGGGAGAAAAGCGCTTCAGGGTGGTGCTCTCTCCGGGCCCTTGCCCCTGAGCCTGGGGTCAAGGCAGGGTGTCCACACTCCCAGGCCAAGGCAGAACGACATGCACACGTCTGATCTGCCCCCTGCACCGGCAGAGAGCTCGGGTGAGCCAGAGTCTGTCAGGCAGCTGCTGGGCTGGCCGCCTGTGTGGGAAGGGGCAGAGCCGACCTAGGGCCAAGTTGGGCCTCTTGCTCTCCCTGCTGCCCTGAGGCTGCTGGGCCAAAGAGGTCTTGGGCATCCAGCCCCTTGCTGGTTCCTTCCCTCTAACGAGGCCCTCTGAGCTCCAGCACCTTGCAGTGTGGAGACAGCCCCTGCCAGCAACCTCCTCTCCAAGGAGGCCTCAACCGAGGCCTAGGCCCAGGGGAAAGGCACCAGCGGGGATGAGCCTGGGGAGGCGCCCGGGCATGTCTGGACCCAGTCCCCGCAGCCTGCCCCTTGGTGGGGCTGTAACCCCGGAGGCAGGAAGGTCTGGGCAAGGCTGGCCAGGGGCAGGGGCCCTGCTGGGTCCTGCCCCTGGCCTGTAGGGCCTCTGAGCACAACCGGCCCTCTCCCACTGGAAGACCTCCCCGGCTGCCTCCAAAGGCCGGTTTGCAAGCACTCCCGCCCACTGTTCCCGCCAGGCGCGCACAATGCTCCCAAGCCCGGGAGAAAAGCGTTTCGGGGTGGTGGTCTCTCCGGGCCCTTGCCCCTGAGCCTGGGGGCCAGGCAGGAAATCCACAGTCCCAGGCCAACGCAGAACCACATGCACACGTCTGTTCCTGTCCCCTGCACCGGCAAAGAGCTCGGGGGATCCAGAGTCTGTCAGGCAGCTGCTGGGCTGGTCCCCTGTGTGGGAAGGGGCAGAGCCGACCTAGGGGCAAGTTGGGCCTCTTGCTCTCCCTGCTGCCCTGAGGCTGCTGGGCCAAAGAGGTCTTGGGCATCCAGCCCCTTGCTGGTCCCTTCCCTCTGACGAGGCCCTCTGAGCTCCAGCACCTTGCAGTGTGGAGACAGCCCCTGCCAGCAACCTCCTCTCCAAGGAGGCCTCAACCGAGGCCTAGGCCCAGGGGAAAGGCACCAGCGTGGATGAGCCTGGGGAGGCGCCCGGGCATGTCTGGACCCAGTCCCCGCAGCCTGCCCATTGGTGGGGCTGTAACCCCGGAGGCAGGAAGGTCTGGGCAAGGCTGGCCAGGGGCAGGGGCCCTGCTGGGTCCTGCCCCTGGCCTGTGGGGCCTCTGAGCACAACCGGCCCTCTCCCACTGGAAGACCTCCCCGGCTGCCTCCAAAGGCCGGTTTGTAATCACTCCCGCCCACTGTTCCCACCAAGCGTGCACAATGCTCCCAAGCCCGGGAGAAAAGTGCTTCGGGGTGGTGCTCTCTCCGGGCCCTTGCCCCTGAGCCTGGGGGCCAGGCAGGGGGTCCACACTCCCAGGCCAAGGCAGAACGACATGCACACGTCTGTTCCTGCCCCCTACACCGGCAGAGAACTCGGGGGAGCCAGAGACTGCCAGGCAGCTGCTGGGTTGGCTGCCTGTGTGGGAAGGGGCAGAGCCGACTTAGGGGCAAGTTGGGCCTCTTGCTCTCCCTGCTGCCCTGAGGCTGCTGGGCCAAAGAGGTCTTGGGCATCCAGCCCCTTGCTGGTTCCTTCCCTCTAACGAGGCCCTCTGAGCTCCAGCTCCTTGCAGTGTGGAGACAGCCCCTGCCAGCAACCTCCTCTCCAAAGAGGCCTCAACCGAGGCCTACGCCCAGGGGAAAGGCACCAGCGGGGATGATCCTGGGTAGGCGCACGGACATGTCTGGACCCAGTCCCCGCAGCCTGCCCCTTGGTGGGGCAGTACCGCCGGAGGCCAGGAAGGTCTGGGCAAGGCTGGCCAGGGGCAGGGGCCCTGCTGGGTCCTGCCCCTGGCCTGTGGGGCCTCTGAGCACAACAGGCCCTCTCCCACTGGAAGACCTCCCCGGCTGCCTCCAAAGTCCTGTTTGCAAGCACTCCCGCCCGCTGTTCACGCCAGGCTCGCACAATGCTCCCAAGCCCGGGAGAAAAGCGCTTCGGGGTGGTGCTCTCTCCGGGCCCTTGCCCCTGAGCCTGGGGGCCAGGCAGGGGGTCCACACTCCCAGGCCAAGGCAGAACCACATGCACACGTCTGTTCCTGCCCCCTGCACCGGCAGAGAGCTCGGGGGAGCCAGAGTCTGTCAGGCAGCTGCTGGGCTGGCCGCCTGTGTGGGAAGGGGCAGAGCCGAATAGGGGCAAGTTGGGCCTCTTGCTCTCCCTGCTGCCCTGAGGCTGCTGGGCCAAAGAGGTCTTGGGCATCCAGCCCCTTGCTTGTCCCTTCCCTCTGACGAGGCCCTCTGAGCTCCAGCACCTTGCAGTGTGGAGAGAGCCCCTGCCAGCAACCTCCTCTCCAAGGAGGCCTCAACCGAGGCCTAGGCCCAGGGGAAAGGCACCAGCGGGGATGAGCCTGGGGAGGCGCCCGGGCATGTCTGGACCCAGTCCCCGCAGCCTGCCCCTTGGTGGGGCAGTACCCCCGGAGGCCAGGAAGGTCTGGGCAAGGCTGGCCAGGGGCAGGGACCCTGCTGGGTCCTGCCCCTGGCCTGTGGGGCCTCTGAGCACAACCGGCCCTCTCCCACTGGAAGACCTCCCCGGCTGCCTCCAAAGGCCGGTTTGCCAACACTCCCGCCCGCTGTTCCCGCCAGGCACGCACAATGCTCCCAAGCCCGGGAGAAAAGTGCTTCGGGGTGGGGCTCTCTCCGGGCCCTTGCCCCTGAGCCTGGGGTCCAGGCAGTGGGTCCACACTCCCAGACCAAGGCAGAACCACATGCACACGTCTGTTCCTGCCCCCTGCACCGGCAAAGAGCTCGGGGGAGCCAGAGTCTGTCACGCAGCTGCTGGGTTGGCTGCCTGTGTGGGAAAGGGCAGAGCCGCCCAAGGGGCAAGTTGGGCCTCTTGCTCTCCCTGCTGCCCTGAGGCTGCTGGGCCAAAGACGTCTTGGGCATCCAGCCCCTTACTGGTCCCTTCCCTCTGACGAGGCCCTCTGAGCTCCAGCACCTTGCAGTGTGGAGACAGCCCCTGCCAGCAACCTCCTCTCCAAGGAGGCCTCAACTGAGGCCTAGGCCCAGGGGAAAGGCACCAGCGGGGATGAGCCTGGGGAGGCGCCCGGGCATGTCTGGACCCAGTCCCCGCAGCCTGCCCCTTGGTGGGGCAGTACCCCCGGAGGCCAGGAAGGTCTGGGCAAGGCTGGCCAGGGGCAGGGACCCTGCTGGGTCCTTCCCCTGGCCTGTGGGGCCTCTGAGCACAACCGGCCCTCTCCCACTGGAAGACCTCCCCGGCTGCCTCCAAAGGCCGGTTTGCAAGCGCTGCCGCCCAGTGTTCCCAGCAGGCGTGCACAATGCTCCCAAGCCCGGGAGAAAAGCGCTTCAGGGTGGTGCTCTCTCCGGGCCCTTGCCCCTGAGCCTGGGGTCAAGGCAGGGTGTCCACACTCCCAGGCCAAGGCAGAACCACATGCACACGTCTGATCTGCCCCATGCACCGGCAGAGAGCTCGGGGGAGCCAGAGTCTGTCAGGCAGCTGCTGGGCTGGCCGCCTGTGTGGGAAGGGGCAGAGCCGACCTAGGGGCAAGTTGGGCCTCATGCTCTCCTTGCTGCCCTGAGGCTGCTGGGCCAAAGAGGTCTTGGGCATCCAGCCCCTTGCTGGTCCCTTCCCTCTGACGAGGCCCTCTGAGCTCCAGCACCTTGCAGTGTGGAGACAGCCCCTGCCAGCAACCTCCTCTCCAAGGAGGCCTCAACCGAGGCCTAGGCCCAGGGGAAAGGCACCAGCGGGGATGAGCCTGGGGAGGCGCCCGGGCATGTCTGGACCCAGTCCCCGCATCCTGCCCCTTGGTGGGGTAGTACCCCCGGAGGCCAGGAAGGTCTGGGCAAGGCTGTCAGGGGCAGGGGCCCTGCTGGGTCCTGCCCCTGGCCTGTGGGGCGTCTGAGCACAACCGGCACTCTCCCGCTGGAAGACCTCCCCGTCTGCCTCCAAAGGCCGGTTTGCAAGCACTCCCGCCCGCTGTTCCCGCCAGGCACGCACAATGCTCCCAAGCCCGGGAGAAAAGCGCTTCGGGGTGTTGCTCTCTCCGGGCCCTTGCCCCTGAGCCTGGGGGTCAGGCTGGGGAACACACTCCCAGGCCAAGGCAGAACGACATGCACACGTCTGTTCCTGCCCCCTACACCGGCAGAGAGCTCGGGGGAGCCAGAGACTGCCAGGCTGCTGCTGGGCTGGCTGCCTGTGTGGGACGGGGCAGAGCCGACCTAGGGGCAAGTTGGGCCTCTTGCTCTCCCTGCTGCCCTGAGGCTGCTGGGTCAAAGAGGTCTTGGGCATCCAGCCCTTTGCTGGTCCCTTCCCTCTGACGAGGCCCTCTGAGCTCCAGCACCTTGCAGTGTGGAGACAGCCCCTGCCAGCAACCTCCTCTCCAAAGAGGCCTCAACCGAGGCCTAGGCCCAGGGGAAAGGCACCAGCGGGGATGATCCTGGGGAGGCGCACGGACATGTCTGGACCCAGTCCCCGCAGCCTGCCCCTTGGTGGGGCAGAACCCCCGGAGGCCAGGAACGTCTGGGCAAGGCTGGCCAGGGGCAGGGGCCCTGCTGGGTCCTGCCCCTGGCCTGTGAGGCCTCTGAGCACAACCGGCCCTCTCCCACTGGAAGACCTCCCCGGCTGCCTCCAAAGTCCTGTTTGCAAACACTCCCGCCCGCTGTTCATGCCAGGCTCGCACAATGCTCCCAAGCCCGGGAGAAAAGCGCTTCGGGGTGCTTCTCACTCCGGGCCCTTGCCCCTGAGCCTGGGGGCAAGGCAGGGGGAACACACTCCCAGGCCAAGGCAGAACCACATGCCCACGTCTGTTCCTGTCCCGTGCACCGGCAGAGAGCTTGGGGGAGCCAGAGTCTGTCAGGCAGCTGCTGGGTTGGCCGCCTGTGTGGGAAGGGGCAGAGCCGCCCTAGGGGCAAGTTGGGCCTCTTGCTCTCCCTGCTGCCCTGAGGCTGCTGGGCCAAAGACGTCTTGGGCATCCAGCCCCTTACTGGTCCCTTCCCTCTGACGAGGCCCTCTGAGCTCCAGCACCTTGCAGTGTGGAGACAGCACCTGCCAGCAACCTCCTCTCCAAGGAGGCCTAAACCGAGGCCTAGGCCCAGGGGAAAGGCACCAGCGGGGATGAGCCTGGGGAGGCGCCCGGGCATGTCTGGACCCAGTCCCCGCAGCCTGCCCCTTGGTGGGGCAGTACCCCCGGAGGCCAGGAAGGTCTGGGCAAGGCTGGCCAGGGGCAGGGGCCCTGCTGGGTCCTGCCCCTGGCCTGTGGGGCCTCTGAGCACAACCGGCCCTCTCCCACTGGAAGACCTCCCCGCCTGCCTCCAAAGGCCGGTTTGCAAGCGCTGCCGCCCAGTGTTCCCAGCAGGCGTGCACAATGCTCCCAAGCCCGGGAGAAAAGCGCTTCAGGGTGGTGCTCTCTCTGGGCCCTTGCCCCTGAGCCTGGTGTCAAGACAGGCTGTCCACACTCCCAGGCCAAGGCAGAACCACATGCACACGTCTGATCTGCCCCCTGCACCGGCAGAGAGCTCGGGGGAGCCAGAGGCTGTCAGGCAGCTGCTGGGCTGGCCGCCTGTGTGGGAAGGGGCAGAGCCGACCTAGGGGCAAGTTGGGCCTCTTGCTCTCCCTGCTGCCCTGAGGCTGCTGGGCCAAAGAGGTCTTGGGCATCCAGCCCCTTGCTGGTCCCTTCCCTCTAACGAGGCCCTCTGAGCTCCATTACCTTGCAGTGTGGAGACAGCCCCTGCCAGCAACCTCCTCTCCAAGGAGGCCTCAACCGAGGCCTAGGCCCAGGGGAAAGGCACCAGCGGGGATGAGCCTGGGGAGGCGCCCGGGCATGTCTGGACCCAGTCCCCGCAGCCTGCCCCTTGGTGGGGCTGTAACCCCGGAGGCAGGAAGGACTTTTCAAGGCTGGCCAGGGGCAGGGGCCTGCTGGGTCCTGCCCCTGGCCTGTAGGGCCTCTGAGCACAACCGGCCCACTCCCACTGGAAGACCTCCCCAGCTGCCTCCAAAGGCCAGTTTTCCAACATTCCTGCCCTCTGTTCCCGCCAGGCACGCACAATGCTCCCAAGCCCGGGAGAAAAGCGCTTCGGGGTGGTGCTCTCTCCGGGCCCTTGCCCCTGAGCCTGTGGGCAAGGCAGGGGGAACACACTCCCAGACCAAGGCAGAACCACATGCACACGTCTGTTCCTGTCCCCTGCACCGGCAGAGAGCTCGGGGGAGCCAGAGTCTCTCAGGCAGGTGCTGGGCTGGCCGCCTGTTTGAAAAGGGGCAGAGCCGACCTAGGGGCAAGTTGGGCCTCCTGATCTCCCTGCTGCCCTGAGGCTGCTGGGCCAAAGACGTCTTGGGCATCCAACCCCTTACTGGTCCCTTCCCTCTGACGAGGCCCTCTGAGCTCCAGCACCTTGCAGTGTGGAGACAGCACATGCCAGCAATCTCCTCTCCAAGGAGGCCTCAACCGAGGCCTAGGCCCAGGGGAAAGGCACCAGCGGGGCTGAGCCAGGGGAGGCGCCCGGGCATGTCTGGACCCAGTCCCCGCAGCCTGCCCCTTGGTGGGGCAGTACCCCCGGAGGCCAGGAAGGTCTGGGCAAGGCTGCCCAGGGGCAGGGGCCCTGCTGGGTCCTGCCCCTGGCCTGTGGGGCCTCTGAGCACCACCGGCCCTCTCCCACTGGAAGACCTCCCCGGCTGCCTCCAAAGGCCGATTTGGCAACATTCCCGCCCGCTGTTCCCGCCAGGCACGCACAATGCTCCCAAGCCCGGGAGAAAAGCGCTTCGGGGTGGTGCTCTCACTGGACCCTTGCCCCTGAGCCTGGGGGCAATGCAGGGGGAACACACCCCCAGGCCAAGGCAGAACCACATGCACACGTCTGTTCCTGCCCCTTGCACCGGCAGAGAGCTCGGCGGAGCCAGAGTCTGCCAGGCAGCTGCTGGGCTGGCCGCCTGTGTGGGAAGGGGCAGAGCCGAACGAGGGGCAAGTTGAGCCTCTTGCTCTCCCTGCTGCCCTGAAACTGCTGGGCCAAAGAGGTCTTGGGCATCCAGCCCCTTGCTGGTCCCTTCCCGCTGACGAGGCCCTCTGAGCTCCAGCACCTTGCAGTGTGGAGACAGCCCCTGCCAGCAACCTCCTCTCCAAGGTGGCCTAAACCGAGGCCTAGGCCCAGGGGAAAGGCACCAGTGGGGATGAGCCAGGGGAGGCGCCCGGGCATGTCTGGACCCAGTCCCCGCAGCCTGCCCCTTGGTGGGGCAGTACCCCTGGAGGCCAGGAAGATCTGGGCAAGTCTGGCCAGGGGCAGGGGCCCTGCTGGGCCCTGCCCATGGCCTGTGGGGCCTCTGAGCACAAGCGGCACTCTCCCACTGGAAGACCTCCCCGGATGCCTCCAAAGGCCAGTTTGCCAACACTCCTGCCCGCTGTTCCCGCCAGGCACGCACAATGCTCCCAAGCCTGGGAGAAAAGCGCTTCGGGGTGGTGCTCTCTCCGAGCCCTTGCCCCTGAGCCTGTGGGCAAGGCAGGGGGAACACACTCCCAGACCAAGGCAGAACCACATGCACACGTCTGTTCCTGTCCCCTGCACCGGCAGAGAGCTCGGGGGAGCCAGAGTCTCTCAGGCAGGTGCTGGGCTGGCCGCCTGTGTGGGAAGGGGCAGAGCCGACCTAGGGGCAAGTTGGGCCTCTTGCTCTCCCTGCTGCCCTGAGGCTGCTGGGGCAAGGACGTCTTGGGCATCCAGCCCCTTACTGGTCCCTTCCCTCTGACGAGGCCCTCTGAGCTCCAGCACCTTGCAGTGTGGAGACAGCCCCTGCCAGCAACCTCCTCTCCAAGGAGGCCTAAACCGAGGCCTAGGCCCAGGGGAAAGGCACCAGCGGGGTTGAGCCTGGGGAGGCGCCCGGGCATGTCTGGACCCAGTCCCAGCAGCCTGCCCCTTGGTGGGGTAGTACCCCCGGAGGCCAGGAAGGTCTGGGCAAGGCTGGCCAGGGGCAGGGGCCCTGCTGGGTCCTTCCCCTGGCCTGTGGGGCCTCTGAGCACAACCGGCCCTCTCCCACTGGAAGACCTCCCCGGCTGCCTCCAAAGGCCGGTTTGCAAGCTCTCCCGCACAGTGTTCCCAGCAGGCGTGCACAATGCTCCCAAGCCCGGGAGAAAAGCGCTTCAGGGTGGTGCTCTCTCCGGGCCCTTGCCCCTGAGCCTGGGGTCAAGGCAGGGTGTCCACAGTCCCAGGCCAAGGCAGAACCACATGCACACGTCTGATCTGCCCCCTGCACCGGCAGAGAGCTCGGGGGAGCCAGAGTCTGTCAGGCAGCTGCTGGGCTGGCCGCCTGTGTGGGAAGGGGCAGAGCTGACCTAGGGGCAAGTTGGGCCTCTTGCTCTCCCTGCTGCCCTGAGGCTGCTGGGCCAAAGAGGTCTTGGGCATCCAGCCCCTTGCTGGTCCCTTCCCTCTGACGAGGCCCTCTGAGCTCCAGCACCTTGCAGTGTGGAGACAGCACCTGCCAGCAACCTCCTCTCCAAGGAGGCCTCAACCGAGGCCTAGGCCCAGGGGAAAGGCACCAGCGGGGATGAGCCTGGGGAGGCGCCCGGGCATGTCTGGACCCAGTCCCCGCAGCCTGCCCCTTGGTAGGGCTGTAACCCCGGAGGCAGGAAGGTCTGGGCAAGGCTGGCCAGGGGCAGGGGCCCTGCTGGGTCCTGCCCCTGGCCTGTAGGGCCTCTGAGTACAACCGGTCCTCTCCCACTGGAAGACCTCCCCAGCTGCCTCCAAAGGCCAGTTTTCCAAACTCCTGCCCGCTGTTCCCGCCAGGCAAGCACAATGCTCCCAAGCCCGGGAGAAAAGCGCTTCGGGGTGGTGGTCTCTCCGGGCCCTTGCCCTTGAGCCTGGGGTCCAAGCAGGTGATCCACAGTCCCAGGCCAAGTCAGAACCACATGCACACGTCTGTTCCTGCCCCCTCCACCGGCAGAGAGCTGGAGGGAGCCAGAGTCTGTCAGGCAGCTGCTGGGCTGGCCGCCTGTGTGGGAAGGGGCAGAGCCGACCTAGGGGCAAGTTGGGCCTCTTGCTCTCCCTGCTGCCCTGAGGCTGCTGGGCCAAAGAGGTCTTGGGCATCCAGCCCCTTGCTTGTCCCTTCCCTCTGACGAGTCCCTCTGAGCTCCAGCACCTTGCAGTGTGGAGACAGCCCCTGCCAGCAACCTCCTCTCCAAGGAGGCCTCAACCGAGGCCTAGGCCCAGGGGAAAGGCACCAGCGGGGATGAGCCACTGGAGGCGCACGGGCATGTCTGGACCCAGTCCATGCAGCCTGCCCCTTGGTGGGGCAGTACCCCCGGAGGCCAGGAAGATCTGGGCAAGGCTGGCCAGGGGCAGGGGCCCTGCTGGGTCCTGACCCTGGCCTGTGGGGCCTCTGAGCACAACCGGCCCTCTCCCACTGGAAGACCTCCCCGGCTGCCTCCAAAGGCCTGTTTGCCAACACTCCCGCCCGCTGTTCCCGCCAGGCACGCACAATGCTCCCAAGCCCGGGAGAAAAGCACTTCGGGGTGTTGCTCTCTCCGGGCCCTTGCCCCTGAACCTGGGGTCCAGGCAGTGGGTCCACACTCCCAGACCAAGGCAGAACCACATGCACACGTCTGTTCCTGACCCCTGCACCGGCAGAGAGCTCGGGGGAGCCAGAGTCTGTCAGGCAGCTGCTGGGTTGGCTGCCTGTGTGGGAAGGGGCAGAGCCGACCTAGGGGCAAGTTGGGCCTCTTGCTCTCCCTGCTGCCCTGAGGCTGCTGGGCCAAAGAGGTCTTGGGCATCCAGCCCCTTGCTGGTCCCTTCCCGCTGACGAGGCCCTCTGAGATCCAGCACCTTGCAGTGTGGAGACAGCCCCTGCCAGCAACCTCCTCTCCAAGGCGGCCTCAACGGAGGCCTAGGCCCAGGGGAAAGGCACCAGCGGGGCTGAGCCTGGGGAGGCGCCCGGGCATGTCTGGACCCAGTCCCCGCAGCCTGCCCCTTGGTGGGGTAGTACCCCCGGAGGCCAGGAAGGTCTGGGCAAGGCTGCCAGGGGCAGGGACACTGCTGGGTCCTGCCCCTGGCCTGTGGGGCGTCTGAGCACAACCGGCACTCTCCCGCTGGAAGACCTCCCCGTCTGCCTCCAAAGGCCGGTTTGCAAGCACTCCCGCCCGCTGTTCCCGCCAGGCACGCACAATGCTCCCAAGCCCGGGAGAAAAGCGCTTCGGGGTGGTGCTCTCTCCGGGCCCTTGCCCCTGAGCCTGGGGGCAAGGCAGGGGGAACACACTCCCAGGCCAAGGCAGAACCACATGCACACGTCTGTTCCTGCCCCCGACACCGGCAGAGAGCTCGGGGGAGCCAGAGACTGCCAGGCTGCTGCTGGGCTGGCTGCCTGTGTGGGACGGGGCAGAGCCGACCTAGGGGCAAGTTGGGCCTCTTGCTCTCCCTGCTGCCCAGAGGCTGCTGGGTCAAAGAGGTCTTGGGCATCCAGCCCCTTGCTGGTCCCTTCCCTCTGACGAGGCCCTCTGAGCTCCAGCACCTTGCAGTGTGGAGACAGCCCCTGCCAGCAACCTCCTCTCCAAGGAGGCCTCAACCGAGGCCTAGGCCTAGGGGAAAGGCACCAGCGTGGATGAGCCTGGGGAGGCGCCCGGGCATGTCTGGACCCAGTCCCCGCAGCCTGCCCCTTGGTGGGACTGTAACCCCGGAGGCAGGAAGGTCTGGGCAAGGCTGGCCAGGGGCAGGGGCCCTGCTGGGTCCTGCCCCTGGCCTGTGGGGCCTCTGAGCACAACCGGCCCTCTCCCACTGGAAGACCTCCCCGGCTGCCTCCAAAGGCCGGTTTGCAAGCGCTGCCGCTTCGTGTTCCCAGCAGGCGTGCACAATGCTCCCAAGCCCGGGAGAAAAGCGCTTCAGGGTGGTGCTCTCTCCGGGCACTTGCCCCTGAGCCTGGGGTCAAGGCAGGGTGTCCACACTCCCAGGCCAAGGCAGAACCACATGCACACGTCTGATCTGCCCCCTGCACCGGCAGAGAGCTCGGGGGAGCCAGAGTCTGTCAGGCAGCTGCTGGGCTGGCCGCCTGTGTGGGAAGGGGCAGAGCCGACCTAGGGGCAAGTTGGGCCTCTTGCTCTCCCTGCTGCCCTGAGGCTGCTGGGCCAAAGAGGTCTTGGGCATCCAGCCCCTTGCTGGTCCCTTCACTCTAACGAGGCCCTCTGAGCTCCAGCACCTTGCAGTGTGGAGACAGCCCCTGCCAGCAACCTCCTCTCCAAGGAGGCCTCAACCGAGGCCTAGGCCCAGGGGAAAGGCACCAGCGGGGATGAGCCTGGGGAGGCGCCCGGGCATGTCTGGACCCAGTCCCCGCAGCCTGCCCCTTGGTGGGGCTGTAACCCCGGAGGCAGGAAGGTCTTTTCAAGGCTGGCCAGGGGCAGGGGCCCTGCTGGGTCCTGCCCCTGGCCTGTAGGGCCTCTGAGCACAACCGGCCCTCTCCCACTGGAAGACCTCCCCAGCTGCCTCCCAAGGCCAGTTTTCCAACACTCCTGCCCGCTGTTCCCGCCAGGCACGCACAATGCTCCCAAGCCCGGGAGAAAAGCGCTTCGGGGTGGTGCTCTCTCCGGGCCCTTGCCACTGAGCCTGTGGGCAAGGCAGGGGGAACACACTCCCAGACAAAGGCAGAACCACATGCACACGTCTGTTCCTGTCCCCTGTACCGGCAGAGAGCTCGGGGGAGACAGAGTCTCTCAGGCAGGTGCTGGGCTGGCCGCCTGTGTGGGAAGGGGCAGAGCCGACCTAGGGGCAAGTTGGGCCTCTTGCTCTCCCTGCTGCCCTGAGGCTGCTGGGGCAAGGACGTCTTGGGCATCCAGCCCCTTACTGGTCCCTTCCCTCTGACGAGGCCCTCTGAGCTCCAGCACCTTGCAGTGTGGAGACAGCCCCTGCCAGCAACCTCCTCTCCAAGGAGGCCTAAACCGAGGCCTAGGCCCAGGGGAAAGGCACCAGCGGGGTTGAGCCTGGGGAGGCGCCCGGGCATGTCTGGACCCAGTCCCAGCAGCCTGCCCCTTGGTGGGGTAGTACCCCCGGAGGCCAGGAAGGTCTGGGCAAGGCTGGCCAGGGGCAGGGGCCCTGCTGGGTCCTTCCCCTGGCCTGTGGGGCCTCTGAGCACAACCGGCCCTCTCCCACTGGAAGACCTCCCCGGCTGCCTCCAAAGGCCGGTTTGCAAGCTCTCCCGCACAGTGTTCCCAGCAGGCGTGCACAATGCTCCCAAGCCCGGGAGAAAAGCGCTTCAGGGTGGTGCTCTCTCCGGGCCCTTGCCCCTGAGCCTGGGGTCAAGGCAGGGTGTCCACAGTCCCAGGCCAAGGCAGAACCACATGCACACGTCTGATCTGCCCCCTGCACCGGCAGAGAGCTCGGGGGAGGCAGAGTCTGTCAGGCAGCTGCTGGGCTGGCCGCCTGTGTGGGAAGGGGCAGAGCTGACCTAGGGGCAAGTTGGGCCTCTTGCTCTCCCTGCTGCCCTGAGGCTGCTGGGCCAAAGAGGTCTTGGGCATCCAGCCCCTTGCTGGTCCCTTCCCTCTGACGAGGCCCTCTGAGCTCCAGCACCTTGCAGTGTGGAGACAGCACCTGCCAGCAACCTCCTCTCCAAGGAGGCCTCAACCGAGGCCTAGGCCCAGGGGAAAGGCACCAGCGGGGATGAGCCTGGGGAGGCGCCCGGGCATGTCTGGACCCAGTCCCCGCAGCCTGCCCCTTGGTGGGGCTGTAACCCCGGAGGCAGGAAGGTCTGGGCAAGGCTGGCCAGGGGCAGGGGCCCTGCTGGGTCCTGCCCCTGGCCTGTAGGGCCTCTGAGTACAACCGGCCCTCTCCCACTGGAAGACCTCCCCAGCTGCCTCCAAAGGCCAGTTTTCCAAACTCCTGCCCGCTGTTCCCGCCAGGCAAGCACAATGCTCCCAAGCCCGGGAGAAAAGCGCTTCGGGGTGGTGGTCTCTCCGGGCCCTTGCCCTTGAGCCTGGGGTCCAAGCAGGTGATCCACAGTCCCAGGCCAAGTCAGAACCACATGCACACGTCTGTTCCTGCCCCCTCCACCGGCAGAGAGCTGGAGGGAGCCAGAGTCTGTCAGGCAGCTGCTGGGCTGGCCGCCTGTGTGGGAAGGGGCAGAGCCGACCTAGGGGCAAGTTGGGCCTCTTGCTCTCCCTGCTGCCCTGAGGCTGCTGGGCCAAAGAGGTCTTGGGCATCCAGCCCCTTGCTTGTCCCTTCCCTCTGACGAGTCCTGCTGAGCTCCAGCACCTTGCAGTGTGGAGACAGCCCCTGCCAGCAACCTCCTCTCCAAGGAGGCCTCAACCGAGGCCTAGGCCCAGGGGAAAGGCACCAGCGGGGATGAGCCACTGGAGGCGCACGGGCATGTCTGGACCCAGTCCATGCAGCCTGCCCCTTGGTGGGGCAGTACCCCCGGAGGCCAGGAAGATCTGGGCAAGGCTGGCCAGGGGCAGGGGCCCTGCTGGGTCCTGCCCCTGGCCTGTGGGGCCTCTGAGCACAACCGGCCCTCTCCCACTGGAAGACCTCCCCGGCTGCCTCCAAAGGCCTGTTTGCCAACACTCCCGCCCGCTGTTCCCGCCAGGCACGCACAATGCTCCCAAGCCCGGGAGAAAAGCACTTCGGGGTGTTGCTCTCTCCGGGCCCTTGCCCCTGAACCTGGGGTCCAGGCAGTGGGTCCACACTCCCAGACCAAGGCAGAACCACATGCACACGTCTGTTCCTGACCCCTGCACCGGCAGAGAGCTCGGGGGAGCCAGAGTCTGTCAGGCAGCTGCTGGGTTGGCTGCCTGTGTGGGAAGGGGCAGAGCCGACCTAGGGGCAAGTTGGGCCTCTTGCTCTCCCTGCTGCCCTGAGGCTGCTGGGCCAAAGAGGTCTTGGGCATCCAGCCCCTTGCTGGTCCCTTCCCGCTGACGAGGCCCTCTGAGCTCCAGCACCTTGCAGTGTGGAGACAGCCCCTGCCAGCAACCTCCTCTCCAAGGCGGCCTCAACGGAGGCCTAGGCCCAGGGGAAAGGCACCAGCGGGGCTGAGCCTGGGGAGGCGCCCGGGCATGTCTGGACCCAGTCCCCGCAGCCTGCCCCTTGGTGGGGTAGTACCCCCGGAGGCCAGGAAGGTCTGGGCAAGGCTGCCAGGGGCAGGGACACTGCTGGGTCCTGCCCCTGGCCTGTGGGGCGTCTGAGCACAACCGGCACTCTCCCGCTGGAAGACCTCCCCGTCTGCCTCCAAAGGCCGGTTTGCAAGCACTCCCGCCCGCTGTTCCCGCCAGGCACGCACAATGCTCCCAAGCCCGGGAGAAAAGTGCTTCGGGGTGGTGCTCTCTCCGGGCCCTTGCCCCTGAGCCTGGGGGCAAGGCAGGGGGAACACACTCCCAGGCCAAGGCAGAACCACATGCACACGTCTGTTCCTGCCCCCGACACCGGCAGAGAGCTCGGGGGAGCCAGAGACTGCCAGGCTGCTGCTGGGCTGGCTGCCTGTGTGGGACGGGGCAGAGCCGACCTAGGGGCAAGTTGGGCCTCTTGCTCTCCCTGCTGCCCAGAGGCTGCTGGGTCAAAGAGGTCTTGGGCATCCAGCCCCTTGCTGGTCCCTTCCCTCTGACGAGGCCCTCTGAGCTCCAGCACCTTGCAGTGTGGAGACAGCCCCTGCCAGCAACCTCCTCTCCAAGGAGGCCTCAACCGAGGCCTAGGCCTAGGGGAAAGGCACCAGCGTGGATGAGCCTGGGGAGGCGCCCGGGCATGTCTGGACACAGTCCCCGCAGCCTGCCCCTTGGTGGGGCTGTAACCCCGGAGGCAGGAAGGTCTGGGCAAGGCTGGCCAGGGGCAGGGGCCCTGCTGGGTCCTGCCCCTGGCCTGTGGGGCCTCTGAGCACAACCGGCCCTCTCCCACTGGAAGACCTCCCCGGCTGCCTCCAAAGGCCGGTTTGCAAGCGCTGCCGCTTCGTGTTCCCAGCAGGCGTGCACAATGCTCCCAAGCCCGGGAGAAAAGCGCTTCAGGGTGGTGCTCTCTCCGGGCCCTTGCCCCTGAGCCTGGGGTCAAGGCAGGGTGTCCACACTCCCAGGCCAAGGCAGAACCACATGCACACGTCTGATCTGCCCCCTGCACCGGCAGAGAGCTCGGGGGAGCCAGAGTCTGTCAGGCAGCTGCTGGGCTGGCCGCCTGTGTGGGAAGGGGCAGAGCCGACCTAGGGGCAAGTTGGGCCTCTTGCTCTCCCTGCTGCCCTGAGGCTGCTGGGCCAAAGAGGTCTTGGGCATCCAGCCCCTTGCTGGTCCCTTCACTCTAACGAGGCCCTCTGAGCTCCAGCACCTTGCAGTGTGGAGACAGCCCCTGCCAGCAACCTCCTCTCCAAGGAGGCCTCAACCGAGGCCTAGGCCCAGGGGAAAGGCACCAGCGGGGATGAGCCTGGGGAGGCGCCCGGGCATGTCTGGACCCAGTCCCCGCAGCCTGCCCCTTGGTGGGGCTGTAACCCCGGAGGCAGGAAGGTCTTTTCAAGGCTGGCCAGGGGCAGGGGCCCTGCTGGGTCCTGCCCCTGGCCTGTAGGGCCTCTGAGCACAACCGGCCCTCTCCCACTGGAAGACCTCCCCAGCTGCCTCCCAAGGCCAGTTTTCCAACACTCCTGCCCGCTGTTCCCGCCAGGCACGCACAATGCTCCCAAGCCCGGGAGAAAAGCGCTTCGGGGTGGTGCTCTCTCCGGGCCCTTGCCACTGAGCCTGTGGGCAAGGCAGGGGGAACACACTCCCAGACAAAGGCAGAACCACATGCACACGTCTGTTCCTGTCCCCTGTACCGGCAGAGAGCTCGGGGGAGACAGAGTCTCTCAGGCAGGTGCTGGGCTGGCCGCCTGTGTGGGAAGGGGCAGAGCCGACCTAGGGGCAAGTTGGGCCTCTTGCTCTCCCTGCTGCCCTGAGGCTGCTGGGGCAAGGACGTCTTGGGCATCCAGCCCCTTACTGGTCCCTTCCCTCTGACGAGGCCCTCTGAGCTCCAGCACCTTGCAGTGTGGAGACAGCCCCTGCCAGCAACCTCCTCTCCAAGGAGGCCTAAACCGAGGCCTAGGCCCAGGGGAAAGGCACCAGCGGGGTTGAGCCTGGGGAGGCGCCCGGGCATGTCTGGACCCAGTCCCAGCAGCCTGCCCCTTGGTGGGGTAGTACCCCCGGAGGCCAGGAAGGTCTGGGCAAGGCTGGCCAGGGGCAGGGGCCCTGCTGGGTCCTTCCCCTGGCCTGTGGGGCCTCTGAGCACAACCGGCCCTCTCCCACTGGAAGACCTCCCCGGCTGCCTCCAAAGGCCGGTTTGCAAGCTCTCCCGCACAGTGTTCCCAGCAGGCGTGCACAATGCTCCCAAGCCCGGGAGAAAAGCGCTTCAGGGTGGTGCTCTCTCCGGGCCCTTGCCCCTGAGCCTGGGGTCAAGGCAGGGTGTCCACAGTCCCAGGCCAAGGCAGAACCACATGCACACGTCTGATCTGCCCCCTGCACCGGCAGAGAGCTCGGGGGAGGCAGAGTCTGTCAGGCAGCTGCTGGGCTGGCCGCCTGTGTGGGAAGGGGCAGAGCTGACCTAGGGGCAAGTTGGGCCTCTTGCTCTCCCTGCTGCCCTGAGGCTGCTGGGCCAAAGAGGTCTTGGGCATCCAGCCCCTTGCTGGTCCCTTCCCTCTGACGAGGCCCTCTGAGCTCCAGCACCTTGCAGTGTGGAGACAGCACCTGCCAGCAACCTCCTCTCCACGGAGGCCTCAACCGAGGCCTAGGCCCAGGGGAAAGGCACCAGCGGGGATGAGCCTGGGGAGGCGCCCGGGCATGTCTGGACCCAGTCCCCGCAGCCTGCCCCTTGGTGGGGCTGTAACCCCGGAGGCAGGAAGGTCTGGGCAAGGTTGGCCAGGGGCAGGGGCCCTGCTGGGTCCTGCCCCTGGCCTGTAGGGCCTCTGAGTACAACCGGCCCTCTCCCACTGGAAGACCTCCCCAGCTGCCTCCAAAGGCCAGTTTTCCAAACTCCTGCCCGCTGTTCCCGCCAGGCAAGCACAATGCTCCCAAGCCCGGGAGAAAAGCGCTTCGGGGTGGTGGTCTCTCCGGGCCCTTGCCCTTGAGCCTGGGGTCCAAGCAGGTGATCCACAGTCCCAGGCCAAGTCAGAACCACATGCACACGTCTGTTCCTGCCCCCTCCACCGGCAGAGAGCTGGAGGGAGCCAGAGTCTGTCAGGCAGCTGCTGGGCTGGCCGCCTGTGTGGGAAGGGGCAGAGCCGACCTAGGGGCAAGTTGGGCCTCTTGCTCTCCCTGCTGCCCTGAGGCTGCTGGGCCAAAGAGGTCTTGGGCATCCAGCCCCTTGCTTGTCCCTTCCCTCTGACGAGTCCTGCTGAGCTCCAGCACCTTGCAGTGTGGAGACAGCCCCTGCCAGCAACCTCCTCTCCAAGGAGGCCTCAACCGAGGCCTAGGCCCAGGGGAAAGGCACCAGCGGGGATGAGCCACTGGAGGCGCACGGGCATGTCTGGACCCAGTCCATGCAGCCTGCCCCTTGGTGGGGCAGTACCCCCGGAGGCCAGGAAGATCTGGGCAAGGCTGGCCAGGGGCAGGGGCCCTGCTGGGTCCTGCCCCTGGCCTGTGGGGCCTCTGAGCACAACCGGCCCTCTCCCACTGGAAGACCTCCCCGGCTGCCTCCAAAGGCCTGTTTGCCAACACTCCCGCCCGCTGTTCCCGCCAGGCACGCACAATGCTCCCAAGCCCGGGAGAAAAGCACTTCGGGGTGTTGCTCTCTCCGGGCCCTTGCCCCTGAACCTGGGGTCCAGGCAGTGGGTCCACACTCCCAGACCAAGGCAGAACCACATGCACACGTCTGTTCCTGACCCCTGCACCGGCAGAGAGCTCGGGGGAGCCAGAGTCTGTCAGGCAGCTGCTGGGTTGGCTGCCTGTGTGGGAAGGGGCAGAGCCGACCTAGGGGCAAGTTGGGCCTCTTGCTCTCCCTGCTGCCCTGAGGCTGCTGGGCCAAAGAGGTCTTGGGCATCCAGCCCCTTGCTGGTCCCTTCCCGCTGACGAGGCCCTCTGAGCTCCAGCACCTTGCAGTGTGGAGACAGCCCCTGCCAGCAACCTCCTCTCCAAGGCGGCCTCAACGGAGGCCTAGGCCCAGGGGAAAGGCACCAGCGGGGCTGAGCCTGGGGAGGCGCCCGGGCATGTCTGGACCCAGTCCCCGCAGCCTGCCCCTTGGTGGGGTAGTACCCCCGGAGGCCAGGAAGGTCTGGGCAAGGCTGCCAGGGGCAGGGACACTGCTGGGTCCTGCCCCTGGCCTGTGGGGCGTCTGAGCACAACCGGCACTCTCCCGCTGGAAGACCTCCCCGTCTGCCTCCAAAGGCCGGTTTGCAAGCACTCCCGCCCGCTGTTCCCGCCAGGCACGCACAATGCTCCCAAGCCCGGGAGAAAAGCGCTTCGGGGTGGTGCTCTCTCCGGGCCCTTGCCCCTGAGCCTGGGGGCAAGGCAGGGGGAACACACTCCCAGGCCAAGGCAGAACCACATGCACACGTCTGTTCCTGCCCCCGACACCGGCAGAGAGCTCGGGGGAGCCAGAGACTGCCAGGCTGCTGCTGGGCTGGCTGCCTGTGTGGGACGGGGCAGAGCCGACCTAGGGGCAAGTTGGGCCTCTTGCTCTCCCTGCTGCCCAGAGGCTGCTGGGTCAAAGAGGTCTTGGGCATCCAGCCCCTTGCTGGTCCCTTCCCTCTGACGAGGCCCTCTGAGCTCCAGCACCTTGCAGTGTGGAGACAGCCCCTGCCAGCAACCTCCTCTCCAAGGAGGCCTCAACCGAGGCCTAGGCCTAGGGGAAAGGCACCAGCGTGGATGAGCCTGGGGAGGCGCCCGGGCATGTCTGGACACAGTCCCCGCAGCCTGCCCCTTGGTGGGGCTGTAACCCCGGAGGCAGGAAGGTCTGGGCAAGGCTGGCCAGGGGCAGGGGCCCTGCTGGGTCCTGCCCCTGGCCTGTGGGGCCTCTGAGCACAACCGGCCCTCTCCCACTGGAAGACCTCCCCGGCTGCCTCCAAAGGCCGGTTTGCAAGCGCTGCCGCTTCGTGTTCCCAGCAGGCGTGCACAATGCTCCCAAGCCCGGGAGAAAAGCGCTTCAGGGTGGTGCTCTCTCCGGGCCCTTGCCCCTGAGCCTGGGGTCAAGGCAGGGTGTCCACACTCCCAGGCCAAGGCAGAACCACATGCACACGTCTGATCTGCCCCCTGCACCGGCAGAGAGCTCGGGGGAGCCAGAGTCTGTCAGGCAGCTGCTGGGCTGGCCGCCTGTGTGGGAAGGGGCAGAGCCGACCTAGGGGCAAGTTGGGCCTCTTGCTCTCCCTGCTGCCCTGAGGCTGCTGGGCCAAAGAGGTCTTGGGCATCCAGCCCCTTGCTGGTCCCTTCACTCTAACGAGGCCCTCTGAGCTCCAGCACCTTGCAGTGTGGAGACAGCCCCTGCCAGCAACCTCCTCTCCAAGGAGGCCTCAACCGAGGCCTAGGCCCAGGGGAAAGGCACCAGCGGGGATGAGCCTGGGGAGGCGCCCGGGCATGTCTGGACCCAGTCCCCGCAGCCTGCCCCTTGGTGGGGCTGTAACCCCGGAGGCAGGAAGGTCTTTTCAAGGCTGGCCAGGGGCAGGGGCCCTGCTGGGTCCTGCCCCTGGCCTGTAGGGCCTCTGAGCACAACCGGCCCTCTCCCACTGGAAGACCTCCCCAGCTGCCTCCCAAGGCCAGTTTTCCAACACTCCTGCCCGCTGTTCCCGCCAGGCACGCACAATGCTCCCAAGCCCGGGAGAAAAGCGCTTCGGGGTGGTGCTCTCTCCGGGCCCTTGCCACTGAGCCTGTGGGCAAGGCAGGGGGAACACACTCCCAGACAAAGGCAGAACCACATGCACACGTCTGTTCCTGTCCCCTGTACCGGCAGAGAGCTCGGGGGAGACAGAGTCTCTCAGGCAGGTGCTGGGCTGGCCGCCTGTGTGGGAAGGGGCAGAGCCGACCTAGGGGCAAGTTGGGCCTCCTGATCTCCCTGCTGCCCTGAGGCTGCTGGGCCAAAGACGTCTTGGGCATCCAACCCCTTACTGGTCCCTTCCCTCTGACGAGGCCCTCTGAGCTCCAGCACCTTGCAGTGTGGAGACAGCACCTGCCAGCAATCTCCTCTCCAAGGAGGCCTCAACCGAGGCCTAGGCCCAGGGGAAAGGCACCAGCGGGGTTGAGCCAGGGGAGGCGCCCGGGCATGTCTGGACCCAGTCCCCGCAGCCTGCCCCTTGGTGGGGCAGTACCCCCGGAGGCCAGGAAGGTCTGGGCAAAGCTGGCCAGGGGCAGGGGCCCTGCTGGGTCCTGCCCCTGGCCTGTGGGGCCTCTGAGCACAACCGGCCCTCTCCCACTGGAAGACCTCCCCGGCTGCCTCCAAAGGCCGGTTTGCCAACACTCCCGCCCGCTGTTCCCGCCAGGCACGCACAATGCTCCCAAGCCCGGGAGAAAAGCGCTTCGGGGTGGTGCTCTCTCCGGGCCCTTGCCCCTGAGCCTGGGGTCCAGGCAGTGGGTCCACACTCCCAGACCAAGGCAGAACCACATGCACACGTCTGTTCCTGCCCCCTACACCGGCAGAGAGCTCGGGGGAGCCAGAGTCTGTCACGCAGCTGCTGGGTTGGCTGCCTGTGTGGGAAGGGGCAGAGCCGACCTAGGGGCAAGTTGGGCCTCTTGCTCTCCCTGCTGCCCTGAGGCTGCTGGGCCAAAGAGGTCTTGGGCATCCAGCCCCTTGCTGGTCCCTTCCCTCTGACGAGGCCCTCTGAGCTCCAGCACCTTGCAGTGTGGAGACAGCCCCTGCCAGCAACCTCCTCTCCAAGGAGGCCTCAACGGAGCCCTAGGCCCAGGGGAAAGGCACCAGCGTGGATGAGCCTGGGGAGGCGCCCGGGCATGTCTGGACCCAGTCCTCGCATCCTGCCCCTTGGTGGGGTAGTACCCCCGGAGGCCAGGAAGGTCTGGGCAAGGCTGCCAGGGGCAGGGGCCCTGCTGGGTCCTGTCCCTGGCCTGTGGGGCGTCTGAGCACAACCGGCACTCTCCCACTGGAAGACCTCCCCGTCTGCCTCCAAAGGCCGGTTTGCAAGCACTGCCGCCCGCTAATCCCGCCAGGCACGCACAATGCTCCCAAGCCCGGGAGAAAAGCGCTTCGGGGTGGTGCTCTCTCCGGGCCCTTGCCCCTGAGCCTGGGGGCCAGGCAGTGGGAACACACTCCCAGGCCAATGCAGAACGACATGCACACGTCTGTTCCTGCCCCCTACACCGGCAGAGAGCTCGGGGGAGCCAGAGACTGCCAGGCTGCTGCTGGGCTGGCTGCCTGTGTGGGTCGGGGCAGAGCCGACCTAGGGGCAAGTTGGGCCTCTTGCTCTCCCTGCTGCCCTGAGGCTGCTGGGTCAAAGAGGTCTTGGGCATCCAGCCCTTTGCTGGTCCCTTCCCTCTGACGAGGCCCTCTGAGCTCCAGCACCTTGCAGTGTGGAGACAGCCCCTGCCAGCAACCTCCTCTCCAAAGAGGCCTCAACCGAGGCCTACGCCCAGGGGAAAGGCACCAGCGGGGAAGAGCCTGGGGAGGCGCCCGGGCATGTCTGGACCCAGTCCCCGCAGCCTGCCCCTTGGTGGGGCAGTACCCCCGGAGGCCAGGAAGGTCTGGGCAAGGCTGGCCAGGGGCAGGGGCCCTGCTGGGTCCTGCCCCTGGCCTGTGAGGCCTCTGAGCACAACCAGCCCTCTCCCACTGGAAGACCTCCCCGGCTGCCTCCAAAGTCCTGTTTGCAAACACTCCCGCCCGCTGTTCACGCCAAGCTCGCACAATGTTCCCAAGCCCGGGAGAAAAGCGCTTCGGGGTGGTGCTCTCTCCGGGCCATTGCCCCTGAGCCTGGGGGCAAGGCAGGGGGAACAAACTCCCCGGCCAAGGCAGAACCACATGCCCACGTCTGTTCCTGTCCCGTGCACCGGCAGAGAGCTTGGGGGACCCAGATTCTGTCAGGCAGCTGCTGGGTTGGCTGCCTGTGTGGGAAGGGGCAGGGCCGCCCTAAGGGCAAGTGGGGCCTCTTGCTCTCCCTGCTGCCCTGAGGCTGCTGGGCCAAAGACGTCTTGGGCATCCAGCCCCTTACTGGTCCCTTCCCTCTGACGAGGCCCTCTGAGCTCCAGCACCTTGCAGTGTGGAGACAGCCCCTGCCAGCAACCTCCTCTCCAAGGAGGCCTCAACCGAGGCCTAGGCCCAGGGGAAAGGCACCAGCGGGAATGAGCCTGGGGAGGCGCCCGGGCATGTCTGGACCCAGTCCCAGCAGCCTGCCCCTTGGTGGGGCAGTACCCCCGGAGGCCAGGAAGGTCTGGGCAAGGCTGGCCAGGGGCAGGGGCCCTGCTGGGTCCTGCCCCTGGCCTGTGGGGCCTCTGAGCACAACCGGCCCTCTCCCACTGGAAGACCTCCCCGGCTGCCTCCAAAGGCCGGTTTGCAAGCTCTCCCGCCCAGTGTTCCCAGCAGGCGTGCACAATGCTCCCAAGCCAGGGAGAAAAGCGCTTCAGGGTGGTGCTCTCTCCGGGCCCTTGCCCCTGAGCCTGGGGTCAAGGCAGGGGGTCCACACTCCCAGGCCAAGGCAGAACCACATGCACACGTCTGATCTGCCCCCTGCACCGGCAGAGAGCTCGGGGGAGGCAGAGTCTGTCAGGCAGCTGCTGGGCTGGCCGCCTGTGTGGGAAGTGGCAGAGCCGACCTAGGGGCAAGTTGGGCCTCTTGCTCTCCCTGCTGCCCTGAGGCTGCTGGGCCAAAGAGGTCTTGGGCATCCAGCCCCTTGCTGGTCCCTTCCCTCTGACGAGGCCCTCTGAGCTCCAGCACCTTGCAGTGTGGAGACAGCCCCTGCCAGCAACCTCCTCTCCAAGGAGGCCTCAACCGAGGCCTAGGCCCAGGGGAAAGGCACCAGCGGGGTTGAGCCAGGGGAGGCGCCCGGGCATGTCTGGACCCAGTCCCCGCAGCCTGCCCCTTGGTGGGGTAGTACCCCCGGAGGCCAGGAAGGTCTGGGCAAGGCTGGCCAGGGGCAGGGGCACTGCTGGGCCCTGCCCCTGGCCTGTGGGGCCTCTGAGCACAACCGGCCCTCTCCCGCTGGAAGACCTCCCCGGCTGCCTCCTAAGGCCAGTTTGCCAACACTCCTGCCCGCTGTTCCCGCCAGGCACGCACAATGCACCCAAGCCCGGGAGAAAAGCGCTTCGGGGTGGTGCTCTCTCCGGGCCCTTGCCCCTGAGCCTGTGGGCAAGGCAGGGGGAACACACTCCCAGACCAAGGCAGAACCACATGCACACGTCTGTTTCTGTCCCCTGCACCGGCAGAGAGCTCGGGGGATCCAGAGTCTGTCAGGCAGCTGCTGGGCTGGCCCCCTGTGTGGGAAGGGGCAGAGCCGACCTAGGGGCAAGTTGGGCCTCTTCCTCTCCCTGCTGCCCTGAGGCTGCTGGGCCAAAGAGGTCTTGGGCATCCAGCCCCTTGCTGGTCCCTTCCCGCTGACGAGGCCCTCTGAGCTCCAGCACCTTGCAGTGTGGAGACAGCCCCTGCCAGCAACCTCCTCTCCAAGGAGGCCTCAACCGAGGCCTAGGCCCAGGGGAAAGGCACCAGCGGGGATGAGCCTGGGGAGGCGCCCGGGCATGTCTGGACCCAGTCCCCGCATCCTGCCCTTTGGTGGGGTAGTACCCCCGGAGGCCAGGAAGGTCTGGGCAAGGCTGCCAGGGGCAGGGGCCCTGCTGGGTCCTGCCCCTGGCCTGTGGGGCGTCTGAGCACAACCGGCACTCTCCCGCTGGAAGACCTCCCCGTCTGCCTCCAAAGGCCGGTTTGCAAGCACTCCCGCCCGCTGTTCCCGCCAGGCACGCACAATGCTCCCAAGCCCGGGAGAAAAGCGCTTCGGGGTGGTGCTCTCTCCAGGCCCTTGCCCCTGAGCCTGGGGGCCAGGCAGGGGGAACACACTCCCAGGCCAAGGCAGAACGACATGCACACGTCTGTTCCTGACCCCTAAACCGGCAGAGAGCTCGGGGGAGCCAGAGACTGCCAGGCTGCTGCTGGGCTGGCTGCCTGTGTGGGACGGGGCAGAGCCGACCTAGGGGCAAGTTGGGCCTCTTGCTCTCCCTGCTGCCCTGAGGCTGCTGGGTCAAAGAGGTCTTGGGCATCCAGCCCTTTGCTGGTCCCTTCCCTCTGACGAGGCCCTCTGAGCTCCAGCACCTTGCAGTGTGGAGACAGCCCCTGCCAGCAACCTCCTCTCCAAAGAGGCCTCAACCGAGGCCTACGCCCAGGGGAAAGGCACCAGCGGGGATGATCCTGGGGAGGCGCTCGGACATGTCTGGACCCAGTCCCCGCAGCCTGCCCCTTGGTGGGGCAGAACCCCCGGAGGCTAGGAACGTCTGGGCAAGGCTGGCCAGGGGCAGGGGCCCTGCTGGGTCCTGCCCCTGGCCTGTGAGGCCTCTGAGCACAACCGGCCCTCTCCCACTGGAAGACCTCCCCGGCTGCCTCCAAAGTCCTGTTTGCAAACACTCCCACCCGCTGTTCATGCCAGGCTCGCACAATGCTCCCAAGCCCGGGAGAAAAGCGCTTCGGGGTGCTTCTCACTCCGGGCCCTTGCCCTTGAGCCTGGGGGCAAGGCAGGGGGAACACACTCCCAGGCCAAGGCAGAACCACATGCCCACGTCTGTTCCTGTCCCGTGCACCGGCATAGAGCTTGGGGGAGCCAGAGTCTGTCAGGCAGCTGCTGGGTTGGCCGCCTCTGTGGGAAGGGGCAGAGCCGCCCTAGGGGCAAGTTGGGCCTCTTGCTCTCCCTGCTGCCCTGAGGCTGCTGGGCCAAAGACGTCTTGGGCATCCAGCCCCTTACTGGTCCCTTCCCTCTGACGAGGCCCTCTGAGCTCCAGCACCTTGCAGTGTGGAGACAGCCCCTGCCAGCAACCTCCTCTCCAAGGAGGCCTAAACCGAGGCGTAGGCCCAGGGGAAAGGCACCAGCGGGGATGAGCCTGGGGAGGCGCCCGGGCATGTCTGGACCCAGTCCCCGCAGCCTGCCCCTTGGTGGGGCAGTACCCGCGGAGGCCAGGAAGGTCTGGGCAAGGCTGGCCAGGGGCAGGGGCCCTGCTGGGTCCTGCCCCTGGCCTGTGGGGCCTCTGAGCACAACCGGCCCTCTCCCACTGGAAGACCTCCCCGGCTGCCTCCAAAGGCCGGTTTGCAAGCGCTGCTGCCCAGTGTTCCCAGCAGGCGTGCACAATGCTCCCAAGCCCGGGAGAAAAGCGCTTCAGGGTGGTGCTCTCTCCGGGCCCTTACCCCTGAGCCTGGTGTCAAGGCAGGGTGTCCACACTCCCAGGCAAAGGCAGAACCACATGCACACGTCTGATCTGCCCCCTGCACCGGCAGAGAGCTCGGGGGAGCCAGAGTCTGTCAGGCAGCTGCTGGGCTGGTCCCCTGTGTGGGAAGGGGCAGAGCCGACCTAGGGGCAAGTTGGGCCTCTTGCTCTCCCTGCTGCCCTGAGGCTGCTGGGCCAAAGAGGTCTTGGGCATCCAGCCCCTTGCTGGTCCCTTCCCTCTGACGAGGCCCTCTGAGCTCCAGCACCTTGCAGTGTGGAGACAGCCCCTGCCAGCAACCTCCTCTCCAAGGAGGCCTCAACCGAGGCCTAGGCCCAGGGGAAAGGCACCAGCGTGGATGAGCCTGGGGAGGCGCCCGGGCATGTCTGGACCCAGTCCCCGCAGCCTGCCCATTGGTGGGGCTGTAACCCCGGAGGCAGGAAGGTCTGGGCAAGGCTGGCCAGGGGCACGGGCCCTGCTGGGTCCTGCCCCTGGCCTGTGGGGCCTCTGAGCACAACCGGCCCTCTCCCACTGGAAGACCTCCCCGGCTGCCTCCAAAGACCGGTTTGTAAGCACTCCCGCCCACTGTTCCCACCTAGCGCGCACAATGCTCCCAAGCCCGGGAGAAAAGTGCTTCGGGGTGGTGCTCTCTCCGGGCCCTTGCCCCTGAGCCTGGGGGCCAGGCAGGGGGTCCACACTCCCAGGCCAAGGCAGAACGACATGCACACGTCTGTTCCTGCCCCCTACACCGGCAGAGAACTCGGGGGAGCCAGAGACTGCCAGGCTGCTGCTGGGCTGGCTGCCTGTGTGGGACGGGGCAGAGCCGACCTAGGGGCAAGTTGGGCCTCTTGCTCTCCCTGCTGCCCTGAGGCTGCTGGGTCAAAGAGGTCTTGGGCATCCAGCCCTTTGCTGGTCCCTTCCCTCTGACGAGGCCCTCTGAGCTCCAGCACCTTGCAGTGTGGAGACAGCCCCTGCCAGCAACCTCCTCTCCAAAGAGGCCTCAACCGAGGCCTACGCCCAGGGGAAAGGCACCAGCGGGGATGATCCTGGGTAGGCGCACGGACATGTCTGGACCCAGTCCCCGCAGCCTGCCCCTTGGTGGGGCAGTACCCCCGGAGGCCAGGAAGGTCTGGGCAAGGCTGGCCAGGGGCAGGGGCCCTGCTGGGTCCTGCCCCTGGCCTGTGGGGCCTCTGAGCACAACAGGCCCTCTCCCACTGGAAGACCTCCCCGGCTGCCTCCAAAGTCCTGTTTGCAAGCACTCCCGCCCTCTGTTCACGCCAGGCTCGCACAATGCTCCCAAGCCCGGGAGAAAAGCGCTTCGGGGTGGTGCTCTCTCCGGGCCCTTGCCCCTGAGCCTGGGGGCCAGGCAGGGGGTCCACACTCCCAGGCCAAGGCAGAACCACATGCACACGTCTGTTCCTGCCCCCTGCACCGGCAGAGAGCTCGGGGGAGCCAGAGTCTGTCAGGCAGCTGCTGGGCTGGCCGCCTGTGTGGGAAGGGGCAGAGCCGAATAGGGGCAAGTTGGGCCTCTTGCTCTCCCTGCTGCCCTGAGGCTGCTGGGCCAAAGAGGTCTTGGGCATCCAGCCCCTTGCTTGTCCCTTCCTTCTGACGAGGCCCTCTGAGCTCCAGCACCTTGCAGTGTGGAGACAGCCCCTGCCAGCAACCTCCTCTCCAAGGAGGCCTCAACCGAGGCCTAGGCCCAGGGGAAAGGCACCAGCGGGGATGAGCCTGGGGAGGCGCCCGGCCATGTCTGGACCCAGTCCCCGCAGCCTGCCCCTTGGTGGGGCAGTACCCCCGGAGGCCAGGAAGGTCTGGGCAAGGCTGGCCAGGGGCAGGGGCCCTGCTGGGTCCTGCCCCTGGCCTGTGGGGCCTCTGAGCACAACCGGCCCTCTCCCACTGGAAGATCTCCCCGGCTGCCTCCAAAGGCCGGTTTGCAAGCGCTCCCGCCCGCTGTTCCCAGCAGGCGTGCACAATGCTCCCAAGACCGGGAGAAAAGCGCTTCAGGGTGCTGCTCTCTCCGGGCCCTTGCCCCTGAGCCTGGGGGCAAGGCAGGGTGTCCACACCCCCAGGCCAAGGCAGAACCACATGCACACGTCTGATCTGCCCCCTCCACCGACAGAGAGCTCGGGGGATCCAGAGTCTGTCAGTCAGCTGCTGGGCTGGCCGCCTGTGTGGGAAGGGGCAGAGCCGACCTAGGGGCAAGATGGGCCTCTTGCTCTCCTTGCTGCCCTGAGGCTGCTGGGCCAAAGACGTCTTGGGCATCCAGCCCCTTGCTGGTCCCTTCCCTCTGACGAGGCCCTCTGAGCTCCAGCACCTTGCAGTGTGGAGACAGCCCCTGCCAGCAACCTCCTCTCCAAGGAGGCCTCAACCGAGGCCTAGGCCCAGGGGAAAGGCACCAGCGGGGATGAGCCATTGGAGGCGCACGGGCATGTCTGGACCCAGTCCCCGCAGCCTGCCCCTTGGTGGGGCAGTACCCCCGGAGGCCAGGAAGGTCTGGGCAAGGCTGGCCAGGGGCAGGGGCCCTGCTGGGTCCTGCCCCTGGCCTGTGGGGCCTCTGAGCACAACCGGCCCTCTCCCACTGGAAGACCTCCCCGGCTGCCTCCAAAGGCCGGTTTGCCAACACTCCCGCCCGCTGTTCCCGCCAGGCACGCACAATGCTCCCAAGCCCGGGAGAAAAGCGCTTCGGGGTGGGGCTCTCTCCGGGCCCTTGCCCCTGAGCCTGGGGTCCAGGCAGTGGGTCCACACTCCCAGACCAAGGCAGAACCACATGCACACGTCTGTTCCTGCCCCCTGCACCGGCAGAGAGCTCGGGGGAGCCAGAGTCTGTCAGGCAGCTGCTGTGTTGGCTGCCTGTGTGGGAAGGGGCAGAGCCGCCCAAGGGGCAAGTTGGGCCTCATGCTCTCCCTGCTGCCCTGAGGCTGCTGGGCCAAAGACGTCTTGGGCATCCAGCCCCTTACTGGTCCCTTCCCTCTGACGAGGCCCTCTGAGCTCCAGCACCTTGCAGTGTGGAGACAGCCCCTGCCAGCAACCTCCTCTCCAAGGCGGCCTCAACCGAGGCCTAGGCCCAGGGGAAAGGCACCAGCGGGGATGAGCCTGGGGAGGCGCCCGGGCATGTCTGGACCCAGTCCCCGCAGCCTGCCCCTTGGTGGGGCAGTACCCCCGGAGGCCAGGAAGGTCTGGGCAAGGCTGGCCAGGGGCAGGGGCCCTGCTGGGTCCTGCCCCTGGCCTGTGGGGCCTCTGAGCACAACCGGCCCTCTCCCACTGGAAGACCTCCCCGGCTGCCTCCAAAGGCCGGTTTGCAAGCGCTGCCGCCCAGTGTTCCCAGCAGGCGTGCACAATGCTCCCAAGCCCGGGAGAAAAGCGCTTCAGGGTGGTGCTCTCTCCGGGCCCTTGCCCCTGAGCCTGGGGTCAAGGCAGGGTGTCCACACTCCCAGGCCAAGGCAGAACCATATGCACACGTCTGATCTGCCCCCTGCACCGGCAGAGAGCTCGGGGGAGCCAGAGTCTGTCAGGCAGCTGCTGGGCTGGCCGCCTGTGTGGGAAGGGGCAGAGCCGACCTAGGGGCAAGTTGGGCCTCTTGCTCTCCCTGCTGCCCTGAGGCTGCTGGGCCAAAGAGGTCTTGGGCATCCAGCCCCTTGCTGGTCCCTTCCCTCTAACGAGGCCCTCTGAGCTCCAGCACCTTGCAGTGTGGAGACAGCCCCTGCCAGCAACCTCCTCTCCAAGGAGGCCTCAACCGAGGCCTAGGCCCAGGGGAAAGGCACCAGCGGGGATGAGCCTGGGGAGGCGCCCGGGCATGTCTGGACCCAGTCCCCGCAGCCTGCCCCTTGGTGGGGCTGTAACCCCGGAGGCAGGAAGGTCTTTTCAAGGCTGGCCAGGGGCAGGGGCCCTGCTGGGTCCTGCCCCTGGCCTGTAGGGCCTCTGAGCACAACCGGCCCTCTCCCACTGGAAGACCTCCCCAGCTGCCTCCCAAGGCCAGTTTTCCAACACTCCTGCCCGCTGTTCCCGCCAGGCACGCACAATGCTCCCAAGCCCGGGAGAAAAGCGCTTCGGGGTGGTGCTCTCTCCGGGCCCTTGCCCCTGAGCCTGTGGGCAAGGCAGGGGGAACACACTCCCAGACCAAGGCAGAACCACATGCACACGTCTGTTCCTGTCCCCTGTACCGGCAGAGAGCTCGGGGGAGCCAGAGTCTCTCAGGCAGGTGCTGGGCTGGCCGCCTGTGTGGGAAGGGGCAGAGCCGACCTAGGGGCAAGTTGGGCCTCTTGATCTCCCTGCTGCCCTGAGGCTGCTGGGCCAAAGACGTCTTGGGCATCCAACCCCTTACTGGTCCCTTCCCTCTGACGAGGCCCTCTGAGCTCCAGCACCTTGCAGTGTGGAGACAGCACCTGCCAGCAATCTCCTCTCCAAGGAGGCCTCAACCGAGGCCTAGGCCCAAGGGAAAGGCACCAGCGGGGTTGAGCCAGGGGAGGCGCCCGGGCATGTCTGGACCCAGTCCCCGCAGCCTGCCCCTTGGTGGGGCAGTACCCCCGGAGGCCAGGAAGGTCTGGGCAAAGCTGGCCAGGGGCAGGGGCCCTGCTGGGTCCTGCCCCTGGCCTGTGGGGCCTCTGAGCACAACCGGCCCTCTCCCACTGGAAGACCTCACCGGCTGCCTCCAAAGGCCGGTTTGCAAGTACTCCCGCCCACTGTTCCCGCCAGGCGCGCACAATGCTCCCAAGCCCGGGAGAAAAGCGCTTCGGGGTGGTGGTCTCTCCGGGCCCTTGCCCCTGAGACTGGGGGCCAGGCAGGGGATCCACAGTCCCAGGCCAAGGCAGAACCACATGCACACGTCTGTTCCTGCCCCCTCCACCGGCAGAGAGCTGGGGGGAGCCAGAGTCTGTCAGGCAGCTGCTGGGCTGGCCGCCTCTGTGGGAAGGGGCAGAGCCGACCTAGGGGCAAGTTGGGCCTCTTGCTCTCCCTGCTGCCCTGAGGCTGCTGGGTCAAAGAGGTCTTGGGCATCCAGCCCTTTGCTGGTCCCTTCCCTCTGACGAGGCCCTCTGAGCTCCAGCACCTTGCAGTGTGGAGACAGCCCCTGCCAGCAACCTCCTCTCCAAAGAGGCCTCAACCGAGGCCTACGCCCAGGGGAAAGGCACCAGCGGGGATGATCCTGGGGAGGCGCCCGGGCTTGTCTGGACCCAGTCCCCGCAGCCTGCCCCTTGGTGGGGCAGTACCCCCGGAGGCCAGGAACGTCTGGGCAAGGCTGGCCAGGGGCAGGGGCCCTGCTGGGTCCTGCCCCTGGCCTGTGAGGCCTCTGAGCACAACCAGCCCTCTCCCACTGGAAGACGTCCCCGGCTGCCTCCAAAGTCCTGTTTGCAAACACTCCCGCCCGCTGTTCACGCCAAGCTCGCACAATGTTCCCAAGCCCGGGAGAAAAGCGCTTCGGGGTGGTGCTCTCTCCGGGCCATTGCCCCTGAGCCTGGGGGCAAGGCAGGGGGAACAAACTCCCAGGCCAAGGCAGAACCACATGCCCACGTCTGTTCCTGTCTCGTGCACCGGCAGAGAGCTTGGGGGAGCCAGAGTCTGTCAGGCAGCTGCTGGGTTGGCTGCCTGTGTGGGAAGGGGCAGAGCCGCCCTAAGGGCAAGTTGGGCCTCTTGCTCTCCCTGCTGCCCAGAGGCTGCTGGGCCAAAAACGTCTTGGGCATCCAGCCCCTTACTGGTCCCTTCCCTCTGACGAGGCCCTCTGAGCTCCAGCACCTTGCAGTGTGGAGACAGCCCCTGCCAGCAACCTCCTCTCCAAGGAGGCCTCAACCGAGGCCTAGGCCCAGGGGAAAGGCACCAGCGGGAATGAGCCTGGGGAGGCGCCCGGGCATGTCTGGACCCAGTCCCAGCAGCCTGCCCCTTGGTGGGGCTGTAACCCCGGAGGCAGGAAGGTCTGGGCAAGGCTGGCCAGGGGCAGGGGCCCTGCTGGGTCGTGCCCCTGGCCTGTGGGGCCTCTGAGCACAACCGGCCCTCTCCCACTGGAAGACCTCCCCGGCTGCCTCCAAAGGCCGGTTTGCAAGCTCTCCCGCCCAGTGTTCCCAGCAGGCGTGCACAATGCTCCCAAGCCCGGGAGAAAAGCGCTTCAGGGTGGTGCTCTCTCCGGGCCCTTGCCCCTGAGCCTGGGGTCAAGGAAGGGTGTCCACACTCCCAGGCCAAGGCAGAACCACATGCACACGTCTGATCTGACCCCTGCACCGGCAGAGAGCTCGGGGGAGGCAGAGTCTGTCAGGCAGCTGCTGGGCTGGCCGCCTATGTGGGAAGGGGCAGAGCCGACCTAGGGGCAAGTTGGGCCTCTTGCTCTCCCTGCTGCCCTGAGGCTGCTGGGCCAAAGAGGTCTTGGGCATCCAGCCCCTTGCTGGTCCCTTCCCTCTGACGAGGCCCTCTGAGCTCCAGCACCTTGCAGTGTGGAGACAGCCCCTGCCAGCAACCTCCTCTCCAAGGAGGCCTCAACCGAGGCCTAGGCCCAGGGGAAAGGCACCAGCGGGGATGAGCCTGGGGAGGCGCCCGGGCATGTCTGGACCCAGTCCCCGCAGCCTGCCCCTTGGTGGGTCTGTAACCCCGGAGGCAGGAAGGCCTGGGCAAGGCTGGCCAGGGGCAGGGGCCCTGCTGGGTCCTGCCCCTGGCCTGTAGGGCCTCTGAGCACAACCGGCCCTCTCCCACTGGAAGACCTCCCCAGCTGCCTCCAAAGGCCAGTTTTGCAACACTCCTGCCCGCTGTTCCCGCCAGGCACGCACAATGCTCCCAAGCACGGGAGAAAAGCGCTTCGGGGTGGTGCTCTCTCCGGGCCCTTGCCCCTGAGCCTGTGGGCAAGGCAGGGGGAACACACTCCCAGACCAAGGCAGAACCACATGCACACGTCTGTTCCTGTCCCCTGCACCGGCAGAGAGCTCGGGGGAGCCAGAGTCTCTCAGGCAGGTGCTGGGCTGGCCGCCTGTGTGGGAAGGGGCAGAGCCAACCTAGGGGCAAGTTGGGCCTCCTGCTCTCCCTGCTGCCCTGAGGCTGCTGGGCCAAAGACGTCTTGGGCATCCAACCCCTTACTGGTCCCTTCCCTCTGACGAGGCCCTCTGAGCTCCAGCACCTTACAGTGTGGAGACAGCACCTGCCAGCAATCTCCTCTCCAAGGAGGCCTCAACCGAGGCCTAGGCCCAGGGGAAAGGCACCAGCAGGGTTGAGCCAGGGGAGGCGCCCGGGCATGTCTGGACCCAGTCCTCGCAGCCTGCCCCTTGGTGGGGCAGTACCCCCGGAGGCCAGGAAGGTCTGGGCAAGGCTGGCCAGGGGCAGGGGCCCTGCTGGGCCCTGCCCCTGGCCTGTGGGGCCTCTGAGCACAACCGGCCCTCTCCCGCTGGAAGACCTCCCCGGCTGCCTCCAAAGGCCAGTTTGTCAACACTCCTGCCCGCTGTTCCCGCCAGGCACGCACAATGCACCCAAGCCCGGGAGAAAAGCGCTTCGGGGTGGTGCTCTCTCCGGGCCCTTGCCCCTGAGCCTGTGGGCAAGGCAGGGGGAACACACTCCCAGAACATGGCAGAACCACATGCACACGTCTGTTCCTGTCCCCTGCACCGGCAGAGAGCTCGGGGGATCCAGAGTCTGTCAGGCAGCTGCTGGGCTGGCCCCCTGTGTGGGAAGGGGCAGAGCCGACCTAGGGGCAAGTTGGGCCTCTTGCTCTCCCTGCTGCCCTGAGGCTGCTGGGCCAAAGAGGTCTTGGGCATCCAGCCCCTTGCTGGTCCCTTCCCTCTGACGAGGCCCTCTGAGCTCCAGCACCTTGCAGTGTGGAGACAGCCCCTGCCAGCAACCTCCTCTCCAAGGAGGCCTCAACCGAGGCCTAGGCCCAGGGGAAAGGCACCAGCGTGGATGAGCCTGGGGAGGCGCCCGGGCATGTCTGGACCCAGTCCCCGCAGCCTGCCCCTTGGTGGGGCTGTAACCCCGGAGGCAGGAAGGTCTGGGCAAGGCTGGCCAGGGGCAGGGGCCCTGCTGGGTCCTGCCCCTGGCCTGTGGGGCCTCTGAGCACAACCGGCCCTCTCCCACTGGAAGACCTCCCCGGCTGCCTCCAAAGGCCGGATTGCAAGCACTCCCGCCCACTGTTCCCACCAAGCGCGCACAATGCTCCCAAGCCCGGGAGAAAAGCGCTTCGGGGTGGTGCTCTCTCCGGGCCCTTGCCCCTGAGCCTGGGGGCCAGGCAGGGGGTCCACACTCCCAGGCCAATCAGAACCACATGCACACGTCTGTTCCTGCCCCCTACACCGGCAGAGAACTCGGGGGAGCCAGAGACTGCCAGGCTGCTGCTGGGCTGGCTGCCTGTGTGGGACGGGGCAGAGCCGACCTAGGGGCAAGTTGGGCCTCTTGCTCTCCTTGCTGCCCTGAGGCTGCTGGGTCAAAGAGGTCTTGGGCATCCAGCCCTTTGCTGGTCCCTTCCCTCTGACGAGGCCCTCTGAGCTCCAGCACCTTGCAGTGTGGAGACAGCCCCTGCCAGCAAGCTCCTCTCCAAAGAGGCCTCAACCGAGGCCTACGCCCAGGGGAAAGGCACCAGCGGGGATGATCCTGGGGAGGCGCACGGACATGTCTGGACCCAGTCCCCGCAGCCTGCCCCTTGGTGGGCAGTACCCCCGGAGGCCAGGAAGGTCTGGGCAAGGCTGGCCAGGGGCAGGGGCCCTGCTCGGTCCTGCCCCTGGCCTGTGGGGCCTCTGAGCACAACAGGCCCTCTCCCACTGGAAGACCTCCCCGGCTGCCTCCAAAGTCCTGTTTGCAAGCACTCCCGCCCGCTGTTCACGCCAGGCTCGCACAATGCTCCCAAGCCCGGGAGAAAAGCGCTTCGGGGTGGTCCTCTCTCCGGGCCCTTGCCCCTGAGCCTGGGGGCCAGGCATGGGGTCCACACTCCCAGGCCATGGCAGAACCACATGCACACGTCTGATCTGCCCCCTGCACCGGCAGAGAGCTCGGGGGAGCCAGAGTCTGTCAGGCAGCTGCTGGGCTGGCCGCCTGTGTGGGAAGGGGCAGAGCCGAATAGGGGCAAGTTGGGCCTCTTGCTCTCCCTACTGCCCTGAGGCTGCTGGGCCAAAGAGGTCTTGGGCATCCAGCCCCTTGCTTGTCCCTTCCCTCTGACGAGGCCCTCTGAGCTCCAGCACCTTGCAGTGTGGAGACAGCCCCTGCCAGCAACCTCCTCTCCAAGGAGGCCTCAACCGAGGCCTAGGCCCAGGGGAAAGGCACCAGCGGGGATGAGCCTGGGGAGGCGCCCGGGCATGTCTGGACCCAGTCCCCGCAGCCTGCCCCTTGGTGGGGCAGTACCCCCGGAGGCCAGGAAGGTCTGGGCAAGGCTGGCCAAGGGCAGGGGCCCTGCTGTGTCCTGCCCCTGGCCTGTGGGGCCTCTGAGCACAACCGGCCCTCTCCCAGTGGAAGACCTCCCCGGCTGCCTCCAAAGGGCGGTTTGCAAGCGCTCCCGCCCGCTGTTCCCAGCAGGCGTGCACAATGCTCCCAAGCCCGGGAGAAAAGCGCTTCAGGGTGCTGCTCTCTCCGGGCCCTTGCCCCTGAGCCTGGGGGCAAGGCAGGGTGTCCACACTCCCAGGCCAAGGCAGAACCACATGCACACGTCTGATCTGCCCCCTCCACCGGCAGAGAGCTCGGGGGATCCAGAGTCTGTCAGGCAGCTGCTGGGCTGGCCGCCTGTGTGGGAAGGGGCAGAGCCGACCTAGGGGCAAGTTGGGCCTCTTGCTCTCCTTGCTGCCCTGAGGCTGCTGGGCCAAAGAGGTCTTGGGCATCCAGCCCCTTGCTGGTCCCTTCCCTCTGACGAGGCCCTCTGAGCTCCAGCACCTTGCAGTGTGGAGACAGCCCCTGCCAGCAACCTCCTCTCCAAGGAGGCCTCAACCGAGGCCTAGGCCCAGGGGAAAGGCACCAGCGGGGATGAGCCATTGGAGGTGCCCGGGCATGTCTGGACCCAGTCCCCGCAGCCTGCCCCTTGGTGGGGCAGTACCCTCGGAGGCCAGGAAGGTCTGGGTAAGGCTGGCCAGGGGCAGGGGCCCTGCTGGGTCCTGCCCCTGGCCTGTGGGGCCTCTGAGCACAACCGGGCCTCTCCCACTGGAAGACCTCCCCGGCTGCCTCCAAAGGCCGGTTTGCCAACACTCCCGCCCGCTGTTCCCGCCAGGCACGCACAATGCTCCCAAGCCCGGGAGAAAAGCGCTTCTGGGTGGTGCTCTCTCCGGGCCCTTGCCCCTGAGCCTGGGGTCCAGGCAGTGGGTCCACACTCCCAGACCAACGCAGAACCACATGCACACGTCTGTTCCTGCCCCCTGCACCGGCAGAGAGCTCGGGGGAGCCAGAGTCTGTCAGGCAGCTACTGGGTTGGCTGCCTGTGTGGGAAGGGGCAGAGCCGACCTAGGGGCAAGTTGGGCCTCTTGCTCTCCCTGCTGCCCTGAGGCTGCTGGGTCAAAGAGGTCTTGGGCATCCAGCCCTTTGCTGGTCCCTTCCCTCTGACGAGGCCCTCTGAGCTCCAGCACCTTGCAGTGTGGAGACAGCCCCTGCCAGCAACCTCCTCTCCAAAGAGGCCTCAACCGAGGCCTACGCCCAGGGGAAAGGCACCAGCGGGGATGATCCTGGGGAGGCGCACGGACATGTCTGGACCCAGTCCCCGCAGCCTGCCCCTTGGTGGGGCAGAACCCCCGGAGGCCAGGAACGTCTGGGCAAGGCTGGCCAGGGGCAGGGGCCCTGCTGGGTCCTGCCCCTGGCCTGTGAGGCCTCTGAGCACAACCGGCCCTCTCCCACTGGAAGACCTCCCCGGCTGCCTCCAAAGTCCTGTTTGCAAACACTCCCACCCGCTGTTCATGCCAGGCTCGCACAATGCTCCCAAGCCCGGGAGAAAAGCGCTTCGGGGTGCTTCTCACTCCGGGCCCTTGCCCCTGAGCCTGGGGGCAAGGCAGGGGGAACACACTCCCAGGCCAAGGCAGAACCACATGCCCACGTCTGTTCCTGTCCCGTGCACCGGCAGAGAGCTTGGGGGAGCCAGAGTCTGTCAGGCAGCTGCTGGGCTGGCCGCCTGTGTGGGAAGGGGCAGAGCCGACCTAGGGGCAAGTTGGGCCTCTTGCTCTCCCTGCTGCCCTGAGGCTGCTGGGCCAAAGACGTCTTGGGCATCCAGCCCCTTACTGGTCCCTTCCCTCTGACGAGGCCCTCTGAGCTCCAGCACCTTGCAGTGTGGAGACAGCCCCTGCCAGCAACCTCCTCTCCAAGGAGGCCTAAACCGAGGCCTAGGCCCAGGGGAAAGGCACCAGCGGGGATGAGCCTGGGGAGGCGCCCGGGCATGTCTGGACCCAGTCCCCGCAGCCTGCCCCTTGGTGGGGCAGTACCCCCGGAGGCCAGGAAGGTCTGGGCAAGGCTGGCCAGGGGCAGGGGCCCTGCTGCGTTCTGCCCCTGGCCTGTGGGGCCTCTGAGCACAACCGGCCCTCTCCCACTGAAAGACCTCCCCAGCTGCCTCCAAAGGCCAGTTTTCCAACACTCCTGCCCGCTGTTCCCGCCAGGCACGCACAATGCTCCCAAGCCCGGGAGAAAAGCGCTTCGGGGTGGTGCTCTCTCCGGGCCCTTGCCCCTGAGCCTGTGGGCAAGGCAGGGGGAACACACTCCCAGACCAAGGCAGAACCACATGCACACGTCTGTTCCTGTCCCCTGCACCGGCAGAGAGCTCGGGGGAGCCAGAGTCTCTCAGGCAGGTGCTGGGCTGGCCGCCTGTGTGGGACGGGGCAGAGCCGACCTAGGGGCAAGTTGGGCCTCTTGCTCTCCCTGCTGCCCAGAGGCTGCTGGGTCAAAGAGGTCTTGGGCATCCAGCCCTTTGCTGGTCCCTTCCCTCTGACGAGGCCCTCTGAGCTCCAGCAACTTGCAGTGTGGAGACAGCCCCTGCCAGCAACCTCCTCTCCAAAGCGGCCTCAACCGAGGCCTACGCCCAGGGAAAAGGCACCAGCGGGGATAATCCTGGGGAGGCGCCCGAGCATGTCTGGACCCAGTCCCCGCAGCCTGCCCCTTGGTGGGGCAGTACCCCCGGAGGCCAGGAAGGTCTGGGCAAGGCTGCCAGGGGCAGGGACCCTGCTGGGTCCTGCCCCTGGCCTGTGGGGCGTCTGAGCACAACCGGCACTCTCCCGCTGGAAGACCACCCCGGCTGCCTCCAAAGGCTGGTTTGCAAGCACTCAATCCCGCTGTTCCCGCCAGGCACGCACAATGCTCCCAAGCCCGGGAGAAAAGCGCTTCTGGGTGGTGCTCTCTCCTGGCCCTTGGAAGACCTCCCCGGCTGCCTCCAAAGGCCGGTTTGCAAGCATTCCCGCCCGGTGTTCCCACCAGCCACGCACAATGCTCCCAAGCCCGGGAGAAAAGCATTTTGGGGTGGTGCTCACACCGGGCCCTGGAAGACCTCCCCGGCTGCCTCCAAAGGACGGTTTTCAAGCACTCCTGCCTGCTGTTCCCGCCACCCGCGCACAATGCTCCCAAGCCCGGGAGAAAAGCGCTTCGGGGTGGTGCTCTCTACAGGCCCTTCGAAAACCTCCCCGGCTGCCTCCAAAGGCCGGTTTGCAAGGACTCCTTCCTGCTGTTCCCGCCAGCCACGCACAATGCTCCCAAGCCCGGGAGAAAAGCATTTTGGGGTGGTGCTCACTCCGGGCCCTTGGAAGACTTCCCCGGCTGCCTCCAATGGCCAGTTTGCAAGCACTCATGGCCGCTGTTCCCACCAGCCGCGCACAATGCTCCCAAGCCCGGGAGAAAAGCTTTTTGGGGTGGTGCTCACACCGGGCCCTGGAAGACCTCCCCGGGTGCCTCCAAAGGCCGGTTTTCAATCACTCCTGCCTTCTGTTCCCGCCACCTGCGCACAATGCTCCCAAGCCCGGGAGAAAAGCGCTTCGGGGTGGTGCTCTCTACAGGCCCTTGGAAGACCTCCCCGGCTGCCTCCAAAGGCCGGTTTGCAAGGACTCCTTCCTGCTGTTCCCGCCAGCCACGCACAATGCTCCCAAGCCCGGGAGAAAAGCATTTTGGGGTGGTGCTCTCTACAGGCCCTTGGAAGACCTCCCCGGCTGCCTCCAATGGCCAGTTTGAAAGCACTCATGCCCGCTGTTCCCACCAGCCGCGCACAATGCTCCCAAGCCCGGGAGAAAAGCTTTTTGGGGTGGTGCTCACACCGGGCCCTGGAAGACCTCCCCGGCTGCCTCCAAAGGCCGGTTTTCAAGCACTCCTGCCTGCTCTTCCCGCCACCTGCGCACAATGCTCCCAAGCCCGGGAGAAAAGCGCTTCGGGGTGGTGCTCTCTACAGGCCCTTGGAAGACCTCCCCGGCTGCCTCCAATGGTCAGTTTGCAAGCACTCATGCCCGCTGTTCCCACCAGCCGCGCACAATGCTCCAAAGCCCGGGAGAAAAGCTTTTTGGGGTGGTGCTCACACCGGGCCCTGGAAGACCTCCCCGGCTGCCTGCAAAGGCCGGTTTTCAAGCACTCCTGCCTGCTGTTCCCGCCACCCGCGCACAATACTCCCAAGCCCGGGAGAAAAGCGCTTCGGGGTGGTGCTCTCTACAGGCCCTTGGAAGACCTCCCCGGCAGCCTCCAAAGGCCGGTTTGCAAGGACTCCTTCCTGCTGTTCCCGCCAGCCACGCACAATGCTCCCAAGCCCGGGAGAAAAGTGCTTCGGGGTGGTGCTCTCTCCGGGCCCTTGGAAGACGTCCCCGGCTGCCTCCAAAGGCCGGTTTGCAAGCACTCATGCCCGTTGTTCCCACCAGCCGCGCACAATGCTCCCAAGCCCGGGAGAAAAGCGCTTCGGGGTGGTGCTCACTCCGGGTCCTTGGAAGACGTCCCCGGCTGCCTCCAATGGCCAGTTTGAAAGCACTCATGCCCGCTGTTCCCACCAGCCGCGCACAATGCTCCCAAGCCCGGGAGAAAAGCTTTTTGGGGTGGTGCTCACACCGGGCCCTGGAAGACCTCCCCGGCTGCCTCCAAAGGCCGGTTTTCAAGCACTCCTGCCTGCTGTTCCCGCCACCTGCGCACAATGCTCCCAAGCCCGGGAGAAAAGCGCTTCGGGGTGGTGCTCTCTACAGGCCCTTGGAAGACCTCCCCGGCTGCCTCCAAAGGCCGGTTTGCAAGGACTCCTTCCTGCTGTTCCCGCCAGCCACGCACAATGCTCCCAAGCCCGGGAGAAAAGCATTTTGGGGTGGTGCTCTCTACAGGCCCTTGGAAGACCTCCCCGGCTGCCTCCAATGGCCAGTTTGCAAGCACTCATGCCCGCTGTTCCCACCAGCCACGCACAATGCTCCCAAGCCCGGGAGAAAAGCTTTTTGGGGTGGTGCTCACACCGGGCCCTGGAAGACCTCCCCGGCTGCCTCCAAAGGCCGGTTTTCAAGCACTCCTGCCTGCTGTTCCCGCCACCTGCGCACAATGCTCCCAAGCCCGGGAGAGAAGCGCTTCGGGGTGGTGCTCTCTACAGGCCCTTGGAAGACCTCCCCGGCTGCCTCCAATGGCCAGTTTGCAAGCACTCATGCCCGCTGTTCCCACCAGCCGCGCACAATGCTCCCAAGCCCGGGAGAAAAGCTTTTTGGGGTGGTGCTCACACCGGGCCCTGGAAGACCTCCCCGGCTGCCTGCAAAGGCCGGTTTTCAAGCACTCCTGCCTGCTGTTCCTGCCACCCGCGCACAATGCTCCCAAGCCCGGGAGAAAAGCGCTTCGGGGTGGTGCTCTCTACAGGCCCTTGGAAGACCTCCCCGGCTGCCTCCAAAGGCCGGTTTGCAAGGACTCCTTCCTGCTGTTCCCGCCAGCCACGCACAATGCTCCCAAGCCCGGGAGAAAAGTGCTTCGGGGTGGTGCTCTCTCCGGGCCCTTGGAAGACGTCCCCGGCTGCCTCCAAAGGCCGGTTTGCAAGCACTCATGCCCGTTGTTCCCACCAGCCGCGCACAATGCTCCCAAGCCCGGGAGAAAAGCATTTTGGGGTGGTGCTCACTCCGGGCCCTTGGAAGACCTCCCCGGCTGCCTCCAAAGGCCAGTTTGCAAGCACTCCTGCCTGCTGTTCCCGCCAGCCGCGCACAATGCTCCCAAGCCCGGGAGAAAAGCGCTTCGGGGTGGTGCTCTCTCCGGGCACTTTCAAGACCTCCCCGGCTGCCTCCAAAGGCCGGTTTGTAAGTACTCATTCCCGCTGCTTCCGCCAGCCACGCACAATGCTCCCAAGACCGGGAGAAAAGCATTTTGGGGTGGTGCTCTCTCCGGGCCCTTGGAAGACCTCCCGGGCTGCCTCCAAAGGCCGGTTTGCAAGCACTCATGTCCGCTGTTCCCGACAGCCGCGCACAATGCTCCCAAGCCCGGGAGAAAAGCATTTTGGGGTGGTGATCAGTCCGGGCCCTTGGAAGACCTCCCCGGCTGCCTCCAAAGGACAGTTTGCAAGCACTCATGCCCGCTGTTCCCGCCAGCTGTGCACAATGCTCCCAAGACCGTGAGAAAAGCGCTTCGGGGTGGTGGTCTCTCCGGGACCATGGAGGACCTTCCCGGCTGCCCCCAAAGGCCGGTTTGCAAGCACTCCCACTCGCTGTTCCCGCCAGCCACACACAATGTTCCAAAACCCCAGAGAAAAGCGCTTCGGGGTGGTGCTCTCTCCGGGCCCTTGGAAGACTTCTCTGGCTGCCTCCAAAGGCCGGTTTGCAAGAATTCCCTCCCGCTGTCCCACCAGCCGCACACAATGCTCCAGAACCCGAGAGAAAAGCGCTTCGAGGTGGTGCTCTCTCCGGGCCCTTGGAAGACCTCCCCGGCTGCCTCCAATGGGCGGTATGCAAGCACTCATGCCCGCTGTTCCCACCAGCTATGCACAATGCTCCCAAGCATGGGAGAAAAGCATTTTGGGGTGGTGCTCACTCCTTGCCCTTGGAAGACCTCCGCGCCTGCCTCCAAAGGCCGGATTGCAAGCACTCCTGCCTGCTGTTCCCGCCACACGCGCACACTGCTCCCAAGCCCGGGAGAAAAGCGCATCGGGGTGGTGTTCTCTCCGGGCCCATGGAGGACCTCCCCGGCTGCCCCCAAAGGCCGGTTTGCAAGCATTCCCACTAGCTGTTCCCGCCAGCCACGCAAATGCTCCCAAGCCCGGGAGAAAAGCATTTTGGGGTGGTGCTCTCTCCGGGCCCTTGCCCCTGTGCCTCGGGGCCAGGCAGGGGGTCCACACGCCCAGGCAAAGTCAGAACCACATGCACACGTCTGTTCCTGTCCCCTGCACCGGAAGAGAGCTCGGGGGAGCCAGAGTCTGTCAGGCAGCTGCTGGGCTGGCGGCCTGTGTGGGAAGGGGCAGAGCCGACCTAGGGGCAAGTTGGGCCTCTTGCTCTCCCTGCTGCCCTGAGGCTGCTGGGCCAAAGAGGTCTTGGACATCCAGCCCCTTGCTGGTCCCTTCCATCTGAGGAGGCCCTCTGAGCTCCAACACCTTGCAGTGTGGAGACAGCCCCTGCCAGCAACCTCCTCTCCAAGGAGGCCTCAACCGAGGCCTAGTCCCAGGGAAAGGCACCAGCGGGGATGAACGTGGGGAGGCGCCCGGGAATGTCTGGACCCAGTCCCCGCAGCCTGCCCCTTGGTGGGGCAGTACCCCCGGAGGCCAGGAAGGTCTGGGCAAGGTTGGCCTGGGGCAGGGGCCCTGCTGGGTCCTGCCCCTGGCCTGTGGGGCCTCTGAGCATGAGCGGCCCTCTCCCGCTGGAAGACCTCCCCGGCTGCCTCCAAAGGCCGATTTGCCAACACTCGCGCCCGCTGTTCCCGCCAGGCACGCACAATGCTCCCAAGCCCGGGAAAAAAGCGCTTCGGGGTGGTGGTCTCTCCGGGCCCCTGCCCCTGAGCCTGGGGGCCAGGCAGGGGATCCACAGTCCCAGGCCAAGGCAGAACCACATGCACACGTCTGTTCCTGCCCCCTTCACTGGCAGAGAGCTGGGGGGAGCCAGAGTCTGTCAGGCAGCTGCTGGGTTGGCTGCCTGTGTGGGAAGGGGCAGAGCCGACCTAGGGGCAAGTTGGGCCTCTTGCTCTCCCTGCTGCCCTGAGGCTGCTGGGCCAAAGAGGTCTTGGGCATCCAGCCCCTTCCTGGTCCCTTCCCTCTGACGAGGCCCTCTGAGCTCCAGCACCTTGCAGTGTGGAGACAGCCCCTGCCAGCAACCTCCTCTCCAAGGAGGCCTCAACCGAGGCCTAGGCCCAGGGGAAAGGCACCAGCGGAGATGAGCCAGTGGAGGCGCCCGGGCATGTCTGGACCCAGTCCCCGCAGCCTGCCCCTTGGTGGGGCAGTACCCCCGGAGGCCAGGAAGGTCTGGGCAAGGTTGGCCAGGGGCAGGGGCCCTGCTGGGTCCTGCCCCTGGCCTGTAGGGCCTCTGAGCACAACCGGCCCTCTCCCGCTGGAAGACCTCCCCGGCTGCCTCCACAGGCCAGTTTGCCAACACTCCTGCCCGCTGTTCCCGCCAGGCACGCACAATGCTCCCAAGCCCAGGAGAAAAGCGCTTCAGGGTGGTGCTCTCTCCGGGCCCTTGCCCCTGAGCCTGTGGGCAAGGCAGGGGGAACACACTCCCAGACCAAGGCAGAACCACATGCACACGTCTGTTCCTGAGCCCTGCACTGGCAGAGAGCTCGGGGGAGCCAGAGTCTGTCAGGCAGCTGCTGGGTTGGCTGCCTGTGTGGGAAGGGGCAGAGCCGACCTAGGGGCAAGTTGGGCCTCTTGCTCTCCCTGCTGCCCTGAGGCTGCTGGGCCAAAGAGGTCTTGGCCATCCAGCCCCTTGCTGGTCCCTTCCCTCTGACGAGGCCCTCTGAGCTCCAGCACCTTGCAGTGTGGAGACAGCCCCTGCCAGCAACCTCCTCTCCAAGGAGGCCTCAACCGAGGCCTAGGCCCAGGGGAAAGGCACCAGCGGGGATGAGACTGGGGAGGCGCCCGGGCATGACTGGACCCAGTCCCCGCAGCCTGCCCCTTGGTGGGGCAGTACCCCCGGAGGCCAGGAAGGTCTGGGCAAGGCTGGCCAGGGGCAGGGGCCCTGCTGGGTCCTGCCCCTGGCCTGTGGGGCCTCTGAGCACAACCGGCCCTCTCCCACTGGAAGACCTCCCCGGCTGCCTCCAAAGGCCGGTTTGCCAACACTCCCGCCCGCTGTTCTCGCCAGGCACGCACAATTCTCCCAAGCCCGGGAGAAAAGCGCTTCGGTGTGTTGCTCTCTCCGGGCACTTACCCCTGAGTGTGGGGGCCAGGCAGTGGTTCCACACTCCCAGACCAAGGCAGAACCACATGCACACGTCTGTTCCTGACCCCTGCACCGGCAGAGAGCTCGGGGGAGCCAGAGTCTGTCAGGCAGCTGCTGGGCTGGCCGCCTGTGTGGGAAGGGGCAGAGCTGACCTAGGGGCAAGTTGGGCCTCTTCCTCTCCCTGCTGCCCTGAGGCTGCTGGGCCAAAGAGGTCTTGGGCATCCAGCCCCTTGCTGGTCCCTTCCCTCTGACGAGGCCCTCTGAGCTCCAGCACCTTGCGGTGTGGACACAGCCCCTGCCAGCAACCTCCTCTCCAAGGAGGCCTCAACCGAGGCCTAGGCCCAGGGGAAAGGCACCAGCGGGGATGAGCCAGTGGAGGTGCACGGGCATGTCTGGACCCAGTCCCCGCAACCTGCCCCTTGGTGGGGCAGTACCCCCGGAGGCCAGGAAGGTCTGGGCAAGGCTGCCAGGGGCAGGGGCCCTGCTGGGTCCTGCCCCTGGCCTGTGGGGCGTCTGAGCACAACCGGCACTCTCCCGCTGGAAGACCTGCCCGGCTGCCTCCAAAGGCCGGTTAACAAGCGCTCCCGCCCACTGTTCCCAGCAGGCGTGCACAATGCTCCCAAGCCCGGGAGAAAAGCGCTTCGGGGTGGTGCTCTCTCCGGGCCCTTGCCCCTGAGCCTGGGGGCAAGGCAGGGGGTCCACACTCCCAGGACAAGGCAGAACCACATGCACACGTCTGATCTGCCCCCTGCACCGGCAGAGAGCTCGGGGGAGCCAGAGTCTGTCAGGCAGCTGCTGGGCTGGCCGCCTGTGTGGGAAGGGGCTGAGCCGACCTAGGGGCAAGTTGGGCCTCTTGCTCTCCCTGCTGCCCTGAGGCTGCTGGGCCAAAGAGGTCTTGGGCATCCAGCCCCTTGCTTGTCCCTTCCCTCTGACGAGGCCCTCTGAGCTCCAGCACCTTGCAGTGTGGAGACAGCACCTGCCAGCAATCTCCTCTCCAAGGAGGCCTCAACCGAGGCCTAGGCCCAGGGAAAAGGCACCAGCGGGGTTGAGCCAGGGGAGGCGCCCGGGCATGTCTGGACCCTGTCCCCGGAGCCTGCCCCTTGGTGGGGCAGTACCCCCGGAGGCCAGTAAGGTCTGGGCAAGGCTGGCCAGGGGCAGGGGCCCTGCTGGGTCCTGCCCCTGGCCTGTGGGGCCTCTGAGCACAACCGGCCCTTGCCCACTGGAAGACCTCCCCGGCTGCCTCCAAAGGCCGGTTTGCAAGCACTCCCGCCCACTGTTCCCGCCAGGCGCGCACAATGCTCCCAAGCCCGGGAGAAAATCGCTTCGGGGTGGTGGTCTCTCCGGGCCCCTGCCCCTGAGCCTGGGGGCCAGGCAGGGGATCCACAGTCCCAGGCCAAGGCAGAACCACATGCACACGTCTGTTCCTGCCCCCTCCACCGGCAGAGAGCTGGGGGGAGCCAGAGTCTGTCAGGCAGCTGCTGGGCTGGCCGCCTGTGTGGGAAGGGGCAGAGCCGACCTAGGGGCAAGTTGGGCCTCTTGCTCTCCCTGCTGCCCTGAGGCTGCTGGGCCAAAGAGGTCTTGGGCATCCAGCCCCTTGCTGGTCCCTTCCCTCTGACGAGGCCCTCTGAGCTCCAGCACCTTGCAGTGTGGAGACAGCCCCTGCCAGCAACCTCCTCTCCAAGGAGGCCTCAACCGAGGCCTAGGCCCAGGGGAAAGGCACCAGCGGGGATGAGCCAGTGGAGGCGCACGGGCATGTCTGGACCCAGTCCCCGCAGCCTGCCCCTTGGTGGGGCAGTACCCCCGGAGGCCAGGAAGGTCTGGGCAAGGCTGGCCAGGGGCAGGGGCCCTGCTGGGTCCTGCCCCTGGCCTGTGAGGCCTCTGAGCACAACCGGCCCTCTCCCACTGGAAGACCTCCCCAGCTGCCTCCAAAGTCCTGTTTGCAAACACTCCCGCCCGCTGTTCACGCCAGGCTCGCACAATGCTCCCAAGCCCGGGAGAAAAGCGCTTCGGGGTGGTGCTCTCTCCGGGCCCTTGCCCCTGAGCCTGGGGGCCAGGCAGTGGGTCCACACTCCCAGACCAAGGCAGAACCACATGCACACGTCTGTTCCTGACCCCTGCACCGGCAGAGAGCTCGGGGGAGCCAGAGTCTCTCAGGCAGGTGCTGGGCTGGCCGCCTGTGTGGGAAGGGGCAGAGCCGACCTAGGGGCAAGTTGGGCCTCTTCCTCTCCCTGCTGCCCTGAGGCTGCTGGGCCAAAGAGGTCTTGGGCATCCAGCCCCTTGCTGGTCCCTTCCCTCTGACGAGGCCCTCTGAGCTCCAGCACCTTGCAGTGTGGAGACAGCCCCTGCCAGCAACCTCCTCTCCAATGAGGCCTCAACCGAGGCCTAGGCCCAGGGGAAAGGCACCAGCGGGGATGAGCCTGGGGAGGCGCCCGGGCATGTCTGGACCCAGTCCCCGCAGCCTGCCCCTTGGTGGGGCAGTACCCCCGGAGGCCAGGAAGGTCTGTGCAAGGCTGCCAGGGGCAGGGACAGCGCTGGGTCCTGCCCCTGCCCTGTGGGACGTCTGAGCACAACCGGCACTCTCCCGCTGGAAGACCTCCCCGTCTGCCTCCAAAGGCCGGTTTGCAAGCACTCCCGCCCGCTGTTCCCGCCAGGCACGCACAATGCTCCCAAGCCCGGGAGAAAAGCGCTTCGGGGTGGTCCTCTCTCCGGGCCCTTGCCCCTAAGCCTGCGGGCCAGGCAGGGGGAACACACTCCCAGGCCAAGACAGAACGACATGAACACGTCTGTTCCTGCCCCCTACACCGGCAGAGAGCTCGGGGGAGCGAGAGTCTCTCAGGCAGGTGCTGGGCTGGCCGCCTGTGTTGGAAGGGGCAGAGCCGACCTAGGGGCAAGTTGGGCCTCTTGCTCTCCCTGCTACCCTGAGGCTGCTGGGCCAAAGACGTCTTGGGCATCCAGCCCTTTGCTGGTCCCTTCCCTCTGACGAGGCCCTCTGAGCTCCAGCACCTTGCAGTGTGGAGGCAGCACCTGCCAGCAATCTCCTCTCCAAGGAGGCCTCAACCGAGGCCTAGGCCCAGGGGAAAGGCACCAGCGGGGATGAGCCTGGGGAGGCGCCCGGGCATGTCTGGACCCAGTCCCCGCAGCCTGCCCCTTGGTGGGGCAGTACCCCTGGAGGCCAGGAAGGTCTGGGCAAGGCTGACCAGGGGCAGGGGACCTGCTGGGTCCTGCCCCTGGCCTGTGGGGCCTCTGAGCACAACCGGCCCTCTCCCACTGGAAGACCTCCCCGGCTGCCTCCAAAGGCCGTTTTGCATGCACTCCCGCCCACTGTTCCCACCAAGCGCGCACAATGCTCCCAAGCCCGGGAGAAAAGCGCTTCGGGGTGGTGCTCTCTCCGGGCCCTTGCCCCTGAGTCTGGGGGCCAGGCAGGGGGTCCACACTCCCAGGGCAAGGCAGAACCACATGCACACGTCTGTTCCTGACCCCTGCACCGGCAGAGAGCTCGGGGGAGCCAGAGTCTGTCAGGCAGCTGCTGGGCTGGCCGCCTTTGTGGGAAGGGGCAGAGCCGACCTAGGGGCAAGTTGGGCCTCTTGCTCTCCCTGCTGCCCTGAGGCTGCTGGGCCAAAGAGGTCTTGGGCATCCAGCCCTTTGCTTGTCCCTTCCCTCTGACGAGGCCCTCTGAGCTCCAGCACCTTGCAGTGTGGAGACAGCCCCTGCCAGCAACCTCCTCTCCAAGGAGGCCTCAACCGAAACCTAGGACCAGGGGAAAGGCACCAGCGGGGATGAGCCTGGGGAGGCGCCCGGGCATGTCTGGACCCAGTCCCCGCAGACTGCCCCTTGGTGGGGCAGTACCCCCGGAGGCCAGGAAGGTCTGGGAAAGGCTGGCCAGGGGCGGGGGACCTGCTGGGTCCTGCCCCTGGCCTGTGGGGCCTCTGAGCACAACCGGCCCTCTCCCACTGGAAGACCTCCCCGGCTGCCTCCAAAGTCCTGTTTGCCAACACTACCACCCGCTGTTCACGCCAGACTTGCACAATGCTCCCAAGCCCGGGAGAAAAGTGCTTCGGGGTGGTGCTCTCTCCGGGCCCTTGCCCCTGAGCCTCGGGGCAAGGCATGGGGAACACACTCCCAGGCCAAGGCAGAACCACATGCACACGTCTGTTCCTGACCCCTGCACCGGCAGAGAGCTCGGGGGAGCCAGAGTCTGTCAGGCAGCTGCTGGGTTGGCTGCCTGTGTGGGAAGGGGCAGAGCCGACCTAGGGGCAAGTTGGGCCTCTTGCTCTCCCTGCTGCCCTGAGGCTGCTGGGCCAAAGAGGTCTTGGGCATCCAGCCCCTTGCTGGTCCCTTCCCGCTGACGAGGCCCTCTGAGCTCCAGCACCTTGCAGTGTGGAGACAGCCCCTGCCAGCAACCTCCTCTCCGAGGAGGCATCAACCGAGGCCTATGCCCAGGGGAAAGGCACCAGCGGGGATGAGCCTGGGGAGGCGCCCGGGCATGTCTGGACCCAGTCCCCGCAGCCTGCCCCTTGGTGGGGCAGTACCCCCGGAGGCCAGGAAGGTCTGGGCAAGGCTGGCCAGGGGCAGGGGACCTGCTGGGTCCTGCCCCTGGCCTGTGAGGCCTCTGAGCACAACCGGCCCTCTCCCACTGGTAGACCTCCACGGCTGCCTCCAAAGTCCTGTTTGCAAACACTCCCGCCCGCTGTTCACGCCAGGCTCGCACAATGCTCCCAAGCCCGGGAGAAAAGCGCATTGGGGTGGTGCTCTCTCCGGGCCCTTGCCCCTGAGCCTGGGGGCAAGGCAGGGGGAACACACTCCCAGGCCAAGGCAGAACCACATGCCCACGTCTGTTCCTGTCCCCTGCACCGGCAGAGAGGTTGGGGGAGCCAGAGTCTGTCAGGCAGCTGCTGGGTTGGCCGCCTGTGTGGGAAGGGGCAGAGCCGCCCTAGGGGCAAGTTGGGCCTCTTGCTCTCCCTGCTGCCCTGAGGCTGCTGGGCCAAAGACGTCTTGGGCATCCAGCCCCTTACTGGTCCCTTCCCTCTGACGAGGCCCTCTGAGCTCCAGCACCTTGCAGTGTGGAGACAGCCCCTGCCAGCAACCTCCTCTCCAAGGAGGCCTCAACCGAGGCCTAGGCCCAGGGGAAAGGCACCAGCGGGGATGAGCCTGGGGAGGCGCCCGGGCATGTCTGGACCCAGGCCCCGCAGCCTGCCCCTTGGTGGGGCAGTACCCCCGGAGGCCAGGAAGGTCTGGGCAAGGCTGGCCAGGGGCAGGGGCCCTGCTGCGTTCTGCCCCTGGCCTGTGGGGCCTCTGAGCACAACCGGCCCTCTCCCACTGGAAGACCTCCCCAGCTGCCTCCAAAGGCCGGTTTGCAAGCACTCCCGCCCACTGTTCCCAGCAGGCGTGCACAATGCTCCCAAGCCCGGGAGAAAAGCGCTTCGGGGTGGTGCTCTCTCCGGGCCCTTGCCCCTGAGCCTGGGGGCTAGGCAGTGGGTCCACACTCCCAGACCAAGGCAGAACCACATGCACACGTCTGATCTGTCCCCTGCAACGGCAGAGAGCTCGGGGGAGCCAGAGTCTGTCAGGCAGCTGCTGGGCTGGCCGCCTTTGTGGGAAGGGGCAGAGCCGACCTAGGGGCAAGTTGGGCCTCTTGCTCTCCCTGCTGCCCTGAGGCTGCTGGGCCAAAGAGGTCTTGGGCATCCAGCCCTTTGCTTGTCCCTTCCCTCTGACGAGGCCCTCTGAGCTCCAGCACCTTGCAGTGTGGAGACAGCCCCTGCCAGCAACCTCCTCTCCAAGGAGGCCTCAACCGAGACCTAGGACCAGGGGAAAGGCACCAGCGGGGATGAGCCTGGGGAGGCGCCCGGGCATGTCTGGACCCAGTCCCCGCAGCCTGCCCCTTGGTGGGGCAGTACCCCCGGAGGCCAGGAAGGTCTGGGAAAGGCTGGCCAGGGGCAGGGGACCTGCTGGGTCCTGCCCCTGGCCTGTGGGGCCTCTGAGCACAACCGGCCCTCTCCCACTGGAAGACCTCCCCGGCTGCTTCCAAAGTCCTGTTTGCCAACACTCCCACCAGCTGTTCACGCCAGACTTGCACAATGCACACAAGCCCGGGAGAAAAGCGCTTCGGGGTGGTGCTCTCTCCGGGCCCTTGCCCCTGAGCCTGGGGGCAAGGCATGGGGAACACACTCCCAGGCCAAGGCAGAACCACATGCCCACGTCTGTTCCTGTCCCCTGCACCGGCAGAGAGCTTGGGGGAGCCAGAGTCTGTCAGGCAGCTGCTGGTTTGGCCGCCTGTGTGGGAAGGGGCAGAACCGCCCTAGGGGCAAGTTGGGCCTCTTGCTCTCCCTGCTGCCCTGAGGCTGCTGGGCCAAAGACGTCTTGGGCATCCAGCCCCTTACTGGTCCCTTCCCTCTGACGAGGCCCTCTGAGCTCCAGCACCTTGCAGTGTGGAGACAGCCCCTGCCAGCAACCTCCTCTCCAAGGAGGCCTCAACCGAGGCCTAGGCCCAGGGGAAAGGCACCAGCGGGGATGAGCCAGGGGAGGCGCCCGAGCATGTCTGGACCCAGTCCCCGCAGCCTGCCCCTTGGTGGGGCAGTACCCCCGGAGGCCAGGAAGGTCTGGGTAAGGCTGGCCAGGGGCAGGGGCCCTGCTGGGTCCTGCCCCTGGCCTGTGGGGCCTCTGAGCACAACCGGCCCTTTCCCACTGGAAGACCTCCCCGGCTGCCTCCAAAGGCCGGTTTGCAAGCACTCCCGCCCACTGTTCCCGCCAGGCGCGCACAATGCTCCCAAGCCCGGGAGAAAAGCGCTTCGGGGTGTTGGTCTCTCCGGGCCCTTGCCCCTGAGCCTGGGGGCCAGGTAGGGGATCCACAGTCCCAGGCCAAGGCACAACAACATGCACACGTCTGTTCCTGCCCCCTCCACCGGCAGAGAGCTGGGGGGAGCCAGAGTCTGTCAGGCAGCTGCTGGGCGGGCCGCCTGTGTGGGAAGGGGCAGAGCCGACCTAAGGGCAAGTTGGGCCTCTTGCTCTCCCTGCTGCCCTGAGGCTGCTGGGCCAAAGAGGTCATGGGCATCCAGCCCCTTGCTGGTCCCTTCCCTCTGACGAGGCCCTCTGAGCTCCAGCACCTTGCAGTGTGGAGACAGCCCCTGCCAGCAACCTCCTCTCCAAGGAGGCCTCAACCGAGGCCTAGGCCCAGGGGAAACGCACCAGCGGGGATAAGCCAGTGGAGGCGCACGGGCATATCAGGACCCAGTCCCCGCAGCCTGCCCCTTGGTGGGGCAGTACCCCCGGAGGCCAGGAAGGTCTGGGCAAGGCTGGCCAGGGGCAGGGTCCCTGCTGGGTCCTGCCCCTGGCCTGTGGGGCCTCTGAGCACAACCGGCCCTCTCCCACTGGAAGACCTCCCCGGCTGCCTCCAAAGGCCGGTTTGCCAACACTCCCGCCCGCTGTTCCCGCAAGGCACGCACAACGCTCCCAAGGCCAGGAGAAAAGCGCTTCGGGGTGTTGCTCTCTCCGGGACCTTGCCCCTGAGCCTGGGGTCCAGGCAGTGGGTCCACACTCCCAGACCAAGGCAGAACCACATGCACACGTCTGTTCCTGACCCCTGCACCGGCAGAGAGCTCGGGGGAGCCAGAGTCTGTCAGGCAGCTGCTGGGTTGGCTGCCTGTGTGGGAAGGGGCAGAGCCGACCTAGGGGCAAGTTGGGCCTCTTGCTCTCCCTGCTGCCCTGAGGCTGCTGGGCCAAAGAGGTCTTGGGTATCCAGCCCCTTGCTGGTCCCTTCCCGCTGACGAGGCCCTCTGAGCTCCAGCACCTTGCAGTGTGGAGACAGCCCCTGCCAGCAACCTCCTCTCCAAGGAGGCATCAACCGAGGCCTATGCCCAGGGGAAAGGCACCAGCGGGGATGAGCCTGGGGAGGCGCCCAGGCATGTCTGGACCCAGTCCCCGCAGCCTGCCCCTTGGTGGGGCAGTACCCCCTGAGGCCAGGAAGGTCTGGGCAAGGCTGGCCAGGGGCAGGGGACCTGTTGGGTCCTGCCCCTGGCCTGTGAGGCCTCTGAGCACAACCGGCCCTCTCCCACTGGAAGACCTCCACGGCTGCCTCCAAAGTCCTGTTTGCAAACACTCCCGCCCGCTGTTCACGCCAGGCTCGCACAATGCTCCCAAGCCCGGGAGAAAAGCGCTTCGGGGTGGTGCTCTCTCCGGGCCCTTGCCCCTGAGCCTGGGGGCAAGGCAGGGGGAACACACTCCCAGGCCAAGGCAGAACCACATGCCCACGTCTGTTCCTGTCCCCTGCACCGGCAGAGAGCTTGGGGGAGCCAGAGTCTGTCAGGCAGCTGCTGGGTTGGCCGCCTGTGTGGGAAGGGGCAGAGCCGCCCTAGGGGCAAGTTGGGCCTCTTGCTCTCCCTGCTGCCCTGAGGCTGCTGGGCCAAAGACGTCTTGGGCATCCAGCCCCTTACTGGTCCCTTCCCTCTGACGAGGCCCTCTGAGCTCCAGCACCTTGCAGTGTGGAGACAGCCCCTGCCAGCAACCTCCTCTCCAAGGAGGCCTCAACCGAGGCCTAGGCCCAGGGGAAAGGCACCAGCGGGGATGAGCCTGGGGAGGCGCCCGGGCATGTCTGGACCCAGGCCCCGCAGCCTGCCCCTTGGTGGGGCAGTACCCCCGGAGGCCAGGAAGGTCTGGGCAAGGCTGGCCAGGGGCAGGGGCCCTGCTGCGTCCTGCCCCTGGCCTGTGGGTCCTCAGAGCACAACCGGCCCTCTCCCACTGGAAGACCTCCCCGGCGGCCTCCAAAGGCCGGTTTGCAAGCGCTCCCACCCACTGTTCCCAGCAGGCGTGCACAATGCTCCCAAGCCCGGGAGAAAAGCGCTTCGGGGTGGTGCTCTCTCCGGGCCCTTGCCCCTGAGCCTGGGGGACAGGCAGGGGGAACACACTCCCAGGCCAAGGCAGAATGACATGCACACGTCTGTTCCTGCCCCCTACACCGGCAGAGAGTTCGGGGGAGCCAGAGACTGCCAGGCTGCTGCTGGGCTGGCTGCCTGTGTGGGACGGGGTAGAGCCGACCTAGGGGCAAGTTGGGCCTCTTGCTCTCCCTGCTGCCCTGAGGCTGCTGGGTCAGAGAGGTCTTGGGCATCCAGCCCTTTGCTGGTCCCTTCCCTCTGACGAGGCCCTCTGAGCTCCAGCACCTTGCAGTGTGCAGACAGCCCCTGCCGGCAACCTCCTCTCCAAGGAGGCCTCAACCGAGGCCTAGGCCCAGGGGAAAGGCACCAGCGGGGATGAGCCTGGGGAGGCGCCCGGGCATGTCTGGACCCAGGCCCCGCAGCCTGCCCCTTGGTGGGGTAGTACCCCCGGAGGCCAGGAATGTCTGGGCAAGGCTGCCAGAGGCAGGGACACTGCTGGGTCCTGCCCCTGGCCTGTGGGGCCTCTGAGAACAACTGGCACTCTCCCGCTGGAAGACCTCCCCGGCTGCCTCCAAAGGCTGGTTTGCAAGCACTCAATCCCGCTGTTCACGCCAGCTGCGCACAATGCTCCCAAGCCCGGGAGAAAAGCATTTTGGGGTGGTGCTCACTCCGGGCTTTGGAAGACCTCCCCGGCTGCCTCCAAGGCCGGTTTGCAAGCACTTCTGCCTGCTGTTCCCGCCACCCGCGCACAATGCTCCCAAGCCCGGGAGAAAAGCGTTTCGGGGTGGTGTTCTCTCTGGGCCCAAGAAAGACCTCCCGGGCTGCCCCCAAATGCCGGTTTGCAAGCACTCCCACTCGCTGTTCCCGCCATCCGTGCAAATGCTCCAAGCCCAGGAGAAAAGCCCTTCAGGGTGGTGCTCTCTCCCGGCCCTTGGAAGACCTCCCCGGCTGCCTCCAAAGGCTGGATTTCAAGTACTCCCTCCCGCTGTCCCGCCAGCCGCACACAATGCTCCCAATCACGGGAGAAAAGCGCTTCGGGGTGGTGCTCTCTACGGGCCCTTGGAAGACCTCCCCGTTTGTCTCCAAAGGCCGGTTTGCAAGCACTCATGCCCGCTGTTCCCGCCAGCCGCGCACAATGCTCCCAAGCCTAGGAGAAAAGCGCTTCGGGGTGGTGCTCTCTCCCGGCCCTTGGAAGACCTCCCCGGCTGCCTCCAAAGGCCGGTTTGCAAGCACTCAATCCCGCTGTTCCCGCCAGCCGCGCACAATGCTCCCAAGCCCGGGAGAAAAGCGCTTCGGGGTGGTGCTCTCTCCCGGCCCTTGGAAGACCTCCCCGGCTGCCTCCAAAGGCTGGTTTTCAAGAACTCCCTCCCGCTGACCCGCCAGCCGCACACAATGCTCCCAAGCCCGGGAGAAAAGCATTTTGGGGTGGTCTCTCTCCGGGCCCTTGGAAGACTCCCCGGCTGCCTCTAAAGGCCGGTTTGCAAGCACTCATGTCCTCTGTTCCCGACAGCCGCGAACAATGCTCCCAATTCCGTGAGAAAAGTGCTTCGGGATGGTGCTCTCTCCGGGCCCTTGGAAGACCTCCCAAGCTGCCTCCAAAGGCCGGTTTGCAAGCACTCCCGCCCGCTGATCCCGCCAGCCTCGCACAATGCTCCCAAGACCGGGAGAAAAGTGCTTCGGGGTGGTGTTCTCTCCGTGCCAATGGAGGACCTCCCTGGCTGCCCCCAAAGGCCGGTTTGCAAGCACTCCCACTCGCTGTTCCCGCCATCCACGCACAATGCTCCCAAGCCCTGGAGAAAAGCATTTTGGGGTGGTGCTCACACCGGGCCCTGGAAGACCTCCCCGGCTGCCTCCAAAGGACGGTTTTCAAGCACTCCTGCCTGCTGTTCCCGCCACCCGCGCACAATGCTCCCAAGCCCGGGAGAAAAGCGCTTCGGGGTGGTGCTCTCTACAGGCCCTTGGAAGACCACCCCGGCTGCCTCCAAAGGCCGGTTTGCAAGGACTCCTTCCTGCTGTTCCCGCCATCCGCGCAAAATGCTCCCAAGCCCGGGAGAAAAGCATTTTGGGGTGGTGCTCACACCGGGCCCTGGAAGACCTCCCCGGCTGCCTCCAAAGGACGGTTTTCAAGCACTCCTGCCTGCTGTTCCCGCCACCCGTGCACAATGCTCCCAAGCCCGGGAGAAAAGCGCTTCGGGGTGGTGCTCTCTACAGGCCCTTGGAAGACCTCCCCGGCTGCCTCCAAAGGCCGGTTTGCAAGGACTCCTTCCTGCTGTTCCCGCCATCCGCGCACAATGCTCCCAAGCCCGGGAGAAAAGCATTTTGGGGTGGTGCTCACACCGGGCCCTGGAAGACCTCCCCGGCTGCCTCCAAAGGACGGTTTTCAAGCACTCCTGCCTGCTGTTCCCGCCACCCGCGCAGAATGCTCCCAAGCGCGGGAGAAAAGCGCTTCGGGGTGGTGCTCTCTACAGGCCCTTGGAAGACCTCCCCGGCTGCCTCCAAAGGCCCGTTTGCAAGGACTCCTTCCTGCTGTTCCCGCCAGCCACGCACAATGCTCCCAAGCCCGGGAGAAAAGCATTTTGGGGTGGTGCTCACTCTGGGCCCTTGGAAGACCTCCCCGGCTGCCTCCAAAGGCCAGTTTGCAAGCAGTCCTGCCTGCTGTTCCCGCCAGCTGCGCACAATGCTCCCAAGCCCGGGAGAAAAGCGCTTCGGTGTGGTGCTCTCTCCGGGCCCTTGGAAGACATCCCCGGCTGCCTCCAAAGGCCGGTTTGCAAGCACTCATGCCCGTTGTTCCCACCAGCCGCGCACAATGCTCCCAAGCCCGGGAGAAAAGCATTTTGGGGTGGTGCTCACTCCGGGCCCTTGGAAGACCTCCCCGGCTGCCTCCAAAGGCCAGTTTGCAAGCAGTCCTGCCTGCTGTTCCCGCCAGCCGCGCACAGTGTTCCCAAGCCCGGGAGAAAAGCGCTTCGGGGTGGTGCTCTCTCCGGGCCCTTGGAAGACCTCCCGGGCTGCCTCCAAAGGCCGGTTTGCAAGCATTCATGTCCGTTGTTCCCGACAGCCGCGCACAATGCTCCCAAGCCCGAGAGAAAAGCATTTTGGGGTGGTGCTCTCTCCGGGCCCTTGGAAGACCTCCCGGGCTGCCTCCAAAGGCCGGTTTGCAAGCATTCATGTCCGTTGTTCCCGACAGCCGCGCACAATGCTCCCAAGCCCGGGAGAAAAGCGCTTCGGGGTGGTGTTCTCTCAGGGACCATGGAGGACCTCCCCGGCTGCCCCCAAAGGCCGGTTTGCAAGCATTCCCACTCGCTGTTCCCGCCAGGCACACACAATGTTCCAAAACCCCGGAGAAAAGCGCTTCGGGGTGGTGCTCTCTCCGCGCCCTTGGAAGACTTCTCTGGCTGCCGCCAAAGGCGGGTTTGCAAGAATTCCCTCCCGCTGTCCCACCAGCCGCACACAATGCTCCAAAACCCGAGAGAAAAGCGCTTCGAGGTGGTGCTCTCTCCGGGCCCTTGGAAGACCTCCCCGGCTGCCTCCAAAGGCCGGTTTGCAAGCACTCCTGCCTGCTGTTCCCGCCACTCGCGCACAATGCTCCCAAGCCCGGAAGAAAAGCATTTTGGGGTAGTGCTCTCTCCGGGCCCTTGGAAGACCTCCCGGGCTGCCTCCAAAGGCCGGTTTGCAAGCACTCATGTCCGCTGTTCCCGACAGCCGCGCACAATGCTCCCAAGCCCGGGAGAAAAGCATTTTGGGGTGGTGATCAGTCCGGGCCCTTGGAAGACCTCCCCGGCTGCCTCCAAAGGACAGTTTGCAAGAACTCATGCCCGCTGTTCCCGCCAGGCACGCACAATGCTCCCAAGCCCGGGAGAAAAGCGCTTCGGGGTGGTGCTCTCACCGGGCCCTTGCCCCTGAGCCTGGGGGCACTGCAGGGGGAACACACTCCCAGGCCAAGGCAGAATGACATGCACACGTCTGTTCCTGCCCCCTACACCGGCAGAGAGTTCGGGGGAGCCAGAGACTGCCAGGCTGCTGCTGGGCTGGCTGCCTGTGTGGGACGGGGTAGAGCCGACCTAGGGGCAAGTTGGGCCTCTTGCTCTCCCTGCTGCCCTGAGGCTGCTGGGTCAGAGAGGTCTTGGGCATCCAGCCCTTTGCTGGTCCCTTCCCTCTGACGAGGCCCTCTGAGCTCCAGCACCTTGCAGTGTGCAGACAGCCCCTGCCGGCAACCTCCTCTCCAAGGAGGCCTCAACCGAGGCCTAGGCCCAGGGGAAAGGCACCAGCGGGGATGAGCCTGGGGAGGCGCCCGGGCATGTCTGGACCCAGGCCCCGCAGCCTGCCCCTTGGTGGGGTAGTACCCCCGGAGGCCAGGAAGGTCTGGGCAAGGCTGCCAGAGGCAGGGACACTGCTGGGTCCTGCCCCTGGCCTGTGGGGCCTCTGAGAGCAACTGGCACTCTCCCGCTGGAAGACCTCCCCGGCTGCCTCCAAAGGCTGGTTTGCAAGCACTCAATCCCGCTGTTCACGCCAGCTGCGCACAATGCTCCCAAGCCCGGGAGAAAAGCATTTTGGGGTGGTGCTCACTCCGGGCTTTGGAAGACCTCCCCGGCTGCCTCCAAGGCCGGTTTGCAAGCACTTCTGCCTGCTGTTCCCGCCACCCGCGCACAATGCTCCCAAGCCCGGGAGAAAAGCGTTTCGGGGTGGTGTTCTCTCTGGGCCCAAGAAAGACCTCCCGGGCTGCCCCCAAATGCCGGTTTGCAAGCACTCCCACTCGCTGTTCCCGCCATCCGTGCAAATGCTCCAAGCCCAGGAGAAAAGCCCTTCAGGGTGGTGCTCTCTCCCGGCCCTTGGAAGACCTCCCCGGCTGCCTCCAAAGGCTGGATTTCAAGTACTCCCTCCCGCTGTCCCGCCAGCCGCACACAATGCTCCCAATCACGGGAGAAAAGCGCTTCGGGGTGGTGCTCTCTACGGGCCCTTGGAAGACCTCCCCGTTTGTCTCCAAAGGCCGGTTTGCAAGCACTCATGCCCGCTGTTCCCGCCAGCCGCGCACAATGCTCCCAAGCCTAGGAGAAAAGCGCTTCGGGGTGGTGCTTTCTCCCGGCCCTTGGAAGACCTCCCCGGCTGCCTCCAAAGGCCGGTTTGCAAGCACTCAATCCCGCTGTTCCCGCCAGCCGCGCACAATGCTCCCAAGCCCGGGAGAAAAGCGCTTCGGGGTGGTGCTCTCTCCCGGCCCTTGGAAGACCTCCCCGGCTGCCTCCAAAGGCTGGTTTTCAAGAACTCCCTCCCGCTGACCCGCCAGCCGCACACAATGCTCCCAAGCCCGGGAGAAAAGCATTTTGGGGTGGTCTCTCTCCGGGCCCTTGGAAGACTCCCCGGCTGCCTCTAAAGGCCGGTTTGCAAGCACTCCTTCCTGCTGTTCCCGCCAGCCACGCACAATGCTCCCAAGCCCGGGAGAAAAGCTTTTTGGGGTGGTGCTCTCTCCGGGCCCTTGGAAGACCTCCCCGGCTGCCTCCAAAGGCCAGTTTGCAAGCAGTCCTGCCTGCTGTTCCCGCCAGCCGCGCACAATGCTCCCAAGCCCGGGAGAAAAGCTTTTTGGGGTGGTGCTCACTCCGGGCCCTTGGAAGACGTCCCCGGCTGCCTCCAAAGGCCGGTTTGCAAGCACTCATGCCCGTTGTTCCCACCAGCCGCGCACAATGCTCCCAAGCCCGGGAGAAAAGCATTTTGGGGTGGTGCTCACTCCGGGCCCTTGGAAGACCTCCCCGGCTGCCTCCAAAGGCCAGTTTGCAAGCAGTCCTGCCTGCTGTTCCCGCCAGCCGCGCACAATGTTCCCAAGCCCGGGAGAAAAGCGCTTCGGGGTGGTGCTCTCTCCGGGCACTTTCAAGACCTCCCCGGCTGCCTCCAAGGCCGGTTTGCAAGGACTCATGCCCGCTGTTCCCGCCAGCCGCGCACAATGCTCCCAAGCCCGGGAGAAAAGGTTTTTGGGGTGGTGCTCACACCGGGCCCTGGAAGACCTCCCCGGCTGCCTCCAAAGGCCGGTTTTCAAGCACTCCTGCCTGCTGTTCCCGCCACCTGCGCACAATGCTCCCAAGCCCGGGAGAAACGCGCTTCGGGGTGGTGCTCTCTACAGGCCCTTGGAAGACCTCCCCGGCTGCCTCCAAAGGCCGGTTTGCAAGGACTCCTTCCTGCTGTTCCCGCCAGCCACGCATAATGCGCCCAAGCCCGGGAGAAAAGCATTTTGGGGTGGTGCTCTCTACAGGCCCTTGGAAGACCTCCCCGGCTGCCTCCAATGGCCAGTTTGCAAGCACTCATGCCCGCTGTTCCCACCAGCCGCGCACAATGCTCCCAAGCCCGGGAGAAAAGCTTTTTGGGGTGGTGCTCACACCGGGCCCTGGAAGACCTCCCCGGCTGCCTGCAAAGGCCGGTTTTCAAGCACTCCTGCCTGCTGTTCCCGCCACCCGCGCACAATGCTCCCAGGCCCGGGAGAAAAGCGCTTCGGGGTGGTGCTCTCTACAGGCCCTTGGAAGACCTCCCCGGCTGCCTTCAAAGGCCGGTTTGCAAGGACTCCTTCCTGCTGTTCCCGCCAGCCACGCACAATGCTCCCAAGCCCGGGAGAAAAGTGCTTCGGGGTGGTGCTCTCTCCGGGCCCTTGGAAGACGTCCCCGGCTGCCTCCAAAGGCCGGTTTGCAAGCACTCATGCCCGTTGTTCCCACCAGCCGCGCACAATGCTCCCAAGCCCGGGAGAAAAGCATTTTGGGGTGGTGCTCACTCCGGGCCCTTGGAAGACCTCCCCGGCTGCCTCCAAAGGCCAGTTTGCAAGCACTCCTGCCTGCTGTTCCCCCCAGCCGCGCACAATGCTCCCAAGCCCGGGAGAAAAGCGCTTCGGGGTGGTGCTCTCTCCGGGCACTTTCAAGACCTCCCCGGCTGCCTCCAAAGGCCGGTTTGTAAGTACTCATTCCCGCTGCTTCCGCCAGCCACGCACAATGCTCCCAAGCCCGGGAGAAAAGCATTTTGGGGTGGTGCTCTCTCCGGGCCCTTGGAAGACCTCCCGGGCTGCCTCCAAAGGCCGGTTTGCAAGCACTCATGTCCGCTGTTCCCGACAGCCGCGCACAATGCTCCCAAGCCTAGGAGAAAAGCATTTTGGGGTGGTGATCAGTCCGGGCCCTTGGAAGACCTCCCCGGCTGCCTCCAAAGGACAGTTTGCAAGCACTCAATCCCGCTGTTCCCGCCAGCCGCGCACAATGCTCCCAAGCCCGGGAGAAAAGCGCTTCGGGGTGGTGCTCTCTCCCGGCCCTTGGAAGACCTCCCCGGCTGCCTCCAAAGGCTGGTTTTCAAGAACTCCCTCCCGCTGACCCGCCAGCCGCACACAATGCTCCCAAGCCCGGGAGAAAAGCATTTTGGGGTGGTCTCTCTCCGGGCCCTTGGAAGACTCCCCGGCTGCCTCTAAAGGCCGGTTTGCAAGCACTCATGTCCTCTGTTCCCGACAGCCGCGAACAATGCTCCCAATTCCGTGAGAAAAGTGCTTCGGGATGGTGCTCTCTCCGGGCCCTTGGAAGACCTCCCAAGCTGCCTCCAAAGGCCGGTTTGCAAGCACTCCCGCCCGCTGTTCCCGCCAGCCTCGCACAATGCTCCCAAGCCCGGGAGAAAAGCGCTTCGGGGTGGTGTTCTCTCAGGGACCATGGAGGACCTCACCGGCTGCCCCCAAAGGCCGGTTTGCAAGCATTCCCACTCGCTGTTCCCGCCAGGCACACACAATGTTCCAAAACCCCGGAGAAAAGCGCTTCGGGGTGGTGCTCTCTCCGCGCCCTTGGAAGACTTCTCTGGCTGCCGCCAAATGCCGGTTTGCAAGAATCCCTCCCGCTGTCCCACCAGCCGCACACAATGCTCCAAAACCCGAGAGAAAAGCGCTTCGAGGTGGTGCTCTCTCCGGGCCCTTGGAAGACCTCCCCGGCTGCCTCCAAAGGCCGGTTTGCAAGCACTCCTGCCTGCTGTTCCCGCCACGCGCGCACAATGCTCCCAAGCCCGGAAGAAAAGCATTTTGGGGTAGTGTTCTCTCCGGGTGCTTGGAAGACCTCCCGGGCGGCCTCCAAAGGCCGGTTTGCAAGCACTCATGTCCGCTGTTCCCGACAGCCGCACACAATGCTCCCAAGCCCGGGAGAAAAGCATTTTGGGGTGGTGATCCTTCCGGGCCCTTGGAAGACCTCCCCGGCTGCCTCCAAAGGCCGGATTGCAAGCACTCCTGCCTGCTGTTCCCGCCACACGCGCACACTGCTCCCAAGCCCGGGAGAAAAGCGCATCGGGGTGGTGTTCTCTCCGGGCCCATGGAGGACCTCCCCGGCTGCCCCCAAAGGCCGGTTTGCAAGCATTCCCACTAGCTGTTCCCGCCAGCCACGCAAATGCTCCCAAGCCCGGGAGAAAAGCATTTTGGGGTGGTGCTCTCTCCGGGCCCTTGCCCCTGTGCCTCGGGGCCAGGCAGGGGGTCCACACGCCCAGGCAAAGTCAGAACCACATGCACACGTCTGTTCCTGTCCCCTGCACCGGAAGAGAGCTCGGGGGAGCCAGAGTCTGTCAGGCAGCTGCTGGGCTGGCGGCCTGTGTGGGAAGGGGCAGAGCCGACCTAGGGGCAAGTTGGGCCTCTTGCTCTCCCTGCTGCCCTGAGGCTGCTGGGCCAAAGAGGTCTTGGACATCCAGCCCCTTGCTGGTCCCTTCCATCTGAGGAGGCCCTCTGAGCTCCAACACCTTGCAGTGTGGAGACAGCCCCTGCCAGCAACCTCCTCTCCAAGGAGGCCTCAACCGAGGCCTAGTCCCAGGGAAAGGCACCAGCGGGGATGAACCTGGGGAGGCGCCCGGGAATGTCTGGACCCAGTCCCCGCAGCCTGCCCCTTGGTGGGGCAGTACCCCCGGAGGCCAGGAAGGTCTGGGCAAGGTTGGCCTGGGGCAGGGGCCCTGCTGGGTCCTGCCCCTGGCCTGTGGGGCCTCTGAGCATGAGCGGCCCTCTCCCGCTGGAAGACCTCCCCGGCTGCCTCCAAAGGCCGGTTTTCAAGCACTCCTGCCTGCTGTTCCCGCCACCTGCGCACAATGCTCCCAAGCCCGGGAGAAACGCGCTTCGGGGTGGTGCTCTCTACAGGCCCTTGGAAGACCTCCCCGGCTGCCTCCAAAGGCCGGTTTGCAAGGACTCCTTCCTGCTGTTCCCGCCAGCCACGCACAATGCGCCCAAGCCCGGGAGAAAAGCATTTTGGGGTGGTGCTCTCTACAGGCCCTTGGAAGACCTCCCCGGCTGCCTCCAATGGCCAGTTTGCAAGCACTCATGCCCGCTGTTCCCACCAGCCGCGCACAATGCTCCCAAGCCCGGGAGAAAAGCTTTTTGGGGTGGTGCTCACACCGGGCCCTGGAAGACCTCCCCGGCTGCCTGCAAAGGCCGGTTTTCAAGCACTCCTGCCGGCTGTTCCCGCCACCCGCGCACAATGCTCCCAGGCCCGGGAGAAAAGCGCTTCGGGGTGGTGCTCTCTACAGGCCCTTGGAAGACCTCCCGGGCTGCCTTCAAAGGCCGGTTTGCAAGGACTCCTTCCTGCTGTTCCCGCCAGCCACGCACAATGCTCCCAAGCCCGGGAGAAAAGTGCTTCGGGGTGGTGCTCTCTCCGGGCCCTTGGAAGACGTCCCCGGCTGCCTCCAAAGGCCGGTTTGCAAGCACTCATGCCCGTTGTTCCCACCAGCCGCGCACAATGCTCCCAAGCCCGGGAGAAAAGCATTTTGGGGTGGTGCTCACTCCGGGCCCTTGGAAGACCTCCCCGGCTGCCTCCAAAGGCCAGTTTGCAAGCACTCCTGCCTGCTGTTCCCCCCAGCCGCGCACAATGCTCCCAAGCCCGGGAGAAAAGCGCTTCGGGGTGGTGCTCTCTCCGGGCACTTTCAAGACCTCCCCGGCTGCCTCCAAAGGCCGGTTTGTAAGTACTCATTCCCGCTGCTTCCGCCAGCCACGCACAATGCTCCCAAGCCCGGGAGAAAAGCATTTTGGGGTGGTGCTCTCTCCGGGCCCTTGGAAGACCTCCCGGGCTGCCTCCAAAGGCCGGTTTGCAAGCACTCATGTCCGCTGTTCCCGACAGCCGCGCACAATGCTCCCAAGCCTAGGAGAAAAGCATTTTGGGGTGGTGATCAGTCCGGGCCCTTGGAAGACCTCCCCGGCTGCCTCCAAAGGACAGTTTGCAAGCACTCAATCCCGCTGTTCCCGCCAGCCGCGCACAATGCTCCCAAGCCCGGGAGAAAAGCGCTTCGGGGTGGTGCTCTCTCCCGGCCCTTGGAAGACCTCCCCGGCTGCCTCCAAAGGCTGGTTTTCAAGAACTCCCTCCCGCTGACCCGCCAGCCGCACACAATGCTCCCAAGCCCGGGAGAAAAGCATTTTGGGGTGGTCTCTCTCCGGGCCCTTGGAAGACTCCCCGGCTGCCTCTAAAGGCCGGTTTGCAAGCACTCATGTCCTCTGTTCCCGACAGCCGCGAACAATGCTCCCAATTCCGTGAGAAAAGTGCTTCGGGATGGTGCTCTCTCCGGGCCCTTGGAAGACCTCCCAAGCTGCCTCCAAAGGCCGGTTTGCAAGCACTCCCGCCCGCTGTTCCCGCCAGCCTCGCACAATGCTCCCAAGCCCGGGAGAAAAGCGCTTCGGGGTGGTGTTCTCTCAGGGACCATGGAGGACCTCACCGGCTGCCCCCAAAGGCCGGTTTGCAAGCATTCCCACTCGCTGTTCCCGCCAGGCACACACAATGTTCCAAAACCCCGGAGAAAAGCGCTTCGGGGTGGTGCTCTCTCCGCGCCCTTGGAAGACTTCTCTGGCTGCCGCCAAATGCCGGTTTGCAAGAATCCCTCCCGCTGTCCCACCAGCCGCACACAATGCTCCAAAACCCGAGAGAAAAGCGCTTCGAGGTGGTGCTCTCTCCGGGCCCTTGGAAGACCTCCCCGGCTGCCTCCAAAGGCCGGTTTGCAAGCACTCCTGCCTGCTGTTCCCGCCACGCGCGCACAATGCTCCCAAGCCCGGAAGAAAAGCATTTTGGGGTAGTGTTCTCTCCGGGTGCTTGGAAGACCTCCCGGGCGGCCTCCAAAGGCCGGTTTGCAAGCACTCATGTCCGCTGTTCCCGACAGCCGCACACAATGCTCCCAAGCCCGGGAGAAAAGCATTTTGGGGTGGTGATCCTTCCGGGCCCTTGGAAGACCTCCCCGGCTGCCTCCAAAGGCCGGATTGCAAGCACTCCTGCCTGCTGTTCCCGCCACACGCGCACACTGCTCCCAAGCCCGGGAGAAAAGCGCATCGGGGTGGTGTTCTCTCCGGGCCCATGGAGGACCTCCCCGGCTGCCCCCAAAGGCCGGTTTGCAAGCATTCCCACTAGCTGTTCCCGCCAGCCACGCAAATGCTCCCAAGCCCGGGAGAAAAGCATTTTGGGGTGGTGCTCTCTCCGGGCCCTTGCCCCTGTGCCTCGGGGCCAGGCAGGGGGTCCACACGCCCAGGCAAAGTCAGAACCACATGCACACGTCTGTTCCTGTCCCCTGCACCGGAAGAGAGCTCGGGGGAGCCAGAGTCTGTCAGGCAGCTGCTGGGCTGGCGGCCTGTGTGGGAAGGGGCAGAGCCGACCTAGGGGCAAGTTGGGCCTCTTGCTCTCCCTGCTGCCCTGAGGCTGCTGGGCCAAAGAGGTCTTGGACATCCAGCCCCTTGCTGGTCCCTTCCATCTGAGGAGGCCCTCTGAGCTCCAACACCTTGCAGTGTGGAGACAGCCCCTGCCAGCAACCTCCTCTCCAAGGAGGCCTCAACTGAGGCCTAGTCCCAGGGAAAGGCACCAGCGGGGATGAACCTGGGGAGGCGCCCGGGAATGTCTGGACCCAGTCCCCGCAGCCTGCCCCTTGGTGGGGCAGTACCCCCGGAGGCCAGGAAGGTCTGGGCAAGGTTGGCCTGGGGCAGGGGCCCTGCTGGGTCCTGCCCCTGGCCTGTGGGGCCTCTGAGCATGAGCGGCCCTCTCCCGCTGGAAGACCTCCCCGGCTGCCTCCAAAGGCCGGTTTTCAAGCACTCCTGCCTGCTGTTCCCGCCACCTGCGCACAATGCTCCCAAGCCCGGGAGAAACGCGCTTCGGGGTGGTGCTCTCTACAGGCCCTTGGAAGACCTCCCCGGCTGCCTCCAAAGGCCGGTTTGCAAGGACTCCTTCCTGCTGTTCCCGCCAGCCACGCACAATGCGCCCAAGCCCGGGAGAAAAGCATTTTGGGGTGGTGCTCTCTACAGGCCCTTGGAAGACCTCCCCGGCTGCCTCCAATGGCCAGTTTGCAAGCACTCATGCCCGCTGTTCCCACCAGCCGCGCACAATGCTCCCAAGCCCGGGAGAAAAGCTTTTTGGGGTGGTGCTCACACCGGGCCCTGGAAGACCTCCCCGGCTGCCTGCAAAGGCCGGTTTTCAAGCATTCCTGCCGGCTGTTCCCGCCACCCGCGCACAATGCTCCCAGGCCCGGGAGAAAAGCGCTTCGGGGTGGTGCTCTCTACAGGCCCTTGGAAGACCTCCCCGGCTGCCTTCAAAGGCCGGTTTGCAAGGACTCCTTCCTGCTGTTCCCGCCAGCCACGCACAATGCTCCCAAGCCCGGGAGAAAAGTGCTTCGGGGTGGTGCTCTCTCCGGGCCCTTGGAAGACGTCCCCGGCTGCCTCCAAAGGCCGGTTTGCAAGCACTCATGCCCGTTGTTCCCACCAGCCGCGCACAATGCTCCCAAGCCCGGGAGAAAAGCATTTTGGGGTGGTGCTCACTCCGGGCCCTTGGAAGACCTCCCCGGCTGCCTCCAAAGGCCAGTTTGCAAGCACTCCTGCCTGCTGTTCCCCCCAGCCGCGCACAATGCTCCCAAGCCCGGGAGAAAAGCGCTTCGGGGTGGTGCTCTCTCCGGGCACTTTCAAGACCTCCCCGGCTGCCTCCAAAGGCCGGTTTGTAAGTACTCATTCCCGCTGCTTCCGCCAGCCACGCACAATGCTCCCAAGCCCGGGAGAAAAGCATTTTGGGGTGGTGCTCTCTCCGGGCCCTTGGAAGACCTCCCGGGCTGCCTCCAAAGGCCGGTTTGCAAGCACTCATGTCCGCTGTTCCCGACAGCCGCGCACAATGCTCCCAAGCCTAGGAGAAAAGCATTTTGGGGTGGTGATCAGTCCGGGCCCTTGGAAGACCTCCCCGGCTGCCTCCAAAGGACAGTTTGCAAGCACTCAATCCCGCTGTTCCCGCCAGCCGCGCACAATGCTCCCAAGCCCGGGAGAAAAGCGCTTCGGGGTGGTGCTCTCTCCCGGCCCTTGGAAGACCTCCCCGGCTGCCTCCAAAGGCTGGTTTTCAAGAACTCCCTCCCGCTGACCCGCCAGCCGCACACAATGCTCCCAAGCCCGGGAGAAAAGCATTTTGGGGTGGTCTCTCTCCGGGCCCTTGGAAGACTCCCCGGCTGCCTCTAAAGGCCGGTTTGCAAGCACTCATGTCCTCTGTTCCCGACAGCCGCGAACAATGCTCCCAATTCCGTGAGAAAAGTGCTTCGGGATGGTGCTCTCTCCGGGCCCTTGGAAGACCTCCCAAGCTGCCTCCAAAGGCCGGTTTGCAAGCACTCCCGCCCGCTGTTCCCGCCAGCCTCGCACAATGCTCCCAAGCCCGGGAGAAAAGCGCTTCGGGGTGGTGTTCTCTCAGGGACCATGGAGGACCTCACCGGCTGCCCCCAAAGGCCGGTTTGCAAGCATTCCCACTCGCTGTTCCCGCCAGGCACACACAATGTTCCAAAACCCCGGAGAAAAGCGCTTCGGGGTGGTGCTCTCTCCGCGCCCTTGGAAGACTTCTCTGGCTGCCGCCAAATGCCGGTTTGCAAGAATCCCTCCCGCTGTCCCACCAGCCGCACACAATGCTCCAAAACCCGAGAGAAAAGCGCTTCGAGGTGGTGCTCTCTCCGGGCCCTTGGAAGACCTCCACGGCTGCCTCCAAAGGCCGGTTTGCAAGCACTCCTGCCTGCTGTTCCCGCCACTCGCGCACAATGCTCCCAAGCCCGGAAGAAAAGCATTTTGGGGTAGTGTTCTCTCCGGGTGCTTGGAAGACCTCCCGGGCGGCCTCCAAAGGCCGGTTTGCAAGCACTCATGTCCGCTGTTCCCGACAGCCGCACACAATGCTCCCAAGCCCGGGAGAAAAGCATTTTGGGGTGGTGATCATTCCGGGCCCTTGGAAGACCTCCCCGGCTGCCTCCAAAGGCCGGATTGCAAGCACTCCTGCCTGCTGTTCCCGCCACACGCGCACACTGCTCCCAAGCCCGGGAGAAAAGCGCATCGGGGTGGTGTTCTCTCCGGGCCCATGGAGGACCTCCCCGGCTGCCCCCAAAGGCCGGTTTGCAAGCATTCCCACTAGCTGTTCCCGCCAGCCACGCAAATGCTCCCAAGCCCGGGAGAAAAGCATTTTGGGGTGGTGCTCTCTCCGGGCCCTTGCCCCTGTGCCTCGGGGCCAGGCAGGGGGTCCACACGCCCAGGCAAAGTCAGAACCACATGCACACGTCTGTTCCTGTCCCCTGCACCGGAAGAGAGCTCGGGGGAGCCAGAGTCTGTCAGGCAGCTGCTGGGCTGGCGGCCTGTGTGGGAAGGGGCAGAGCCGACCTAGGGGCAAGTTGGGCCTCTTGCTCTCCCTGCTGCCCTGAGGCTGCTGGGCCAAAGAGGTCTTGGACATCCAGCCCCTTGCTGGTCCCTTCCATCTGAGGAGGCCCTCTGAGCTCCAACACCTTGCAGTGTGGAGACAGCCCCTGCCAGCAACCTCCTCTCCAAGGAGGCCTCAACCGAGGCCTAGTCCCAGGGAAAGGCACCAGCGGGGATGAACGTGGGGAGGCGCCCGGGAATGTCTGGACCCAGTCCCCGCAGCCTGCCCCTTGGTGGGGCAGTACCCCCGGAGGCCAGGAAGGTCTGGGCAAGGTTGGCCTGGGGCAGGGGCCCTGCTGGGTCCTGCCCCTGGCCTGTGGGGCCTCTGAGCATGAGCGGCCCTCTCCCGCTGGAAGACCTCCCCGGCTGCCTCCAAAGGCCGATTTGCCAACACTCGCGCCCGCTGTTCCCGCCAGGCACGCACAATGCTCCCAAGCCCGGGAAAAAAGCGCTTCGGGGTGGTGGTCTCTCCGGGCCCCTGCCCCTGAGCCTGGGGGCCAGGCAGGGGATCCACAGTCCCAGGCCAAGGCAGAACCACATGCACACGTCTGTTCCTGCCCCCTTCACCGGCAGAGAGTTGGGGGGAGCCAGAGTCTGTCAGGCAGCTGCTGGGCTGGCCGCCTGTGTGGGAAGGGGCAGAGCCGACCTAGGGGCAAGTTGGGCCTCTTGCTCTCCCTGCTGCCCTGAGGCTGCTGGGCCAAAGAGGTCTTGGGCATCCAGCCCCTTCCTGGTCCCTTCCCTCTGACGAGGCCCTCTGAGCTCCAGCACCTTGCAGTGTGGAGACAGCCCCTGCCAGCAACCTCCTCTCCAAGGAGGCCTCAACCGAGGCCTAGGACCAGGGGAAAGGCACCAGCGGAGATGAGCCAGTGGAGGCGCCCGGGCATGTCTGGACCCAGTCCCCGCAGCCTGCCCCTTGGTGGGGCAGTTCCCCCGGAGGCCAGGAAGGTCTGGGCAAGGCTGGCCAGGGGCAGAGGCCCTGCTGGGTCCTGCCCCTGGCCTGTAGGGCCTCTGAGCACAACCGGCCCTCTCCCACTGGAAGACCTCCCCGGCTGCCTCCACAGGCCAGTTTGCCAACACTCCTGCCCGCTGTTCCCGCCAGGCACGCACAATGCTCCCAAGCCCAGGAGAAAAGCGCTTCAGAGTGGTGCTCTCTCCGGGCCCTTGCCCCTGAGCCTGTGGGCAAGGCAGGGGGAACACACTCCCAGACCAAGGCAGAACCACATGCACACGTCTGTTCCTGACCCCTGCACTGGCAGAGAGCTCCGGGGAGCCAGAGTCTGTCAGGCAGCTGCTGGGTTGGCCGCCTGTGTGGGAAGGGGCAGAGCCGACCTAGGGGCAAGTTGGGCCTCTTCCTCTCCCTGCTGCCCTGAGGCTGCTGGGCCAAAGAGGTCTTGGGCATCCAGCCCCTTGCTGGTCCCTTCCCGCTGACGAGGCCCTCTGAGCTCCAGCACCTTGCAGTGTGGAGACAGCCCCTGCCAGCAACCTCCTCTCCAAGGAGGCCTCAACCGAGGCCTAGGCCCAGGGGAAAGGCACCAGCGGGGATGAGCCTGGGGAGGCGCCCGGCCATGTCTGGACCCAGTCCCCGCAGCCTGCCCCTTGGTGGGGTAGTAACCCCGGAGGCCAGGAGGGTCTGGGCAAGGCTGCCAGGGGCAGGGACACTGCTGGGTCCTGCCCCTGGCCTGTGGGGCGTCTGAGCAAAACCGGCACTCTCCCGCTGGAAGACCTCCCCGTCTGCCTCCAAAGGCCGGTTTGCAAGCACTCCCGCCCGCTGTTCCCGCCAGGCACGCACAATGCTCCCAAGCCCGGGAGAAAAGCGCTTCGGGGTGGTGCTCTCTCCGGGCCCTTGCCCCTGAGCCTGGGGGCCAGGCAGGGGGAACACACTCCCAGGCCAAGGCAGAACGACATGCACACGTCTGTTCCTGCCCCCTACACCGGCAGAGAGATCGGGGGAGCCAGAGACTGCCAGGCTGCTGCTGGGCTGGCTGCCTGTCTGGGACGGGGCAGAGCCGACCTAGGGGCAAGTTGGGCCTCTTGCTCTCCCTGCTGCCCTGAGGCTGCTGGGTCAAAGAGGTCTTGGGCATCCAGCCCCTTACTGGTCCCTTCCCTCTGACGAGGCCCTCTGAGCTCCAGCACCTTGCAGTGTGGAGACAGCCCCTGCCAGCAACCTCCTCTCCAAAGAGGCCTCAACCGAGGCCTAGGCCCAGGGGAAAGGCACCAGCGGGGATGAGCCTGGGGAGGCGCACGGACATGTCTGGACCCAGTCCCCGCAGCCTGCCCCTTGGTGGGGCAGTACCCCCGGAGGCCAGGAAGGTCTGGGCAAGGCTGGCCAGGGGCAGGGGCCCTGCTGGGTCCTGCCCCTGGCCTGTGGGGCCTCTGAGCACAACCGGCCCTCTCCCACTGGAAGACCTCCCCGGCTGCCTCCAAAGGCCCGTTTGCAAGCGCTCCCGCCCACTGTTCCCAGCAGGCGTGCACAATGCTCCCAAGCCCGGGAGAAAAGCGCTTCAGGGTGGTGCTCTCTCTGGGCCCTTGCCCCTGAGCCTGGGGCAAGGCATGGTGTCCACACTCCCAGGCCAAGGCAGAACCACATGCACACGTCTGATCTGCCCCCTGCACCGGCAGAGAGCTCGGGGGAGCCAGAGTCTGTCAGGCAGCTGCTGGGTTGGCCGCCTGTGTGGGAAGGGGCAGAGCCGACCTAGGGGCAAGTTGGGCCTCTTTCTCTCCCTGCTGCCCTGAGGCTGCTGGGCCAAAGAGGTCTTGGGCATCCAGCCCCTTGCTGGTCCCTTCCCTCTGACGAGGCCCTCTGAGCTCCAGCACCTTGCAGTGTGGACACAGCCCCTGCCAGCAACCTCCTCTCCAAGGAGGCCTCAACCGAGGCCTAGGCCCAGGGGAAAGGCACCAGCGGGGATGAGCCAGTGGAGGCGCACGGGCATGTCTGGACCCAGTCCCCGCAACCTGCCCCTTGGTGGGGCAGTACCCCCGGAGGCCAGGAAGGTCTGGGCAAGGCTGCCAGGGGCAGGGGCCCTGCTGGGTCCTGCCCCTGGCCTGTGGGGTGTCTGAGCACAACCGGCACTCTCCCGCTGGAAGACCTGCCCGGCTGCCTCCAAAGGCCGGTTAACAAGCGCTCCCGCCCACTGTTCCCAGCAGGCGTGCACAATGCTCCCAAGCCCGGGAGAAAAGCGCTTCGGGGTGGTGCTCTCTCCGGGCCCTTGCCCCTGAGCCTGGGGGCAAGGCAGGGGGTCCATACTCCCAGGACAAGGCAGAACCACATGCACACGTCTGATCTGCCCCCTGCACCGGCAGAGAGCTGGGGGGAGCCAGAGTCTGTCAGGCAGCTGCTGGGCTGGCCGCCTGTGTGGGAAGGGGCAGAGCCGACCTAGGGGCAAGTTGGGCCTCTTGCTCTCCCTGCTTCCCTGAGGCTGCTGGGCCAAAGAGGTCTTGGGCATCCAGCCCCTTGCTGGTCCCTTCCCTCTGACGAGGCCCTCTGAGCTCCAGCACCTTGCGTGTGGAGACAGCCCCTGCCAGCATCCTCCTCTCCAAGGAGGCCTCAACCGAGGCCTAGGCCCAGGGGAAAGGCACCAGCGGGGATGAGCCAGTGGAGGCGCACGGGCATGTCTGGACCCAGACCCGCAGCCTGCCCCTTGGTGGGGCAGTACCCCCGGAGGCCAGGAAGGTCTGGGCAAGGCTGGCCAGGGGCAGGGGCCCTGCTGGGTCCTGCCCCTGGCCTGTGGGGCCTCTGAGCACAACCGGCCCTCTCCCACTGGAAGACCTCCCCGGCTGCCTCCAAAGGCCGGTTTGCAAGCACTCCCGCCCGCTGTTCCCGCCAGGCACGCACAATGCTCCCAAGCCCGGGAGAAAAGCGCTTCGGGGTGGTGCTCTCTCCGGGCCCTTGCCCCTGAGCCTGGGGGCCAGGCAGTTGGAACACACTCCCAGGCCAAGGCAGAACGACATGCACACGTCTGTTCCTGCCCCCTACACCGGCAGAGAGCTCGGGGGAGCCAGAGACTGCCAGGCTGCTGCTGGGCTGGCTGCCTGTGTGGGACGGGGCAGAGCCGACCTAGGGGCAAGTTGGGCCTCTTGCTCTCCCTGCTGCCCTGAGGCTGCTGGGTCAAAGAGGTCTTGGGCATCCAGCCCTTTGCTGGTCCCTTCCCTCTGACGAGGCCCTCTGAGCTCCAGCACCTTGCAGTGTGGAGACAGCCCCTGCCAGCAACCTCCTCTCCAAAGAGGCCTCAACCGAGGCCTACGCCCAGGGGAAAAGCACCAGCGGGGATGATCCTGGGGAGGCGCACGGACATGTCTGGACCCAGTCCCCGCAGCCTGCCCCTTGGTGGGGCAGTACCCCCGGAGGCCAGGAAGGTCTGGGCAAGGCTGGCCAGGGGCAGGGGCCCTGCTGGGTCCTGCCCCTGGCCTGTGAGGCCTCTGAGCACAACCGGCCCTCTCCCACTGGAAGACCTCCCCAGCTGCCTCCAAAGTCCTGTTTGGAAACACTCCCGCCCGCTGTTCACGCCAGGCTCGCACAATGCTCCCAAGCCCGGGAGAAAAGCGCTTCGGGGTGGTGCTCTCTCCGGGCCCTTGCCCCTGAGCCTGGGGGCCAGGCAGTGGGTCCACACTCCCAGACCAACGCAGAACCAGATGCACACGTCTGTTCCTGACCCCTGCACCGGCAGAGAGCTCGGGGGAGCCAGAGTCTGTCAGGCAGGTGCTGGGCTGGCCGCCTGTGTGGGAAGGGGCAGAGCCGACCTAGGGGCAAGTTGGGCCTCTTCCTCTCCCTGCTGCCCTGAGGCTGCTGGGCCAAAGAGGTCTTGGGCATCCAGCCCCTTGCTGGTCCCTTCCCTCTGACGAGGCCCTCTGAGCTCCAGCACCTTGCAGTGTGGAGACAGCCCCTGCCAGCAACCTCCTCTCCAATGAGGCCTCAACCGAGGCCTAGGCCCAGGGGAAAGGCACCAGCGGGGATGAGCCTGGGGAGGCGCCCGGGCATGTCTGGACCCAGTCCCCGCAGCCTGCCCCTTGGTGGGGCAGTACCCCCAGAGGCCAGGAAGGTCTGTGCAAGGCTGCCAGGGGCAGGGACAGCGCTGGGTCCTGCCCCTGGCCTGTGGGACGTCTGAGCACAACCGGCACTCTCCCGCTGGAAGACCTCCCCGTCTGCCTCCAAAGGCCGGTTTGCAAGCACTCCCGCCCGCTGTTCCCGCCAGGCACGCACAATGCTCCCAAGCCCGGGAGAAAAGCGCTTCGGGGTGGTGCTCTCTCCGGGCCCTTGCCCCTAAGCCTGCGGGCCAGGCAGGGGGAACACACTCCCAGGCCAAGACAGAACGACATGAACACGTCTGTTCCTGCCCCCTACACCGGCAGAGAGCTCGGGGGAGCCAGAGTCTCTCAGGCAGGTGCTGGGCTGGCCGCCTGTGTGGGAAGGGGCAGAGCCGACCTAGGGGCAAGTTGGGCCTCTTGCTCTCCCTGCTGCCCTGAGGCTGCTGGGCCAAAGACGTCTTGGGCATCCAGCCCTTTGCTGGTCCCTTCCCTCTGACGAGGCCCTCTGAGCTCCAGCACCTTGCAGTGTGGAGACAGCACCTGCCAGCAATCTCCTCTCCAAGGAGGCCTCAACCGAGGCCTAGGCCCAGGGGAAAGGCACCAGCGGGGATGAGCCTGGGGAGGCGCCCGGGCATGTCTGGACCCAGTCCCCGCAGCCTGCCCCTTGGTGGGGCAGTACCCCTGGAGGCCAGGAAGGTCGGGGCAAGGCTGACCAGGGGCAGGGGACCTGCTGGGTCCTGCCCCTGGCCTGTGGGGCCTCTGAGCACAACCGGCCCTCTCCCACTGGAAGACCTCCCCGGCTGCCTCCAAAGGCCGTTTTGCACGCTCTCCCGCCCACTGTTCCCACCAAGCGCGCACAATGCTCCCAACCCCGGGAGAAAAGCGCTTCGGGGTGGTGCTCTCTCCGGGCCCTTGCCCCTGAGCCTGGGGGCCAGGCAGGGGGTCCACACTCCCAGGGCAAGGCAGAACCACATGCACACGTCTGTTCCTGACCCCTGCACCGGCAGAGAGCTCGGGGGAGCCAGAGTCTGTCAGGCAGCTGCTGGGCTGGCCGCCTTTGTGGGAAGGGGCAGAGCCGCCCTAGGGGCAAGTTGGGCCTCTTGCTCTCCCTGCTGCCCTGAGGCTGCTGGGCCAAAGAGGTCTTGGGCATCCAGCCCTTTGCTTGTCCCTTCCCTCTGACGAGGCCCTCTGAGCTCCAGCACCTTGCAGTGTGGAGACAGCCCCTGCCAGCAACCTCCTCTCCAAGGAGGCCTCAACCGAGACCTAGGACCAGGGGAAAGGCACCAGCGGGGATGAGCCTGGGGAGGCGTCCGGGCATGTCTGGACCCAGTCCCCGCAACCTGCCCCTTGGTGGGGCAGTACCCCCGGAGGCCAGAAAGGTCTGGGAAAGGCTGGCCAGGGGCAGGGGACCTGCTGGGTCCTGCCCTTGGCCTGTGGGGCCTCTGAGCACAACCGGCCCTCTCCCACTGGAAGACCTCCCCGGCTGACTCCAAAGTCCTGTTTGCCAACACTACCACCCGCTGTTCACGCCAGACTTGCACAATGCTCCCAAGCCCGGGAGAAAAGCGTTTCGGGGTGGTGCTCTCTCCGGGCCCTTGCCCCTGAACCTGGGGGCAAGGCATGGGGAACACACTCCCAGGCCAAGGCAGAACCACATGCCCACGTCTGTTCCTGTCCCCTGCACCGGCAGAGAGCTTGGGGGAGCCAGAGTCTGTCAGGCAGCTGCTGGGTTGGCCGCCTGTGTGGGAAGGGGCAGAGCCGCCCTAGGGGCAAGTTGGGCCTCTTGCTCTCCCTGCTGCCCTGAGGCTGCTGGGCCAAAGACGTCTTGGGCATCCAGCCCCTTACTGGTCCCTTCCCTCTGACGAGGCCCTCTGAGCTCCAGCACCTTGCAGTGCGGAGACAGCCCCTGCCAGCAACCTCCTCTCCAAGGAGGCCTCAACCGAGGCCTAGGCCCAGGGGAAAGGCACCAGCGGGGATGAGCCAGGGGAGGCGCCCGAGCATGTCTGGACCCAGTCCCCGCAGCCTGCCCCTTGGTGGGGCAGTACCCCCGGAGGCCAGGAAGGTCTGGGTAAGGCTGGCCAGGGGCAGGGGCCCTGCTGGGTCCTGCCCCTGGCCTGTGGGGCCTCTGAGCACAACCGGCCCTCTCCCACTGGAAGACCTCCCCGGCTGCCTCCAAAGGCGGGTTTGCCAACACTCCCGCCCGCTGTTCCCGCCAGGCACGCACAACGCTCCCAAGGCCAGGAGAAAAGCGCTTCGGGGTGTTGCTCTCTCCGGGCCCTTGCCCCTGAGCTTGGGGTCCAGGCAGTGGGTCCACACTCCCAGACCAAGGCAGAACCACATCCACACGTCTGTTCCTGACCCCTGCACCGGCAGAGAGCTCGGGGGAGCCAGAGTCTGTCAGGCAGCTGCTGGTTTGGCTGCCTGTGTGGGAAGGGGCAGAGCCGACCTAGGGGCAAGTTGGGCCTCTTGCTCTCCCTGCTGCCCTGAGGCTGCTGGGCCAAAGAGGTCTTGGGCATCCAGCCCCTTGCTGGTCCCTTCCCGCTGACGAGGCCCTCTGAGCTCCAGCACCTTGCAGTGTGGAGACAGCCCCTGCCAGCAACCTCCTCTCCAAGGAGGCATCAACCGAGGCCTAGGCCTAGGGGAAAGGCACCAGCGGGGATGAGCCTGGGGAGGCGCCCAGGCATGTCTGGACCCAGTCCCCGCAGCCTGCCCCTTGGTGGGGCAGTACCCCCGGAGGCCAGGAAGGTCTGGGCAAGGCTGGCCAGGGGCAGGGGAACTGCTGGGTCCTGCCCCTGGCCTGTGAGGCCTCTGAGCACAACCGGCCCTCTCCCACTGGAAGACCTCCACGGCTGCCTCCAACGTCCTGTTTGCAAACACTCCCGCCCGCTGTTCACGCCAGGCTCGCACAATGCTCCCAAGCCCGGGAGAAAAGCGCTTCGGGGTGGTGCTCTCTCAGGGCCCTTGCCCCTGAGCCTGGGGGCAAGGCAGGGGGAACACACTCCCAGGCCAAGGCAGAACCACATGCCCACGTCTGTTCCTGTCCTCTGCACCGGCAGAGAGCTTGGGGGAGCCAGAGTCTGTCAGGCAGCTGCTGGGTTGGCCGCCTGTGTGGGAAGGGGCAGAGCCGCCCTAGGGGCAAGTTGGGCCTCTTGCTCTCCCTGCTGCCCTGAGGCTGCTGGGCCAAAGACGTCTTGGGCATCCAGCCCCTTGCTGGTCCCTTCCCTCTGACGAGGCCCTCTGAGCTCCAGCACCTTGCAGTGTGGAGACAGCCCCTGCCAGCAACCTCCTCTCCAAGGAGGCCTCAACCGAGGCCTAGGCCCAGGGGAAAGGCACCAGCGGGGATGAGCCTGGGGAGGCGCCCGGGCATGTCTGGACCCAGGCCCCGCAGCCTGCCCCTTGGTGGGGCAGTACCCCCGGAGGCCAGGAAGGTCTGGGCAAGGCTGGCCAGGGGCAGGGGCCCTGCTGCGTCCTGCCCCTGGCCTGTGGGGCCTCTGAGCACAACTGGCCCTTTCCCACTGGAAGACCTCCCCGGCTGCCTCCAAAGGCCGGTTTGCAAGCGCTCCAGCCCACTGTTCCCAGCAGGCGTGCACAATGCTCCCAAGCCCGGGAGAAAAGCGCTTCAGGGTGGTGCTCTCTCCGGGCCCTTGCCCCTGAGCCTGGGGGCAAGGCAGTGGGTCCACACTCCCAGACCAAGGCAGAACCACATGCACACGTCTGATCTGCCCCCTGCACCGGCAGAGAGCTCGGGGGAGCCAGAGTCTGTCAGGCAGCTGCTGGGCTGGCCGCCTGTGTGGGAAGGGGCAGAGCCGACCTAGGGGCAAGTTGGGCCTCTTGCTCTCCCTGCTGCCCTGAGGCTGCTGGGCCAAAGAGGTCTTGGGCATCCAGCCCCTTGCTGGTCCCTTCCCTCTGACGAGGCCCTCTGAGCTCCAGCACCTTGCAGTGTGGAGACAGCCCCTGCCAGCAACCTCCTCTCCAAGGAGGCCTCAACCGAGGCGTAGGCCCAGGGGAAAGGCACCAGCGGGGATGAGCCTTGGGAGGCGCCCGGGCATGTCTGGACCCAGTCCCCGCAGCCTGCCCCTTGGTGGGGCAGTACCCCCGGAGGCCAGGAAGGTCTGGGCAAGGCTGCCAGGGGCAGGGACACTGCTGGGTCCTGCCCCTGGCCTGTGGGGCGTCTGAGCACAACCGGCACTCTCCCGCTGGAAGACCACCCCGTCTGCCTCGAAAGGCCGGTTTGCAAGCACTCCCGCCCGCTGTTCCCGCCAGGCACGCACAATGCTCCCAAGCCCGGGAGAAAAGCGCTTCGGGGTGTTGCCCTCTCCGGGCACTTGCCCCTGAGCCTGGTGTCCAGGCAGTGGGTCCACACTCCCAGACCAAGGCAGAACCACATGCACACGTCTGTTCCTGACCCCTGCACCGGCAGAGAGCTCGGGGGAGCCAGAGTCTGTCAGGCAGCTGCTGGGTTGGCTGCCTGTGTGGGAAGGGGCAGAGCCGACCTAGGGGCAAGTTGGGCCTCTTCCTCTCCCTGCTGCCCTGAGGCTGCTGGGCCAAAGACGTCTTGGGCATCCAGCCCCTTACTGGTCCCTTCCCTCTGACGAGGCCCTCTGAGCTCCAGCACCTTGCAGTGTGGAGACAGCCCCTGCCAGCAACCTCATCTCCAAGGAGGCCTCAACCGAGGCCTAGGCCCAGGGGAAAGGCACCAGCGGGGATGAGCCAGTGGAGGCGCACGGGCATGTCTGGACCCAGTCCCCGCAGCCTGCCCCTTGGTGGGGCAGTACCCCCGGAGGCCAGGAAGGTCTGGGCAAGGCTGCGAGGGGCAGGGGCCCTGCTGGGTCGTGCCCCTGGCCTGTGGGGCGTCTGAGCACAACCGGCACTCTCCCGCTGGAAGACCTCCCCGTCTGCCTCCAAAGGCCGGTTTGCAAGCACTCCCGCCCGCTATTCCCGCCAGGCACGCACAATGCTCCCAAGCCCGGGAGAAAAGCGCTTCGGGGTGGTGCTCTCTCCGGGCCCTTGCCCCTGAGCCTGGGGGCAAGGCAGTTGGAGCACACTCCCAGGCCAAGGCAGAACGACATGCACACGTCTGTTCCTGCCCCCTACACCGGCAGAGAGCTCGGGGGAGCCAGAGACTGCCAGGCTGCTGCTGGGCTGGCTGCCTGTGTGGGATGGGGCAGAGCCGACCTAGGGGCAAGTTGGGCCTCTTGCTCTCCCTGCTGCCCTGAGGCTGCTGGGTCAAAGAGGTCTTGGGCATCCAGCCCTTTGCTGGTCCCTTCCCTCTGACGAGGCCCTCTGAGCTCCAGCACCTTGCAGTGTGGAGACAGCCCCTGCCAGCAACCTCCTCTCCAAAGAGGCCTCAACCGAGGCCTACGCCCAGGGGAAAGGCACCAGCGGGGATGATCCTGGGGAGGCGCACGGACATGTCTGGACCCAGTCCCCGCAGCCTGCCCCTTGGTGGGGCAGTACCCCCGGAGGCCAGGAAGGTCTGGGCAAGGCTGGCCAGGGGCAGGGGCCCTGCTGGGTCCTGCCCCTGGCCTGTGAGGCCTCTGAGCACAACCGGCCCTCTCCCACTGGAAGACCTCCCCAGCTGCCTCCAAAGTCCTGTTTGCAAACACTCCCGCCCGCTGTTCACGCCAGGCTCGCACAATGCTCCCAAGCCCGGGAGAAAAGCGCTTCGGGGTGGTGCTCTCTCCGGGCCCTTGCCCCTGAGCCTGGGGGCCAGGCAGTGGGTCCACACTCCCAGACCAAGGCAGAACCACATGCACACGTCTGTTCCTGACCCCTGCACCGGCAGAGAGCTCGGGGGAGCCAGAGTCTGTCAGGCAGGTGCTGGGCTGGCCGCCTGTGTGGGAAGGGGCAGAGCCGACCTAGGGGCAAGTTGGGCCTCTTCCTCTCCCTGCTGCCCTGAGGCTGCTGGGCCAAAGAGGTCTTGGGCATCCAGCCCCTTGCTGGTCCCTTCCCTCTGACGAGGCCCTCTGAGCTCCAGCACCTTGCAGTGTGGAGACAGCCCCTGCCAGCAACCTCCTCTCCAATGAGGCCTCAACCGAGGCCTAGGCCCAGGGGAAAGGCACCAGCGGGGATGAGCCTGGGGAGGCGCCCGGGCATGTCTGGACCCAGTCCCCGCAGCCTGCCCCTTGGTGGGGCAGTACCCCCGGAGGCCAGGAAGGTCTGTGCAAGGCTGCCAGGGGCAGGGACAGCGCTGGGTCCTGCCCCTGGCCTGTGGGACGTCTGAGCACAACCGGCACTCTCCCGCTGGAAGACCTCCCCGTCTGCCTCCAAAGGCCGGTTTGCAAGCACTCCCGCCCGCTGTTCCCGCCAGGCACGCACAATGCTCCCAAGCCCGGGAGAAAAGCGCTTCGGGGTGGTGCTCTCTCCGGGCCATTGCCCCTAAGCCTGCGGGCCAGGCAGGGGGAACACACTCCCAGGCCAAGACAGAACGACATGAACATGTCTGTTCCTGCCCCCTACACCGGCAGAGAGCTCGGGGGAGCCAGAGTCTCTCAGGCAGGTGCTGGGCTGGCCGCCTGTGTGGGAAGGGGCAGAGCCGACCTAGGGGCAAGTTGGGCCTCTTGCTCTCCCTGCTGCCCTGAGGCTGCTGGGCCAAAGAGGTCTTGGGCATCCAGCCCTTTGCTTGTCCCTTCCCTCTGACGAGGCCCTCTGAGCTCCAGCACCTTGCAGTGTGGAGACAGCCCCTGCCAGCAACCTCCTCTCCAAGGAGGCCTCAACCGAGACCTAGGCCCAGGGGAAAGGCACCAGCGGGGATGAGCCTGGGGAGGCGCCCGGGTATGTCTGGACCCAGTCCCCGCAGCCTGCCCCTTGGTGGGGCAGTACCCCCGGAGGCCAGGAAGGTCTGGGAAAGGCTGGCCAGGGGCAGGGGACCTGCTGGGTCCTGCGCCTGGCCTGTGGGGCCTCTGAGCACAACCGGCCCTCTCCCACTGGAAGACCTCCCCGGCTGCCTCCAAAGTCCTGTTTGCCAACACTCCTACCCGCTCTTCACGCCAGACTTGCACAATGCTCCCAAGCCCGGGAGAAAATCGCTTCGGGGTGGTGCTCTCTCCGGGCCCTTGCCCCTGAGCCTGGGGCAAGGCATGGGGAACACACTCCCAGGCCAAGGCAGAACCACATGCCCACGTCTGTTCCTGTCCCCTGCACCGGCAGAGAGCTTGGGGGAGCCAGAGTCTGTCAGGCAGCTGCTGGGTTGGCCGCCTGTGTGGGAAGGGGCAGAGCTGCCCTAGGGGCAAGTTGGGCCTCTTGCTCTCCCTGCTGCCCTGAGGCTGCTGGGCCAAAGACGTCTTGGGCATCCAGCCCCTTACTGGTCCCTTCCCTCTGACGAGGCCCTCTGAGCTCCAGCACCTTGCAGTGTGGAGACAGCCCCTGCCAGCAACCTCCTCTCCAAGGAGGCCTCAACCGAGGCCTAGGCCCAGGGGAAAGGCACCAGCGGGGATGAGCCTGGTGAGGCGCCCGAGCATGTCTGGACCCAGTCCCCGCAGCCTGCCCCTTGGTGGGGCAGTACCCCCGGAGGCCAGGAAGGTCTGGGTAAGGCTGGCCAGGGGCAGGGGCGCTGCTGGGTCCTGCCCCTGGCCTGTGGGGCCTCTGAGCACAACCGGCCCTCTCCCACTGGAAGACCTCCCCGGCTGCCTCCAAAGGCCGGTTTGCAAGCACTCCCGCCCACTGTTCCCGCCAGGCGCGCACAGTGCTCCCAAGCCCGGGAGAAAAGCGCTTCGGGGTGGTGGTCTCTCCGGGCCCTTGCCCCTGAGCCTGGGGGCCAGGCAGGCGATCCACAGTCCCAGGCCAAGGCACAACAACATGCACAAGTCTGTTCCTGCCCCCTCCACTGGCAGAGAGCTGGGGGGAGCCAGAGTCTGTCAGGCAGCTGCTGGGCTGGCCGCCTGTGTGGGAAGGGGCAGAGCCGACCTAGGGGCAAGTTGGGCCTCTTGCTCTCCCTGCTGCCCTGAGGCTGCTGGGCCAAAGAGGTCTTGGGCATCCAGCCCCTTGCTTGTCCCTTCCCTCTGACGAGGCCCTCTGAGCTCCAGCACCTTGCAGTGTGGAGACAGCCCCTGCCAGCAACCTCCTCTCCAAGGAGGCCTCAACCGAGGCCTAGGCCCAGGGGAAAGGCACCAGCGGGGATGAGCCAGGGGAGGCGCACGGGCATATCAGGACCCAGTCCCCGCAGCCTGCCCCTTGGTGGGGCAGTACCCCCGGAGGCCAGGAAGGTCTGGGCAAGGCTGGCCAGGGGCAGGGTCCCTGCTGGGTCCTGCCCCTGGCCTGTGGGGCCTCTGAGCACAACCGGCCCTCTCCCACTGGAAGACCTCCCCGGTTGCCTCCAAAGGCGGGTTTGCCAACACTCCCGCCCGCTGTTCCCGCCAGGCACGCACAACGCTCCCAAGGCCAGGAGAAAAGCGCTTCGGGATGTTGCTCTCTCCGGGCCCTTGCCCCTGAGCCTGGTGTCCAGGCAGTGGGTCCACACTCCCAGACCAAGGCAGAACCACATGCACACGTCTGTTCCTGACCCATGCACCGGCAGAGAGCTCGGGGGAGCCAGAGTCTGTCAGGCAGCTGCTGGGTTGGCTGCCTGTGTGGGAAGGGGCAGAGCCGACCTAGGGGCAAGTTGGGCCTCTTGCTCTCCCTGCTGCCCTGAGGCTGCTGGGCCAAAGAGGTCTTGGGCATCCAGCCGCTTGCTGGTCCCTTCCCGCTGACGAGGCCCTCTGAGCTCCAGCACCTTGCAGTGTGGAGACAGCCCCTGCCAGCAACCTCCTCTCCAAGGAGGCATCAACCGAGGGCTATGCCCAGGGGAAAGGCACCAGCGGGGATGAGCCTGGGGAGGCGCCCAGGCATGTCTGGACCCAGTCCCCGCAGCCTGCCCCTTGGTGGGGCAGTACCCCCGGAGGCCAGGAAGGTCTGGGCAAGGCTGGCCAGGGGCAGGGGACCTGCTGGGTCCTGCCCCTGGCCTGTGAGGCCTCTGAGCACAACCGGCCCTCTCCCACTGGAAGACCTCCCCAGCTGCCTCCAACGTCCTGTTTGCAAACACTCCCGCCCGCTGTTCACGCCAGGCTCGCACAATGCTCCCAAGCCCGGGAGAAAAGCGCTTCGGGGTGGTGCTCTCTCCGGGCCCTTGCCCCTGAGCCTGGGGGCAAGGCAGGGGGAAAACACTCCCAGGCCAAGGCAGAACCACATGCCCACGTCTGTTCCTGTCCCCTGCACCGGCAGAGAGCTTGGGGGAGCCAGAGTCTGTCAGGCAGCTGCTGGGTTGGCCGCCTGTGTGGGAAGGGGCAGAGTCGCCCTAGGGGCAAGTTGGGCCTCTTGCCCTCCCTGCTGCCCTGAGGCTGCTGGGCCAAAGACGTCTTGGGCATCCAGCCCCTTACTGGTCCCTTCCCTCTGACGAGGCCCTCTGAGCTCCAGCACCTTGCAGTGTGGAGACAGCCCCTGCCAGCAACCTCCTCTCCAAGGAGGCCTCAACCGAGGCCTAGGCCCAGGGGAAAGGCACCAGCGGGGATGAGCCTGGGGAGGCGCCCGGGCATGTCTGGACCCAGGCCCCGCAGCCTGCCCCTTGGTGGGGCAGTACCCCCGGAGGCCAGGAAGGTCTGGGCAAGGCTGACCAGGGGCAGGGGACCTGCTGGGTCCTGCCCCTGGCCTGTGGGGCCTCTGAGCACAACCGGCCCTCTCCCACTGGAAGACCTCCCCGGCTGCCTCCAAAGGCCGTTTTGCACGCACCTCCGCCCACTGTTCCCACCAAGCGCGCACAATGCTCCCAAGCCCGGGAGAAAAGCGCTTCGGGGTGGTGCTCTCTCCGGGCCCTTGCCCCTGAGCCTGGGGGCCAGGAAGGGGGTCCACACTCCCAGACCAAGGCAGAACCACATGCACACGTCTGTTCCTGACCCCTGCACCGGCAGAGAGCTCGGGGGAGCCAGAGTCTGTCAGGCAGCTGCTGGGTTGGCCGCCTGTGTGGGAAGGGGCAGAGCCGCCCTAGGGGCAAGTTGGGCCTCTTGCTCTCCTTGCTGCCCTGAGGCTGCTGGGCCAAAGACGTCTTGGGCATCCAGCCCCTTACTGGTCCCTTCCCTCTGACGAGGCCCTCTGAGCTCCAGCACCTTGCAGTGTGGAGACAGCCCCTGCCAGCAACCTCCTCTCCAAGGAGGCCTCAACCGAGGCCTAGGCCCAGGGGAAAGGCAACAGCGGGGATGAGCCTGGGGAGGCGCCCGGGCATGTCTGGACCCAGGCCCCGCAGCCTGCCCCTTGGTGGGGCAGTACCCCCGGAGGCCAGGAAGGTCTGGGCAAGGCTGGCCAGGGGCAGGGGCCCTGCTGCGTCCTGCCCCTGGCCTGTGGGTCCTCAGAGCACAACCGGCCCTCTCCCACTGGAAGACCTCCCCGGCTGCCTCCAAAGGCCGGTTTGCAAGTGCTCCCGCCCACTGTTCCCAGCAGGCGTGCACAATGCTCCCAAGCCCGGGAGAAAAGCGCTTCAGGGTGGTGCTCTCTCCGGGCCCTTGCCCCTGAGCCTGGGGGCAAGGCAGGGTGTCCACACTCCCAGGACAAGGCAGAACCACATGCACACGTCTGATCTGCCCCCTGCACCGGCAGAGAGCTCGGGAGAGCCAGAGTCTGTCAGGCAGCTGCTGGGCTGGCCGCCTGTGTGGGAAGGGGCAGAGCCGACCTAGGGGCAAGTTGGGCCTCTTGCTCTCCCTGCTGCCCTGAGGCTGCTGGGCCAAAGAGGTCTTGGGCATCCAGCCCCTTGCTGGTCCCTTCCCTCTGACGAGGCCCTCTGAGCTCCAGCACCTTGCAGTGTGGAGACAGCCCCTGCCAGCAACCTCCTCTCCAAGGAGGCCTCAACCGAGGCCTAGGCCCAGGGGAAAGGCACCAGCGGGGATGAGCCTGGGGAGGCGCCCGGCCATGTCTGGGCCCAGTCCCCGCAGCCTGCCCCTTGGTGGGGCAGTACCCCCGGAGGCCAGGAAGGTCTGGGCAAGGCTGCCAGGGGCAGGGACACTGCTGGGTCCTGCCCCTGGCCTGTGGGGCGTCTGAGCACAACCGGCACTCTCCCGCTGGAAGACCTCCCCGTCTGCCTCGAAAGGCCGGTTTGCAAGCACTCCCGCCCGCTGTTCCCGCCAGGCACGCACAATGCTCCCAAGCCCGGGAGAAAAGCGCTTCGGGGTGGTGCTCTCACCGGGCCCTTGCCCCTGAGCCTGGGGGCCAGGCAGGGGGAACACACTCCCAGGCCAAGGCAGAACGACATGCACACGTCTGTTCCTGCCCCCTACACCGGCAGAGAGCTCGGGGGAGCCAGAGACTGCCAGGCTGCTGCTGGGCTGGCCGCCTGTGTGGGACGGGGCAGAGCCGACCTAGGGGCAAGTTGGGCCTCTTTCTCTCCCTGCTGCCCTGAGGCTGCTGGGTCAAAGAGGTCTTGGGCATCCAGCCCTTTGCTGGTCCCTTCCCTCTGACGAGGCCCTCTGATCTCCAGCACCTTGCAGTGTGGAGACAGCCCCTGCCAGCAACCTCCTCTCCAAGGAGGCCTCAACCGAGGCCTAGGCCCAGGGGAAAGGCACCAGCGGGGATGAGCCTGGGAGGCGCCCGGGCATGTCTGGACCCAGTCCCCGCAGCCTGCCCCTTGGTGGGGCAGTACCCCCGGAGGCCAGGAAGGTCTGGGCAAGGCTGGCCAGGGTCAGGGGCCCTGCTGGGTCCTGCCCCTGGCCTGTGGGGCCTCTGAGCACAACCGGCCCTCTCCCACTGGAAGACCTCCCCGGCTGCCTCCAAAGTCCTGTTTGCAAACACTCCCACCCGCTGTTCACGCCAGGCTCGCACAATGCTCCCAAGCCCGGGAGATAAGCGCATTGGGGTGGTTCTCTCTCCGGGCCCTTGCCCCTGAGCCTGGGGGCAAGGCACGGGGAACACACTCCCTGGCCAAGGCAGAACCACATGCCCACGTCTGTTCCTGTCCCCTGCACCGGCAGAGAGCTCGGGGGAGCCAGAGTCTCTCAGGCAGGTGCTGGGCTGGCCGCCTGTGTGGGAAGGGGCAGAGCCGACCTAGGGGCAAGTTGGGCCTCTTGCTCTCCCTGCTGCCCTGAGGCTGCTGGGCCAAAGAGGTCTTGGGCATCCAGCCCCTTGCTGGTCCCTTCCCGCTGACGAGGCCCTCTGAGCTCCAGCACCTTGCAGTGTGGAGACAGCCCCTGCCAGCAACCTCCTCTCCAAGGAGGCCTCAACCGAGGCCTATGCCCAGGGGAAAGGCACCAGCGGGGATGAGCCTGGGGAGGCGCCCAGGCATGTCTGGACCCAGTCCCCGCAGCCTGCCCCTTGGTGGGGCAGTACCCCCGGAGGCCAGGAAGGTCTGGGCAAGGCTGGCCAGGGGCAGGGGACCTGCTGGGTTTTGCCCCTGGCCTGTGAGGCCTCTGAGCACAACCGGCCCTCTCCCACTGGTAGACCTCCACGGCTGCCTCCAAAGTCCTGTTTGCAAACACTCCCGCCCGCTGTTCACGCCAGGCTCGCACAATGCTCCCAAGCCCGGGAGAAAAGCGCATTGGGGTGGTGCTCTCTCCGGGCCCTTGCCCCTGAGCCTGGGGGCAAGGCAGGGGGAACACACTCCCAGGCCAAGGCAGAACCACATGCCCACGTCTGTTCCTGTCCCCTGCACCGGCAGAGAGCTTGGGGGAGCCAGAGTCTGTCAGGCAGCTGCTGGGTTGGCCGCCTGTGTGGGAAGGGGCAGAGCCGCCCTAGGGGCAAGTTGGGCCTCTTGCTCTCCCTGCTGCCCTGAGGCTGCTGGGCCAAAGACGTCTTGGGCATCCAGCCCCTTACTGGTCCCTTCCCTCTGACGAGGCCCTCTGAGCTCCAGCACCTTGCAGTGTGGAGACAGACCCTGCCTGCAACCTCCTCTCCAAGGAGGCCTCAACCGAGGCCTAGGCCCAGGGGAAAGGCACCAGCGGGGATGAGCCTGGGGAGGCGCCCGGGCATGTCTGGACCCAGGCCCCGCAGCCTGCCCCTTGGTGGGGCAGTACCCCCGGAGGCCAGGAAGGTCTGGGCAAGGCTGGCCAGGGGCAGGGGCCCTGCTGCGTCCTGCCCCTGGCCTGTGGGTCCTCTGAGCACAACCGGCCCTCTCCCACTGGAAGACCTCCCCGGCTGCCTCCAAAGGCCGGTTTGCAAGCGCTCCCGCCCACTGTTCCCAGCAGGCGTGCACAATGCTCCCAAGCCCGGGAGAAAAGCGCTTCAGGGTGGTGCTCTCTCCGGGCCCTTGCCCCTGAGCCTGGGGGCAAGGCAGGGTGTCCACACTCCCAGGACAAGGCAGAACCACATGCACACGTCTGATCTGCCCCCTGCACCGGCAGAGAGCTCGGGAGAGCCAGAGTCTGTCAGGCAGCTGCTGGGCTGGCCGCCTGTGTGGGAAGGGGCAGAGCCGACCTAGGGGCAAGTTGGGCCTCTTGCTCTCCCTGCTGCCCTGAGGCTGCTGGGCCAAAGAGGTCTTGGGCATCCAGCCCCTTGCTGGTCCCTTCCCTCTGACGAGGCCCTCTGAGCTCCAGCACCTTGCAGTGTGGAGACAGCCCCTGCCAGCAACCTCCTCTCCAAGGAGGCCTCAACCGAGGCCTAGGCCCAGGGGAAAGGCACCAGCGGGGATGAGCCTGGGGAGGCGCCCGGCCATGTCTGGGCCCAGTCCCCGCAGCCTGCCCCTTGGTGGGGCAGTACCCCCGGAGGCCAGGAAGGTCTGGGCAAGGCTGCCAGGGGCAGGGACACTGCTGGGTCCTGCCCCTGGCCTGTGGGGCGTCTGAGCACAACCGGCACTCTCCCGCTGGAAGACCTCCCCGTCTGCCTCGAAAGGCCGGTTTGCAAGCACTCCCGCCCGCTGTTCCCGCCAGGCACGCACAATGCTCCCAAGCCCGGGAGAAAAGCGCTTCGGGGTGGTGCTCTCACCGGGCCCTTGCCCCTGAGCCTGGGGGCCAGGCAGGGGGAACACACTCCCAGGCCAAGGCAGAACGACATGCACACGTCTGTTCCTGCCCCCTACACCGGCAGAGAGCTCGGGGGAGCCAGAGACTGCCAGGCTGCTGCTGGGCTGGCCGCCTGTGTGGGACGGGGCAGAGCCGACCTAGGGGCAAGTTGGGCCTCTTTCTCTCCCTGCTGCCCTGAGGCTGCTGGGTCAAAGAGGTCTTGGGCATCCAGCCCTTTGCTGGTCCCTTCCCTCTGACGAGGCCCTCTGATCTCCAGCACCTTGCAGTGTGGAGACAGCCCCTGCCAGCAACCTCCTCTCCAAGGAGGCCTCAACCGAGGCCTAGGCCCAGGGGAAAGGCACCAGCGGGGATGAGCCTGGGGAGGCGCCCGGGCATGTCTGGACCCAGTCCCCGCAGCCTGCCCCTTGGTGGGGCAGTACCCCCGGAGGCCAGGAAGGTCTGGGCAAGGCTGGCCAGGGTCAGGGGCCCTGCTGGGTCCTGCCCCTGGCCTGTGGGGCCTCTGAGCACAACCGGCCCTCTCCCACTGGAAGACCTCCCCGGCTGCCTCCAAAGTCCTGTTTGCAAACACTCCCACCCGCTGTTCACGCCAGGCTCGCACAATGCTCCCAAGCCCGGGAGATAAGCGCATTGGGGTGGTTCTCTCTCCGGGCCCTTGCCCCTGAGCCTGGGGGCAAGGCACGGGGAACACACTCCCTGGCCAAGGCAGAACCACATGCCCACGTCTGTTCCTGTCCCCTGCACCGGCAGAGAGCTCGGGGGAGCCAGAGTCTCTCAGGCAGGTGCTGGGCTGGCCGCCTGTGTGGGAAGGGGCAGAGCCGACCTAGGGGCAAGTTGGGCCTCTTGCTCTCCCTGCTGCCCTGAGGCTGCTGGGCCAAAGAGGTCTTGGGCATCCAGCCCCTTGCTGGTCCCTTCCCGCTGACGAGGCCCTCTGAGCTCCAGCACCTTGCAGTGTGGAGACAGCCCCTGCCAGCAACCTCCTCTCCAAGGAGGCCTCAACCGAGGCCTATGCCCAGGGGAAAGGCACCAGCGGGGATGAGCCTGGGGAGGCGCCCAGGCATGTCTGGACCCAGTCCCCGCAGCCTGCCCCTTGGTGGGGCAGTACCCCCGGAGGCCAGGAAGGTCTGGGCAAGGCTGGCCAGGGGCAGGGGACCTGCTGGGTTTTGCCCCTGGCCTGTGAGGCCTTTGAGCACAACCGGCCCTCTCCCACTGGTAGACCTCCACGGCTGCCTCCAAAGTCCTGTTTGCAAACACTCCCGCCCGCTGTTCACGCCAGGCTCGCACAATGCTCCCAAGCCCGGGAGAAAAGCGCATTGGGGTGGTGCTCTCTCCGGGCCCTTGCCCCTGAGCCTGGGGGCAAGGCAGGGGGAACACACTCCCAGGCCAAGGCAGAACCACATGCCCACGTCTGTTCCTGTCCCCTGCACCGGCAGAGAGCTTGGGGGAGCCAGAGTCTGTCAGGCAGCTGCTGGGTTGGCCGCCTGTGTGGGAAGGGGCAGAGCCGCCCTAGGGGCAAGTTGGGCCTCTTGCTCTCCCTGCTGCCCTGAGGCTGCTGGGCCAAAGAAGTCTTGGGCATCCAGCCCCTTACTGGTCCCTTCCCTCTGACGAGGCCCTCTGAGCTCCAGCACCTTGCAGTGTGGAGACAGCCCCTGCCTGCAACCTCCTCTCCAAGGAGGCCTCAACCGAGGCCTAGGCCCAGGGGAAAGGCACCAGCGGGGATGAGCCTGGGGAGGCGCCCGGGCATGTCTGGACCCAGGCCCCGCAGCCTGCCCCTTGGTGGGGCAGTACCCCCGGAGGCCAGGAAGGTCTGGGCAAGGCTGGCCAGGGGCAGGGGCCCTGCTGCGTCCTGCCCCTGGCCTGTGGGTCCTCTGAGCACAACCGGCCCTCTCCCACTGGAAGACCTCCCCGGCTGCCTCCAAAGGCCGGTTTGCAAGCGCTCCCGCCCACTGTTCCCAGCAGGCGTGGACAATGCTCCCAAGCCCGGGAGAAAAGCGCTTCAGGGTGGTGCTCTCTCCGGGCCCTTGCCCCTGAGCCTGGGGGCAAGGCAGGGTGTCCACACTCCCAGGACAAGGCAGAACCACATGCACACGTCTGATCTGCCCCCTGCACCGGCAGAGAGCTCGGGAGAGCCAGAGTCTGTCAGGCAGCTGCTGGGCTGGCCGCCTGTGTGGGAAGGGGCAGAGCCGACCTAGGGGCAAGTTGGGCCTCTTGCTCTCCCTGCTGCCCTGAGGCTGCTGGGCCAAAGAGGTCTTGGGCATCCAGCCCCTTGCTGGTCCCTTCCCTCTGACGAGGCCCTCTGAGCTCCAGCACCTTGCAGTGTGGAGACAGCCCCTGCCAGCAACCTCCTCTCCAAGGAGGCCTCAACCGAGGCCTAGGCCCAGGGGAAAGGCACCAGCGGGGATGAGCCTGGGGAGGCGCCCGGCCATGTCTGGACCCAGTCCCCGCAGCCTGCCCCTTGGTGGGGCAGTACCCCCGGAGGCCAGGAAGGTCTGGGCAAGGCTGCCAGGGGCAGGGACACTGCTGGGTCCTGCCCCTGGCCTGTGGGGCGTCTGAGCACAACCGGCACTCTCCCGCTGGAAGACCTCCCCGTCTGCCTCGAAAGGCCGGTTTGCAAGCACTCCCGCCCGCTGTTCCCGCCAGGCACGCACAATGCTCCCAAGCCCGGGAGAAAAGCGCTTCGGGGTGGTGCTCTCACCGGGCCCTTGCCCCTGAGCCTGGGGGCCAGGCAGGGGGAACACACTCCCAGGCCAAGGCAGAACGACATGCACACGTCTGTTCCTGCCCCCTACACCGGCAGAGAGCTGGGGGGAGCCAGAGACTGCCAGGCTGCTGCTGGGCTGGCCGCCTGTGTGGGACGGGGCAGAGCCGACCTAGGGGCAAGTTGGGCCTCTTTCTCTCCCTGCTGCCCTGAGGCTGCTGGGTCAAAGAGGTCTTGGGCATCCAGCCCTTTGCTGGTCCCTTCCCTCTGACGAGGCTCTCTGATCTCCAGCACCTTGCAGTGTGGAGACAGCCCCTGCCAGCAACCTCCTCTCCAAGGAGGCCTCAACCGAGGCCTAGGCCCAGGGGAAAGGCACCAGCGGGGATGAGCCTGGGGAGGCGCCCGGGCATGTCTGGACCCAGTCCCCGCAGCCTGCCCCTTGGTGGGGCAGTACCCCCGGAGGCCAGGAAGGTCTGGGCAAGGCTGGCCAGGGTCAGGGGCCCTGCTGGGTCCTGCCCCTGGCCTGTGGGGCCTCTGAGCACAACCGGCCCTCTCCCACTGGAAGACCTCCCCGGCTGCCTCCAAAGTCCTGTTTGCAAACACTCCCGCCCGCTGTTCACGCCAGGCTCGCACAATGCTCCCAAGCCCGGGAGAAAAGCGCATTGGGGTGGTTCTCTCTCCGGGCCCTTGCCCCTGAGCCTGGGGGCAAGGCACGGGGAACACACTCCCTGGCCAAGGCAGAACCACATGCACACGTCTGTTCCTGTCCCCTGCACCGGCAGAGAGCTTGGGGGAGCCAGAGTCTGGCAGGCAGCTGCTGGGTTGGCCGCCTGTGTGGGAAGGGGCAGAGCCGACCTAGGGGCAAGTTGGGCCTCTTACTCTCCCTGCTGCCCTGAGGCTGCTGGGCCAAAGACGTCTTGGGCATCCAGCCCCTTACTGGTCCCTTCCCTCTGACGAGGCCCTCTGAGCTCCAGCACCTTGCAGTATGGAGACAGCCCCTGCCAGCAACCTCCTCTCCAAGGAGGCCTCAACCGAGGCCTAGGCCCAGGGGAAAGGCACCAGCGGGGATGAGCCAGGGGAGGCGCCCGAGCATGTCTGGACCCAGTCCCCGCAGCCTGCCCCTTGGTGGGGCAGTACCCCCGGAGGCCAGGAAGGTCTGGGCAAGGCTGGCCAGGGGCAGGGGCCCTGCTGCGTCCTGCCCCTGGCCTGTGGGGCCTCTGAGCACAACCGGCCCTCTCCCACTGGAAGACCTCCCCGGCTGTCTCCAAAGGCCGGTTTGCAAGCGCGCCCGCCCACTGTTCCCAGCAGGCGTGCACAATGCTCCCAAGCCCGGGAGAAAAGCGCTTCAGGGTGGTGCTCTCTCCGGGCCCTTGTCCCTGAGCCTGGGGGCAAGGCAGGGTGTCCACACTCCCAGGCCAAGGCAGAACCACATGCACACGTCTGATCTGCCCCCTGCACCGGCAGAGAGCTCGGGGGAGCCAGAGTCTGTCAGGCAGCTGCTTGGTTGGCCGCCTGTGTGGGAAGGGGCAGAGCCGACCTAGGGGCAAGTTGGGCCTCTTGCTCTCCCTGCTGCCCTGAGGCTGCTGGGCCAAAGAGGTCTTGGCCATCCAGCCCCTTGCTGGTCCCTTCCCTCTGACGAGGCCCTCTGAGCTCCAGCACCTTGCAGTGTGGAGACAGCCCCGGCCAGCAACCTCCTCTCCAAGGAGGCCTCAACCGAGGCCTAGGCCCAGGGGAAAGGCACCAGCGGGGATGAGCCTGGGGAGGCGCCCGGGCATGACTGGACCCAGTCCCCGCAGCCTGCCCCTTGGTGGGGCAGTACCCCCGGAGGCCAGGAAGGTCTGGGCAAGGCTGGCCAGGGTCAGGGGCCCTGCTGGGTCCTGCCCCTGGCCTGTGGGGCCTCTGAGCACAACCGGCCCTCTCCCACTGGAAGACCTCCCCGGCTGCCTCCAAAGGCCGGTTTGCCAACACTCCCGCCCGCTGTTCTCGCCAGGCACGCACAATTCTCCCAAGCCCGGGAGAAAAGCGCTTCGGTGTGTTGCTCTCTCCGGGCCCTTGCCCCTGAGTGTGGGGGCCAGGCAGTGGTTCCACACTCCCAGACCAAGGCAGAACCACATGCACACGTCTGTTCCTGACCCCTGCACCGGCAGAGAGCTCGGGGGAGCCAGAGTCTGTCAGGCAGCTGCTGGGCTGGCCGCCTGTGTGGGAAGGGGCAGAGCCGACCTAGGGGCAAGTTGGGCCTCTTCCTCTCCCTGCTGCCCTGAGGCTGCTGGGCCAAAGAGGTCTTGGGCATCCAGCCCCTTGCTGGTCCCTTCCCTCTGACGAGGCCCTCTGAGCTCCAGCACCTTGCAGTGTGGAGACAGCCCCTGCCAGCAACCTCCTCTCCAATGAGGCCTCAACCGAGGCCTAGGCCCAGGGGAAAGGCACCAGCGGGGATGAGCCTGGGGAGGCGCCCGGGCATGTCTGGACCCAGTCCCCGCAGCCTGCCCCTTGGTGGGGCAGTACCCCTGGAGGCCAGGAAGGTCTGGGCAAGGCTGACCAGGGGCAGGGGACCTGCTGGGTCCTGCCCCTGGCCTGTGGGGCCTCTGAGCACAACCGGCCCTCTCCCACTGGAAGACCTCCCCGGCTGCCTCCAAAGGCCGTTTTGCACGCACTCCCGCCCACTGTTCCCACCAAGCGCGCACAATGCTCCCAAGCCCGGGAGAAAAGCGCTTCGGGGTGGTGCTCTCTCCGGGCCCTTGCCCCTGAGCCTGGTGGCCAGGCAGGGGGTCCACACTCCCAGGGCAAGGCAGAACCACATGCACACGTCTGTTCCTGACCCCTGCACCGGCAGAGAGCTCGGGGGAGCCAGAGTCTGTCAGGCAGCTGCTGGGCTGGCCGCCTTTGTGGGAAGGGGCAGAGCCGACCTAGGGGCAAGTTGGGCCTCTTGCTCTCCCTGCTGCCCTGAGGCTGCTGGGCCAAAGAGGTCTTGGGCATCCAGCCCTTTGCTTGTCCCTTCCCTCTGACGAGGCCCTCTGAGCTCCAGCACCTTGCAGTGTGGAGACAGCCCCTGCCAGCAACCTCCTCTCCAAGGAGGCATCAACCGAGGCCTATGCCCAGGGGAAAGGCACCAGCGGGGATGAGCCTGGGGAGGCGCCCAGGCATGTCTGGACCCAGTCCCCGCAGCCTGCCCCTTGGTGGGGCAGTACCCCCGGAGGCCAGGAAGGTCTGGGCAAGGCTGGCCAGGGGCAGGGGACCTGCTGGGTCCTGCCCCTGGCCTGTGAGGCCTCTGAGCACAACCGGCCCTCTCACACTGGAAGACCTCCACGGCTGCCTCCAAAGTCCTGTTTGCAAACACTCCCGCCCGCTGTTCACGCCAGGCTCGCACAGTGCTCCCAAGCCCGGGAGAAAAGCGCTTCGGGGTGGTGCTCTCTCCGGGCCCTTGCCCCTGAGCCTGGGGGCAAGGCAGGGGGAACACACTCCCAGGCCAAGGCAGAACCACATGCCCACGTCTGTTCCTGTCCCCTGCACCGGCAGAGAGCTTGGGGGAGCCAGAGTCTGTCAGGCAGCTGCTGGGTTGGCCGCCTGTGTGGGAAGGGGCAGAGCCGCCCTAGGGGCAAGTTGGGCCTCTTGCTCTCCCTGCTGCCCTGAGGCTGCTGGGCCAAAGACGTCTTGGGCATCCAGCCCCTTACTGGTCCCTTCCCTCTGACGAGGCCCTCTGAGCTCCAGCACCTTGCAGTGTGGAGACAGCCCCTGCCAGCAACCTCCTCTCCAAGGAGGCCTCAACCGAGGCCTAGGCCCAGGGGAAAGGCACCAGCGGGGATGAGCCTGGGGAGGCGCCCGGGCATGTCTGGACCCAGTCCCCGCAGCCTGCCCCTTGGTGGGGCAGTACCCCCGGAGGCCAGGAAGGTCTGGGCAAGGCTGGCCAGGGGCAGGGGCCCTGCTGCGTCCTGCCCCTGGCCTGTGGGGCCTCTGAGCACAACCGGCCCTCTCCCACTGGAAGACCTCCCCGGCTGCCTCCAAAGGCCGGTTTGCAAGCGCTCCCGCCCACTGTTCCCAGCAGGCGTGCACAATGCTCCCAAGCCCGGGAGAAAAGCGCTTCAGGGTGGTGCTCTCTCCGGGCCCTTGCCCCTGAGCCTGGGGGCAAGGCAGTGGGTCCACACTCCCAGACCAAGGCAGAACCACATGCACACGTCTGATCTGTCCCCTGCAACGGCAGAGAGCTCGGGGGAGCCAGAGTCTGTCAGGCAGCTGCTGGGCTGGCCGCCTGTGTGGGAAGGGGCAGAGCCGACCTAGGGGCAAGTTGGGCCTCTTGCTCTCCCTGCTGCCCTGAGGCTGCTGGGCCAAAGACGTCTTGGGCATCCAGCCCCTTGCTGGTCCCTTCCCTCTGACGAGGCCCTCTGAGCTCCAGCACCTTGCAGTGTGGAGACAGCCCCTGCCAGCAACCTCCTCTCCAAGGAGGCCTCAACCGAGGCCTAGGCCCAGGGGAAAGGCACCAGCGGGGATGAGCCTGGGGAGGCGCCCGGGCATGTCTGGACACAGTCCCCGCAGCCTGCCCCTTGGTGGGGCAGTAACCCCGGAGGCCAGGAAGGTCTGGGCAAGGCTGCCAGGGGCAGGGACACTGCTGGGTCCTGCCCCTGGCCTGTGGGGCGTCTGAGCACAACCGGCACTCTCCCGCTGGAAGACCTCCCCGTCTGCCTCGAAAGGCCGGTTTGCAAGCACTCCCGCCCGCTGTTCCCGCCAGGCACGCACAATGCTCCCAAGCCCGGGAGAAAAGCGCTTCGGGGTGGTGCTCTCACCGGGCCCTTGCCCCTGAGCCTGGGGGCCAGGCAGGGGGAACACACTCCCAGGCCAAGGCAGAACGACATGCACACGTCTGTTCCTGCCCCCTACACCGGCAGAGAGCTCGGGGGAGCCAGAGACTGCCAGGCTGCTGCTGGGCTGGCCGCCTGTGTGGGACGGGGCAGAGCCGACCTAGGGGCAAGTTGGGCCTCTTGCTCTCCCTGCTGCCCTGAGGCTGCTGGGTCAAAGAGGTCTTGGGCATCCAGCCCTTTGCTGGTCCCTTCCCTCTGACGAGGCCCTCTGATCTCCAGCACCTTGCAGTGTGGAGACAGCCCCTGCCAGCAACCTCCTCTCCAAGGAGGCCTCAACCGAGGCCTAGGCCCAGGGGAAAGGCACCAGCGGGGATGAGCCTGGGGAGGCGCCCGGGCATGTCTGGACCCAGTCCCCGCAGCCTGCCCCTTGTTGGGGCAGTACCCCCGGAGGCCAGGAAGGTCTGGGCAAGGCTGGCCACGGTCAGGGGCCCTGCTGGGTCCTGCCCCTGGCCTGTGGGGCCTCTGAGCACAACCGGCCCTCTCCCACTGGAAGACCTCCCCGGCTGCCTCCAAAGTCCTGTTTGCAAACACTCCCGCCCGCTGTTCACGCCAGGCTCGCACAATGCTCCCAAGCCCGTGAGAAAAGCGCATTGGGGTGGTTCTCTCTCCGGGCCCTTGCTCCTGAGCCTGGGGGCAAGGCACGGGGAACACACTCCCTGGCCAAGGCAGAACCACATGCCCACGTCTGTTCCTGTCCCCTGCACCGGCAGAGAGCTCGGGGGAGCCAGAGTCTCTCAGGCAGGTGCTGGGCTGGCCGCCTGTGTGGGAAGGGGCAGAGCCGACCTAGGGGCAAGTTGGGCCTCTTGCTCTCCCTGCTGCCCTGAGGCTGCTGGGCCAAAGACGTCTTGGGCATCCAGCCCTTTGCTGGTCCCTTCCCTCTGACGAGGCCCTCTGAGCTCCAGCACCTTGCAGTGTGGAGACAGCACCTGCCAGCAATCTCCTCTCCAAGGAGGCCTCAACCGAGGCCTAGGCCCAGGGGAAAGGCACCAGCGGGGATGAGCCTGGGGAGGCGCCCGGGCATGTCTGGACCCAGTCCCCGCAGCCTACCCCTTGGTGGGGCAGTACCCCTGGAGGCCAGGAAGGTCTGGGCAAGGCTGACCAGGGGCAGGGGACCTGCTGGGTCCTGCCCCTGGCCTTTGGGGCCTCCGAGCACAACCGGCCCTCTCCCACTGGAAGACCTCCCCGGCTGCCTCCAAAGGCCGTTTTGCACGCACTCCCGCCCACTGTTCCCACCAAGCGCGCACAATGCTCCCAAGCCTGGGAGAAAAGCGCTTCGGGGTGGTGCTCTCTCCGGGCCCTTGCCCCTGAGCCTGGGGGCCAGGAAGGGGGTCCACACTCCCAGGGCAAGGCAGAACCACATGCACACGTCTGTTCCTGACCCCTGCACCGGCAGAGAGCTCGGGGGAGCCAGAGTCTGTCAGGCAGCTGCTGGGCTGGCCGCCTTTGTGGGAAGGGGCAGAGCCGACCTAGGGGCAAGTTGGGCCTCTTGCTCTCCCTGCTGCCCTGAGGCTGCTGGGCCAAAGAGGTCTTGGGCATCCAGCCCTTTGCTTGTCCCTTCCCTCTGACGAGGCCCTCTGAGCTCCAGCACCTTGCAGTGTGGAGACAGCCCCTGCCAGCAACCTCCTCTCCAAGGAGGCCTCAACCGAGACCTAGGACTAGGGGAAAGGCACCAGCGGGGATGAGCCTGGGGAGGCGCCCGGGCATGTCTGGACCCAGTCCCCGCAGCCTGCCCCTTGGTGGGGCAGTACCCCCGGAGGCCAGGAAGGTCTGGGAAAGGCTGGCCAGGGGCAGGGGACCTGCTGGGTCCTGCCCCTGGCCTGTGGGGCCTCTGAGCACAACCGGCCCTCTCCCACTGGAAGACCACCCCGGCTGCTTCCAAAGTCCTGTTTGCCAACACTCCCACCCGCTGTTCACGCCAGACTTGCACAATGCTCCCAAGCCCGGGAGAAAAGCGCTTCGGGGTGGTGCTCTCTCCGGGCCCTTGCCCCTGAGCCTGGGGTCAAGGCATGGGGAACACACTCCCAGGCCAAGGCAGAACCACATGCCCACGTCTGTTCCTGTCCCCTGCACCGGCAGAGAGCTTGGGGGAGCCAGAGTCTGTCAGGCAGCTGCTGGTTTGGCCGCCTGTGTGGGAAGGGGCAGAACCGCCCTAGGGGCAAGTTGGGCCTCTTGCTCTCCCTGCTGCCCTGAGGCTGCTGGGCCAAAGAGGTCTTGGGCATCCAGCCCCTTGCTGGTCCCTTCCCTCTGACGAGGCCCTCTGAGCTCCAGCACCTTGCAGTGTGGAGACAGCCCCTGCCAGCAACCTCCTCTCCAAGGAGGCATCAACCGAGGCCTATGCCCAGGGGAAAGGCACCAGCGGGGATGAGCCTGGGGAGGCGCCCGGGCATGTCTGTACCCAGTCCCCGCAGCCTGCCCCTTGGTGGGGCAGTACCCCCTGAGGCCAGGAAGGTCTGGGCAAGGCTGGCCAGGGGCAGGGGACCTGCTGGGTCCTGCCCCTGGCCTGTGAGGCCTCTGAGCACAACCGGCCCTCTCCCACTGGAAGACCTCCACAGCTGCCTCCAAAATCCTGTTTGCAAACACTCCCGCCCGCTGTTCACGCCAGGCTCACACAATGCTCCCAAGCCCGGGAGAAAAGCGCTTCGGGGTGGTGCTCTCTCCGGGCCCTTGCCCCTGAGCCTGGGGGCAAGGCAGGGGGAACACACTCCCAGGCCAAGGCAGAACCACATGCCCACGTCTGTTCCTGTCCCCTGCACCGGCAGAGAGCTTGGGGGAGCCAGAGTCTGTCAGGCAGCTGCTGGGTTGGCCGCCTGTGTGGGAAGGGGCAGAGCCGCCCTAGGGGCAAGTTGGGCCTCTTGCTCTCCCTGCTGCCCTGAGGCTGCTGGGCCAAAGACGTTATGGGCATCCAGCCCCTTACTGGTCCCTTCCCTCTGACGAGGCCCTCTGAGCTCCAGCACCTTGCAGTGTGGAGACAGCCCCTGCCAGCAACCTCCTCTCCAAGGAGGCCTCAACCGAGGCCTAGGCCCAGGGGAAAGGCACCAGCGGGGATGAGCCTGGGGAGGCACCCGGGCATGTCTGGACCCAGGCCCCGCAGCCTGCCCCTTGGTGGGGCAGTACCCCCGGAGGCCAGGAAGGTCTGGGCAAGGCTGGCCAGGGGCAGGGGCCCTGCTGCGTCCTGCCCCTGGCCTGTGGGTCCTCAGAGCACAACCGGCCCTCTCCCACTGGAAGACCTCCCCGGCTGCCTCCAAAGGCCGGTTTGCAAGCGCTCCCACCCACTGTTCCCAGCAGGCGTGCACAATGCTCCCAAGCCCGGGAGAAAAGCGCTTCAGGGTGGTGCTCTCTCCGGGCCCTTGCCCATGAGCCTGGGGGCAAGGCACGGTGTCCACACTCCCAGGACAAGGCAGAACCACATGCACACGTCTGATCTGCCCCCTGCACCGGCAGAGAGCTCGGGGGAGCCAGAGTCTGTCAGGCAGCTGCTGGGCTGGCCGCCTGTGTGGGAAGGGGCAGAGCCGACCTAGGGGCAAGTTGGGCCTCTTGCTCTCCCTGCTGCCCTGAGGCTGCTGGGCCAAAGACGTCTTGGGCATCCAGCCCCTTGCTGGTCCCTTCCCTCTGACGAGGCCCTCTGAGCTCCAGCACCTTGCAGTGTGGAGACAGCCCCTGCCAGCAACCTCCTCTCCAAGGAGGCCTCAACCGAGGCCTAGGCCCAGGGGAAAGGCACCAGCGGGGATGAGCCTGGGGAGGCGCCCGGGCATGTCTGGACCCAGTCCCCGCAGCCTGCCCCTTGGTGGGGCAGTACCCCCGGAGGCCAGGAAGGTCTGGGCAAGGCTGCCAGGGGCAGGGACACTGCTGGGTCCTGCCCCTGGCCTGTGGGGCGTCTGAGCACAACCGACACTCTCCCGCTGGAAGACCTGCCCGTCTGCCTCGAAAGGCCGGTTTGCAAGCACTCCCGCCCGCTGTTCCCGCCAGGCACGCACAATGCTCCCAAGCCCGGGAGAAAAGCGCTTCGGGGTGGTGCTCTCACCGGGCCCTTGCCCCTGAGCCTGGGGGCAAGGCAGGGGGAACACACTCCCAGGCCAAGGCAGAACGACATGCACACGTCTGTTCCTGCCCCCTACACCGGCAGAGAGCTCGGGGGAGCCAGAGACTGCCAGGCTGCTGCTGGGCTGGCCGCCTGTGTGGGACGGGGCAGAGCCGACCTAGGGGCAAATTGGGCCTCTTGCTCTCCCTGCTGCCCTGAGGCTGCTGGGTCAACGAGGTCTTGGGCATCCAGCCCTTTGCTGGTCCCTTCCCTCTGACGAGGCCCTCTGATCTCCAGCACCTTGCAGTGTGGAGACAGCCCCTGCCAGCAACCTCCTCTCCAAGGAGGCCTCAACCGAGGCCTAGGCCCAGGGGAAAGGCACCAGCGGGGATGAGCCTGGGGAGGCGCCCGGGCATGTCTGGACCCAGTCCCCGCAGCCTGCCCCTTGGTGGAGCAGTACCCCCGGAGGCCAGGAAGGTCTGGGCAAGGCTGGCCAGGGTCAGGGGCCCTGCTGGGTCCTGCCCCTGGCCTGTGGGGCCTCTGAGCACAACCGGCCCTCTCCCAATGGAAGACCTCCCCGGCTGCCTTCAAAGGCCGGTTTGCAAGCACTCCCGCCCACTGTTCCCACCAAGCGCGCACAATTCTCCCAAGCCCGGGAGAAAAGCGCTTCGGGGTGGTGCTCTCTCCGGGCCCTTGCCCCTGAACCTGGGGGCCAGGCAGTTGGTCCACACTCGGAGACCAAGGCAGAACCACATGCACACGTCTGTTCCTGCCCCCTGCACCGGCAGAGAGCTCGGGGGAGCCAGAGTCTGTCAGGCAGCTGCTGGGCTGGCCGCCTGTGTGGGAAGGGGCAGAGCCGACCTAGGGGCAAGTTGGGCCTCTTGCTCTCCCTGCTGCCCTGAGGCTGCTGGGCCAAAGAGGTCTTGGGCATCCATCCCGTTGCTGGTCCCTTCCCTCTGACGAGGCCCTCTGAGCTCCAGCACCTTGCAGTGTGGAGACAGCCCCTGCCAGCAACCTCCTCTCCAAGGAGGCCTCAACCGAGGCCTAGGCCCAGGGGAAAGGCACCAGCGGGGATGAGCCTGGGGAGGCGCCCGGGCATGTCTGGACCCATTCCCCGCAGCCTACCCCTTGGTGGGGCTGTAACCCCGGAGGCAGGAAGGTCTGGGCAAGGCTGGCCAGGGGCAGGGGCCCTGCTGGGTCCTGCCCCTGGCCTGTGGGGCCTCTGAGCACAACCGGCCCTCTCCCACTGGAAGACTTCCCCGGCTGCCTCCAAAGGCCGGTTTGCAAGCACTCCCGCCCACTGTTCCCACCAAGCACGCACAATTCTCCCAAGCCCGGGAGAAAAGCGCTTCGGGGTGGTGCTCTCTCCGAGCCCTTGCCCCTGAACCTGGGGGCCAGGCAGTTGGTTCACACTCGGAGACCAAGGCAGAACCACATGCACACGTCTGTTCCTGACCCCTGCACCGGCAGAGAGCTCGGGGGAGCCAGAGTCTGTCAGGCAGCTGCTGGGCTGGCCGCCTGTGTGGGAAGGGGCAGAGCCGACCTAGGGGCAAATTGGGCCTCTTGCTCTCCCTGCTGCCCTGAGGCTGCTGGGTCAACGAGGTCTTGGGCATCCAGCCCTTTGCTGGTCCCTTCCCTCTGATGAGGCCCTCTGAGCTCCAGCACCTTGCAGTGTGGAGACAGCCCCTGCCAGCAACCTCCTCTCCAAGGAGGCCTCAACCGAGGCCTAGGCCCAGGGGAAAGGCACCAGCGGGGATGAGCCTGGGGAGGCGCCCGGCCATGTCTGGACCCAGTCCCCGCAGCCTGCCCCTTGGTGGGGCAGTACCCCCGGAAGCCAGGAAGGTCTCGGCAAGGCTGCCAGGGGCAGGGACACTGCTGGGTCCTGCCCCTGGCCTGTTGGGCGTCTGAGCACAACCGGCACTCTCCCGCTGGAAGACCTCCCCGTCTGCCTCCAAAGTCCTGTTTGCAAGCACGCCCACCCGCTGTTCCCCCAGGCACGCACAATGCTCCCAAGCCCGGGAAAAAAGCGCTTCGGGGTGGTGCTCTCTCCGGGCCCTTGCCCCTGAGCCTGGGGCCAGGCAGGGGGAACACACTCCCAGGCCAAGGGAGAACGACATGCACACGTCTGTTCCTGCCCCCTACACCGGCAGAGAGCTCGGGGGAGCCAGAGACTGCCAGGCTGCTGCTGGGCTGGCTGCCTGTGTGGGACGGGGCAGAGCCGACCTAGGGGCAAGTTGGGCCTCTTGCTCTCCCTGCTGCCCTGAGGCTGCTGGGTCAAAGAGGTCTTGGGCATCCAGCCCTTTGCTGGTGCCTTCCCTCTGACGAGGCCCTCTGAGCTCCAGCACCTTGCAGTGTGGAGACAGCCCCTGCCAGCAACCTCCTCTCCAAAGAGGCCTCAACCGAGGACTACACCCAGGGGAAAGGCACCAGCGGGGATGATCCTGGGGAGGCGCACGGACATGTCTGGACCCAGTCTCCGCAGCCTGCCCCTTGGTGGGGCAGTACCCCCGGAGGCAGGAAGGTCTGGGCAAGTCTGGCCAGGGGCAGGGGCCCTGCTGGGTCCTGACCCTGGCCTGTGGGGCCTCTGAGCACAACCGGCCCTCTCCCACTGGAAGACCTCCCCGGCTGCCTCCAAAGTCCTGTTTGCAAACACTCCCGCCCGCTGTTCACGTCAGGCTCGCACAATGCTCCCAAGCCCGGGAGAAAAGCACTTCGGAGTGGTGCTCTCTCCGGGCCCTTGCCGCTGAGCCTGGGGGCAAGGCAGGGGGAACACACTCCCAGGCCAAGGCAGAAACACATGCCCACGTCTGTTCCTTTCCCCTGCACCGGCAGAGAGCTTGGGGGAGCCAGAGTCTGTCAGGCAGGTGCTGGGCTGGCCGCCTGTGTGGGAAGTGGCAGAGCCGACCTAGGGGCAAGTTGGGCCTCTTGCCCTCGCTGCTGCCCTGAGGCTGCTGGGCCAAAGAGGTCTTGGGCATCCAACCCCTTGCTGGTCCCTTCCCTCTGACGAGGCCCTCTGAGCTCCAGCACCTTGCAGTGTGGAGACAGCCCCTGCCAGCAACCTCCTCTCCAAGGAGGCCTAAAACGAGGCCTAGGCACAGGGGAAAGGCAACAGCGGGGATGAGCCTGGTGAGGCGCCCGGGCATGTATGGACCCAGTCCCCGCAGCCTGCCCCTTGGTGGAGCAGTACCCCCGGAGGCGAGGAAGGTCTGGGCAAGGCTGGCCAGGGGCAGGGGACCTGCTGGGTCCTGCCCCTGGCCTGTGAGGCCTCTGAGCACAACCGGCCCTCTCCCACTGGAAGACCTCCACGGCTGCCTCCAAAGTCCTGTTTGCAAACACTCCCGCCCGCTGTTCACGCCAGGCTCGCACAATGCTCCCAAGCCCGTGAGAAAAGCGTTTCGGGGTGGTGCTCTCTCCGGGCCCTTGCCCCTGAGCCTGGGGGCAAGGCAGGGGGAACACACTCCCAGGCCAAGGCAGAACCACATGCCCACGTCTGTTCCTGTCCCTTGCACCGGCAGAGAGCTTGGGGGAACCAGAGTCTGTCAGGCAGCTGCTGGGTTGGCCGCCTGTGTGGGAAGGGGCAGAGCCGCCCTAGGGGCAAGTTGGGCCTCTTGCTCTCCCTGCTGCCCTGAGGCTGCTGGGCCAAAGACGTCTTGGGCATCCAGCCCCTTACTGGTCCCTTCCCTCTGACGAGGCCCTCTGAGCTCCAGCACCTTGCAGTGTGGAGACAGCCCCTGCCAGCAACCTCCTCTCCAAGGAGGCCTCAATCGAGGCCTAGGCCCAGGGGAAAGGCACCAGCGGGGATGAGCCTGGGGAGGCGCCCGGGCATGTCTGGACCCAGGCCCCGCAGCCTGCCCCTTGGTGGGGCAGTACCCCCGGAGGCCAGGAAGGTCTGGGCAAGGCTGGCCAGGGGCAGGGGCCCTGCTGCGTCCTGCCCCTGGCCTGTGGGGCCTCTGAGCACAACCGGCCCTCTCCCACTGGAAGACCTCCCCAGCTGCCTCCAAACGCCGGTTTGCAAGCGCTCCCGCCCACTGTTCCCAGCAGGCGTGCACAATGCTCCCAAGCCCGGGAGAAAAGCGCTTCAGGGTGGTGCTCTCTCCGGGCCCTTGCCCCTGAGCCTGGGGGCAAGGCAGGGTGTCCACACTCCCAGGACAAGGCAGAACCACATGCACACGTCTGATCTGCCCCCTTCACCGGCAGAGAGCTCGGGGGAGCCAGAGTCTGTCAGGCAGCTGCTGGGCTGGCCGCCTGTGTGGGAAGGGGCAGAGCCGACCTAGGGGCAAGTTGGGCCTCTTGCTCTCCCTGCTGCCCTGAGGCTGCTGGGCCAAAGAGGTCTTGGGCATCCAGCCCCTTGCTGGTCCCTTCCCTCTGACGAGGCCCTCTGAGCTCCAGCACCTTGCAGTGTGGAGACAGCCCCTGCCAGCAACCTCCTCTCCAAGGCGGCCTCAACCGAGGCCTAGGCCCAGGGGAAAGGCACCAGCGGGGATGAGCCCGGGGAGGCGCCCGGGCATGTCTGGACCCAGTCCCCGCAGCCTGCCCCTTGGTGGGGCAGTACCCCCGGAGGCCAGGAAGGTCTGGGCAAGGCTGCCAGGGGCAGGGACACTGCTGGGTCCTGCCCCTGGCCTGTGGGGCGTCTGAGCACAACCGGCACTCTCCCGCTGGAAGACCTCCCCGTCTGCCTCGAAAGGCCGGTTTGCAAGCACTCCCGCCCGCTGTTCCCGCCAGGCACGCATAATGCTCCCAAGCCCGGGAGAAAAGCGCTTCGGGGTGGTGCTCTCACCGGGCCCTTGCCCCTGAGCCTGGGGGCCAGGCAGGGGGAACACACTCCCAGGCCAAGGCAGAACGACATGCACACGTCTGTTCCTGCCCCCTATACCGGCAGAGAGCTCGGGGGAGCCAGAGACTGCCAGGCTGCTGCTGGGCTGGCCGCCTGTGTGGGACGGGGCAGAGCCGACCTAGGGGCAAGTTGGGCCTCTTGCTCTCCCTGCTGCCCTGAGGCTGCTGGGTCAAAGAGGTCTTGGGCATCCAGCCCTTTACTGGTCCCTTCCCTCTGACGAGGCCCTCTGATCTCCAGCACCTTGCAGTGTGGAGACAGCCCCAGCCAGCAACCTCCTCTCCAAGGAGGCCTCAACCGAGGCCTAGGCCCAGGGGAAAGGCACCAGCGGGGATGAGCCTGGGTAGGCGCCCGGGGATGTCTGGACCCAGTCCCCGCAGCCTGCCCCTTGGTGGGGCAGTACCCCCGGAGGCCAGGAAGGTCTGGGCAAGGCTGGCCAGGGTCAGGGGCCCTGCTGGGTCCTGCCCCTGGCCTGTGGGGCCTCTGAGCACAACCGGCCCTCTCCCACTGGAAGACCTCCCCGGCTGCCTCCAAAGTCCTGTTTGCAAACACTCCCGCCCGCTGTTCACGCCAGGCTCGCACAATGCTCCCAAGCCCGGGAGAAAAGCGCATTGGGGTGGTTCTCTCTCCGGGCCCTTGCCCCTGAGCCTGGGGGCAAGGCACGGGGAACACACTCCCTGGCCAAGGCAGAACCACATGCCCACGTCTGTTCCTGTCCCCTGCACCGGCAGAGACCTTGGGGGAGCCAGCTCTGGCAGGCAGCTGCTGGGTTGGCCGCCTGTGTGGGAAGGGGCAGAGCCGACCTAGGGGCAAGTTGGGCCTCTTGCTCTCCCTGCTGCCCTGAGGCTGCTGGGCCAAAGACGTATTGGGCATCCAGCCCCTTACTGGTCCCTTCCCTCTGACGAGGCCCTCTGAGCTCCAGCACCTTGCAGTGTGGAGACAGCCCCTGCCAGCAACCTCCTCTCCAAGGAGGCCTCAACCGAGGCCTAGGCCCAGGGGAAAGGCACCAGCGGGTATGAGCCAGGGGAGGCACCCGAGCATGTCTGGACCCAGTCCCCGCAGCCTGCCCCTTGGTGGGGCAGTACCCCCGGAGGCCAGGAAGGTCTGGGCAAGGCTGGCCAGGGGCAGGGGCCCTGCTGCGTCCTGCCCCTGTCCTGTGGGGCCTCTGAGCACAACCGGCCCTCTCCCACTGGAAGACCTCCCCGGCTGCCTCCAAAGGCCGGTTTGCAAGCGCTCCCGCCCACTGTTCCCAGCAGGCGTGCACAATGCTCCCAAGCCCGGGAGAAAAGCGCTTCAGGGTGGTGCTCTCTCCGGGCCCTTGCCCCTGAGCCTGCGGTCAAGGCAGGGTGTCCACACTCCCAGGCCAAGTCAGAACCACATGCACACGTCTGTTCCTGCCCCCTGCACCGGCAGAGAGCTCGGGGGAGCCAGAGTCTGTCAGGCAGCTGCTGGGCTGGCCGCCTGTGTGGGAAGGGGCAGAGCCGACCTAGGGGCAAGTTGGGCCTCTTGCTCTCCCTGCTGCCCTGAGGCTGCTGGGCCAAAGAGGTCTTGGGCATCCATCCCGTTGCTGGTCCCTTCCCTCTGACGAGGCTCTCTGAGCTCTAGCACCTTGCAGTGTGGAGACAGCCCCTGCCAGCAACCTCCTCTCCAAGGAGGCCTCAACCGAGGCCTAGGCCCAGGGGAAAGGCACCAGCGGGGATGAGCCTGGGGAGGCGCCCGGGCATGTCTGGACCCATTCCCCGCAGCCTACCCCTTGGTGGGGCTGTAACCCCGGAGGCAGGAAGGTCTGGGCAAGGCTGGCCAGGGGCAGGGGCCCTGCTGGGTCCTGCCCCTGGCCTGTGGGGCCTCTGAGCACAACCGGCCCTCTCCCACTGGAAGACCTCCCCGGCTGCCTCCAAAGGCCGGTTTGCAAGCACTCCCGCCCACTGTTCCCACCAAGCGCGCACAATTCTCCCAAGCCCGGGAGAAAAGCGCTTCGGGGTGGTGCTCTCTCCGGGCCCTTGCCCCTGAACCTGGGGGCCAGGCAGTTGGTCCACACTCGGAGACCAAGGCAGAACCACATGCACACGTCTGTTCCTGACCCCTGCACCGGCAGAGAGCTCGGGGGAGCCAGAGTCTGTCAGGCAGCTGCTGGGCTGGCCGCCTGTGTGGGAAGGGGCAGAGCCGACCTAGGGGCAAGTTGGGCCTCTTCCTCTCCCTGCTGCCCTGAGGCTGCTGGGCCAAAGAGGTCTTGGGCATCCAGCCCCTTGCTGGTCCCTTCCCTCTGATGAGGCCCTCTGAGCTCCAGCACCTTGCAGTGTGGAGACAGCCCCTGCCAGCAACCTCCTCTCCAAGGAGGTCTCAACCGAGGCCTAGGCCTAGGGGAAAGGCACCAGCGGGGATGAGCCTGGGGAGGCGCCCGGCCATGTCTGGACCCAGTCCCCGCAGCCTGCCCCTTGGTGGGGCAGTACCCCCGGAAGCCAGGAAGGTCTGGGCAAGGCTGCCAGGGGCAGGGACACTGCTGGGTCCTGCCACTGGCCTGTTGGGCGTCTGAGCACAACCGGCACTCTCCCGCTGGAAGACCTCCCCGTCTGCCTCCAAAAGAAGGTTTGCAAGCACTCCCACCCGCTGTTCCCCCAGGCACGCACAATGCTCCCAAGCCCGGGAGAAAAGCGCTTCGGGGTGGTGCTCTCTCCGGGCCCTTGCCCCTGAGCCTGGGGCCAGGCAGGGGGAACACACTCCCAGGCCAATGGAGAACGACATGCACACGTCTGTTCCTGCCCCCTACACCGGCAGAGAGCTCGGGGGAGCCAGAGACTGCCAGGCTGCTGCTGGGCTGGCTGCCTGTGTGGGACGGGGCAGAGCCGACCTAGGGGCAAGTTGGGCCTCTTGCTCTCCCTGCTGCACTGAGGCTGCTGGGTCAAAGAGGTCTTGGGCATCCAGCCCTTTGCTGGTGCCTTCCCTCTGACGAGGCCCTCTGAGCTCCAGCACCTTGCAGTGTGGAGACAGCCCCTGCCAGCAACCTCCTCTCCAAAGAGGCCTCAACCGAGGACTACACCCAGGGGAAAGGCACCAGCGGGGATCATCCTGGGGAGGCGCACGGACATGTCTGGACCCAGTCCCCGCAGCCTGCCCCTTGGTGGGGCAGTACCCCCGGAGGCCAGGAAAGTCTGGGCAAGTCTGGCCAGGGGCAGGGGCCCTGCTGGGTCCTGACCCTGGCCTGTGGGGCCTCTGAGCACAACCGGCCCTCTCCCACTGGAAGACCTCCCCGGCTGCCTCCAAAGTCCTGTTTGCAAACACTCCCGCCCGCTGTTCACGTCAGGCTCGCACAATGCTCACAAGCCCGGGAGAAAAGGACTTCGGAGTGGTGCTCTCTCCGGGCCCTTGCCCCTGAGCCTGGGGGCAAGGCAGGGGGAACACACTCCCAGGCCAAGGCAGAACCACATGCCCACGTCTGTTCCTGTCCCCTGCACCGGCAGAGAGCTTGGGGGAGCCAGAGTCTGTCAGGCAGGTGCTGGGTTGGCCGCCTCTGTGGGAAGGGGCAGAGCCGACCTAGGGGCAAGTTGGGACTCTTGCTCTCCCTGCTGCCCTGAGGCTGCTGGGCCAAAGACGTCTTGGGCATCCAGCCCCTCGCTGGTCCCTTCACTCTGACGAGGCCCTCTGAGCTCCAGCACCTTGCAGTGTGGAGACAGCCCCTGCCAGCAACCTCCTCTCCAAGGAGGCCTCAACCGAGGCCTAGGCCCAGGGGAAAGGCACCAGCGGGGATGAGCCAGGGGAGGCGCCTGAGCATGTCTGGACCCAGTTCCCGCAGCCTGCCCCTTGGTGGGGCAGTACCCCCGGAGGCCAGGAAGGGCTGGGCAAGGCTGGCCAGGGGCAGGGGCCCTGCTGGGTCCTGCCCCTGGCCTGTGGGGCCTCTGAGCACAACCGGCCCTCTCCCACTGAAAGACCTCCCCTGCTGCCTCCAAAGGCCGGTTTGCAAGCGCACCCGCCCACTGTTCCCAGCAGGCGTGCACAATGCTCCTAAGCCCGGGAGAAAAGCGCTTCAGGGTGGTGCTCTCTCTGGGCCCTTGCCCCTGAGCCTGGGGGCAAGGCAGGGTGTCCACACTCCCAGGCGAAGGCAGAACGACATGCACACGTCTGTTCCTGCCCCATGCACCGGCAGAGAGCTCGGGGGAGCCAGAGTCTGTCAGGCAGCTGCTGGGCTGGCCGCCTGTGTGGGAAGGGGCAGAGCCGACCTAGGGGCAAGTTGGGCCTCTTGCTCTCCCTGCTGCCCTGAGGCTGCTGGGCCAAAGAGGTCTTGGGCATCCAGCCCCTTGCTGGTCCCTTCCCTCTGACGAGGCCCTCTGAGCTCCAGCACCTTGCAGTGTGGAGACAGCCCCTGCCAGCAACCTCCTCTCCAAGGAGGCCTCAACTGAGGCCTAGGCCCAGGGGAAAGGCACCAGCGGGGATGAGCCTGGGGAGGCGCCCGGCCATGTCTGGACCCAGTCCCCGCAGCCTGCCCCTTGGTGGGGCAGTACCCCCGGAGGCCAGGAGGATCTGGGCAAGGCTGCCAGGGGCAGGGACACTGCTGGGTCCTGCCCCTGGCCTGTGGGGCGTCTGAGCACAACCGGCACTCTCCCGCTGGAAGACCTCCCCGGCTGCCTCCAAAGGCCGGTTTGCAAGCACTCCCGCCCGCTGTTCCCGCCAGGCACGCACAATGCTCCCAAGCCCGGGAGAAAAGCGCTTCGGGGTGGTGCTCTCTCCGGGCCCTTGCCCCTGAGCCTGGGGGACAGGCAGGGGGAACACACTCCCAGGCCAAGGCAGAACGACATGCACATGTCTGTTCCTGCCCCCTACACCGGCAGAGAGTTCGGGGGAGCCAGAGACTGCCAGGCTGCTGCTGGGCTGGCTGCCTGTGTGGGACGGGGTAGAGCCGACCTAGGGGCAAGTTGGGCCTCTTGCTCTCCCTGCTGCCCTGAGGCTGCTGGGTCAGAGAGGTCTTGGGCATCCAGCCCTTTGCTGGTCCTTTCCCTCTGACGAGGCCCTCTGAGCTCCAGCACCTTGCAGTGTGCAGACAGCCCCTGCCGGCAACCTCCTCTCCAAGGAGGCCTCAACCGAGGCCTAGGCCCAGGGGAAAGGCACCAGCGGGGATGAGCCTGGGGAGGCGCTCGGTCATGTCTGGACCCAGGCCCCGCAGCCTGCCCCTTGGTGGGGTAGTACCCCCGGAGGCCAGGAAGGTCTGGGCAAGGCTGCCAGAGGCAGGGACACTGCTGGGTCCTGCCCCTGGCCTGTGGGGCCTCTGAGAACAACTGGCACTCTCCCGCTGGAAGACCTCCCCGGCTGCCTCCAAAGGCTGGTTTGCAAGCACTCAATCCCGCTGTTCACGCCAGCTGCGCACAATGCTCCCAAGCCCGGGAGAAAAGCATTTTGGGGTGGTGCTCACTCCGGGCTTTGGAAGACCTCCCCGGCTGCCTCCAAGGCCGGTTTGCAAGCACTTCTGCCTGCTGTTCCCGCCACCCGCGCACAATGCTCCCAAGCCCGGGAGAAAAGCGTTTCGGGGTGGTGTTGTCTCTGGACCCAAGAAAGACCTCCCGGGCTGCCCCCAAATGCCGGTTTGCAAGCACTCCCACTCACTGTTCCCGCCATCCGTGCAAATGCTCCAAGCCCAGGAGAAAAGCCCTTCAGGGTGGTGCTCTCTCCCGGCCCTTGGAAGACCTCCCCGGCTGCCTCTAAAGGCTGGATTTCAAGTACTCCCTCCCGCTGTCCCGCCAGCCGCACACAATGCTCCCAATCACGGGAGAAAAGCGCTTCGGGGTGGTGCTCTCTACGGGCCCTTGGAAGACCTCCCCGTTTGTCTCCAAAGGCCGGTTTGCAAGCACTCATGCCCGCTGTTCCCGCCAGCCGCGCACAATGCTCCCAAGCCTAGGAGAAAAGCGCTTCGGGGTGGTACTCTCTCCCGGCCCTTGGAAGACCTCCCCGGCTGCCTCCAAAGGCCGGTTTGCAAGCACTCAATCCCGCTGTTCCCGCCAGCCGCGCACAATGCTCCCAAGCCCGGGAGAAAAGCGCTTCGGGGTGGTGCTCTCTCCTGGCCCTTGGAAGACCTCCCCGGCTGCCTCCAAAGGCTGGTTTTCGAGAACTCCCTCCCGCTGACCCGCCAGCCGCACACAATGCTCCCAAGCCCGGGAGAAAAGCATTTTGGGGTGGTCTCTCTCCGGGCCCTTGGAAGACTCCCCGGCTGCCTCTAAAGGCCGGTTTGCAAGCACTCATGTCCTCTGTTCCCGACAGCCGCGAACAATGCTCCCAATTCCGTGAGAAAAGTGCTTCGGGATGGTGCTCTCTCCGGGCCGTTGGAAGACCTCCCAAGCTGCCTCCAAAGGCCGGTTTGCAAGCACTCCCGCCCGCTGTTCCCGCCAGCCTCGCACAATGCTCCCAAGACCGGGAGAAAAGCGCTTCGGGGTGGTGTTCTCTCCGTGCCAATGGAGGACCTCCCTGGCTGCCCCCAAAGGCCGGTTTGCAAGCACTCCCACTCGCTGTTCCCGCCAGCCACGCACAATCCTCCAAAACCCCGGAGAAAAGCGCTTCGGGGTGGTGTTCTCTCCGTGCCCATGGAAAACCTCCCGGGGTGCCCCCAAAGGCCGGTTTGGAAGCACTCCGACTCGCTGTTCCCGCCATCCGCGCACAATGCTCCCAAGCCCGGGAGAAAAGCATTTTGGGGTGGTGCTCACACCGGGCCCTGGAAGACCTCCCCGGCTGCCTCCAAAGGACGGTTTTCAAGCACTCCTGCCTGCTGTTCCCGCCACCCGCGCACAATGCTCCCAAGCCCGGGAGAAAAGCGCTTCGGGGTGGTGCTCTCTACAGGCCCTTGGAAGACCTCCCCGGCTGCCTCCAAAGGACGGTTTTCAAGCACTCCTGCCTGCTGTTCCCGCCACCCGCGCAGAATGCTCCCAAGCGCGGGAGAAAAGCGCTTCGGGGTGGTGCTCTCTACAGGCCCTTGGAAGACCTCCCCGGCTGCCTCCAAAGGCCGGTTTGCAAGGACTCCTTCCTGCTGTTCCCGCCAGCCACGCACAATGCTCCCAAGCCCGGGAGAGAAGCATTTTGGGGTGGTGCTCTCTACAGGCCCTTGGAAGACCTCCCCGGCTGCCTCCAGTGGCCAGTTTGCAAGCACTCATGCCCGCTGTTCCCACCAGCCGCGCACAATGCTCCCAAGCCCGGGAGAAAAGCTTTTTGGGGTGGTGCTCACACCGGGCCCTGGAAGACCTCCCCGGCTGCCTGCAAAGGCCGGTTTTCAAGCACTCCTGCCTGCTGTTCCCGCCACCCGCGCACAATACTCCCAAGCCCGGGAGAAAAGCGCTTCGGGGTGGTGCTCTCTACAGGCCCTTGGAAGACCTCCCGGGCTGCCTCCAAAAGCCGGTTTGCAAGCACTCATGTCCGCTGTTCCCGACAGCCGCGCACAATGCTCCCAAGCCCGGGAGAAAAGCATTTTGGGGTGGTGATCAGTCCGGGCCCTTGGAAGACCTCCCCGGCTGCCTCCAAAGGACAGTTTGCAAGCACTCATGCCCGCTGTTCCCGCCAGCCGCGCACAATGCTCCCAAGACCGTGAGAAAAGCGCTTCGGGGTGGTGGTCTCTCCGGGACCATGGAGGACCTCCCCGGCTGCCCCCAAAGGCCGGTTTGCAAGCACTCCCACTCGCTGTTCCCGCCAGCCACACACAATGTTCCAAAACCCCAGAGAAAAGCGCTTCGGGGTGGTGCTCTCTCCGGGCCCTTGGAAGACTTCTCTGGCTGCCTCCAAAGGCCGGTTTGCAAGAATTCCCTCCCGCTGTCCCACCAGCCGCACACAATGCTCCAGAACCCGAGAGAAAAGCACTTCGAGGTGGTGCTCTCTCCGGGCCCTTGGAAGACCCCCCCGGCTGCCTCCAATGGGCGGTATGCAAGCACTCATGCCCGCTGTTCCCACCAGCTATGCACAATGCTCCCAAGCACGGGAGAAAAGCATTTTGTGGTGGTGCTCACTCCTTGCCCTTGGAAGACCTCCGCGCCTGCCTCCAAAGGCCGGTTTGCAAGCACTCCTGCCTGCTGTTCCCGCCACACGCGCACACTGCTCCCAAGCCCGGGAGAAAAGCGCATCGGGGTGGTGTTCTCTCCGGGCCCATGGAGGACCTCCCCGGCTGCCCCCAAAGGCCGGTTTGCAAGCATTCCCACTAGCTGTTCCCGACAGCCACGCAAATGCTCCCAAGCCCGGGAGAAAAACATTTTGGGGTGGTGCTCTCTCCGGGCCCTTGCCCCTGTGCCTCGGGGCCAGGCAGGGGGTCCACACTCCCAGGCAAAGTCAGAACCACATGCACACGTCTGTTCCTGTCCCCTGCACCGGAAGAGAGCTCGGGGGAGCCAGAGTCTGTCAGGCAGCTGCTGGGTTGGCCGCCTGTGTGGGAAGGGGCAGAGCCGACCTAGGGGCAAGTTGGGCCTCTTGCTCTCCCTGCTGCCCTGAGGCTGCTGGGCCAAAGAGGTCTTGGACATCCAGCCCCTTGCTGGTCCCTTCCATCTGAGGAGGCCCTCTGAGCTCCAGCACCTTGCAGTGTGGAGACAGCCCCTGCCAGCAACCTCCTCTCCAAGGAGGCCTCAACCGAGGCCTAGTCCCAGGGAAAGGCACCAGCGGGGATGAACCTGGGGAGGCGCCCGGGAATGTCTGGACCCAGTCCCCGCAGCCTGCCCCTTGGTGGAGCAGTACCCCCGGAGGCCAGGAAGGTCTGGGCAAGGCTGGCCTGGGGCAGGGGCCCTGCTGGGTCCTGCCCCTGGCCTGTGGGGCCTCTGAGCATGAGCGGCCCTCTCCCGCTGGAAGACCTCCCCGGCTGCCTCCAAAGGCCGATTTGCCAACACTCGCGCCCGCTGTTCCCGCCAGGCACGCACAATGCTCCCAAGCCCGGGAAAAAAGCGCTTCGGGGTGGTGCTCTCACCGGGCCCTTGCCCCTGAGCCTGGGGGCAATGCAGGGGGAACACACTCCCAGGCCAAGGCAGAACCACATGCACACGTCTGTTCCTGGTCCCTGCACCGGCAGAGAGCTCGAGGGAGCCAGAGTATGCCAGGCAGCTGCTGGGCTGGCGGCCTGTGTGGAAAGGGGCCGAGCCGAACTAGGGGCAAGTTGGGCCTCTTGCTCTCCCTGCTGCCCTGAGGCTGCTGGGCCAAAGAGGTCTTGGGCATCCAGCCCCTTGCGGGTCCCTTCCCTCTAATGAGGCCCTCTGAGCTCCAGCACCTTGCAGTGTGGAGACAGCCCCTGCCAGGAACCTCCTCTCCAAGGAGGCCTCAACCGAGGCCTAGGCCTAGGGGAAAGACACCAGCGGGGATGAACCAGTGGAGGCGCACGGCCATGTCTGGACCCAGTCCCCGCAGCCTGCCCCTTGGTGGGGCAGTACCCCCGGAGGCCAGGAAGGTCTGGGCAAGGCTGGCCAGGGGCAGGGGCCCTGCTGGGTCCTGCCCCTGGCCTGTAGGGCCTCTGAGCACAACCGGGCCTCTCCCGCTGGAAGACCTCCCCGGCTGCCTCCAAAGGCCAGTTTAACAACACTCCTGCCCGCTGTTCCTGCCAGGCACGCACAATGCTCCCAAGCCCAGGAGAAAAGCGCTTCAGGGTGGTGCTCTCTCCGGGCCCTTGCCCCTGAGCCTGTGGGCAAGGCAGGGGGAACACACTCCCAGACCAAGGCAGAACCACATGCACACGTCTGTTCCTGTCCCCTGCACCGGCAGAGAGCTCGGGGGAGCCAGAGTCTCTCAGGCAGGTGCTGGGCTGGCCGCCTGTGTGGGAAGGGGCAGAGCCGACCTAGGGGCAAGTTGGGCCTCTTGCTCTCCCTGCTGCCCTGAGGCTGCTGGGCCAAAGAGGTCTTGGGCATCCAGCCCCTAACTGGTCCCTTCCCTCTGACGAGGCCCTCTGAGCTCCAGCACCTTGCAGTGTGGAGACAGCACCTGCCAGCAATCTCCTCTCCAAGGAGGCCTCAACTGAGGCCTAGGCCCAGGGAAAAGGCACCAGCGGGGTTGATCCAGGGGAGGCGCCCGGGCATGTCTGGACCCTGTCCCCGCAGCCTGCCCCTTGGTGGGGCAGTACCCCCGGAGGCCAGGAAGGTCTGGGCAAGGCTGGCCAGGGGCAGGGGCCCTGCTGGGTCCTGCCCCTGGCCTGTGGGGCCTCTGAGCACAACCGGCCCTCTCCCACTGGAAGACCTCCCCAGCTGCCTCCAAAGGCCGGTTTTCAAGCACTCCCGCCCACTGTTCCCGCCAGGCGCGCACAATGCTCCCAAGCCCGGGAGAAAAGCGCTTCGGGGTGGTGGTCTCTCCGGGCCCCTGCCCCTGAGCCTGGGGGCCAGGCAGGGGATCCACAGTCCCAGGCCAAGGCAGAACCACATGCACACGTCTGTTCCTGCCCCCTCCACCGGCAGAGAGCTGGGGGGAGCCAGAGTCTGTCAGGCAGCTGCTGGGCTGGCCGCCTGTGTGGGAAGGGGCAGAGCCGACCTAGGGGCAAGTTGGGCCTCTTGCTCTCCCTGCTGCCCTGAGGCTGCTGGGCCAAAGAGGTCTTGGGCATCCAGCCCCTTGCTGGTCCCTTCCCTCTGACGAGGCCCTCTGAGCTCCAGCACCTTGCAGTGTGGAGACAACCCCTGCCAGCAACCTCCTCTCCAAGGAGGCTTCAACCGAGGCCTAGGCCCAGGGGAAAGGCACCAGCGGAGATGAGCCAGTGGAGGCGCTCGGGCATGTCTGGACCCAGTCCCCGCAGCCTGCCCCTTGGTGGGGCAGTACCCCCGGAGGCCAGGAAGGTCTGGGCAAGGCTGGCCAGGGGCAGGGTCCCTGCTGGGTCCTGCCCCTGGCCTGTGGGGCCTCTGAGCACAACAGGCCCGCTCCCACTGGAAGACCTCCCCGGCTGCCTCCAAAGGCCGGTTTGCCAACACTCCCGCCCGCTGTTCCCGCCAGGCACGCACAATGCTCCCAAGCCCGGGAGAAAAGCGCTTCGGGGTGTTGCTCTCTCCGGTCCCTTGCCCCTGAGCCTGGGGTCCAGGCAGTGGGTCCACACTCCCAGACCGAGGCAGAACCACATGCACACGTCTGTTCCTGACCCCTGCACCGGCAGAGAGCTCGGGGGAGCCAGAGTCTGTCAGGCAGCTGCTGGGTTGGCTGCCTGTGTGGGAAGGGGCAGAGCCGACCTAGGGGCAAGTTGGGCCTCTTGCTCTCCCTGCTGCCCTGAGGCTGCTGGGCCAAAGAGGTCTTGGGCATCCAGCCCCTTGCTGGTCCCTTCCCGCTGACGAGGCCCTCTGAGCTCCAGCACCTTGCAGTGTGGAGACAGCCCCTGCCAGCAACCTCCTCTCCAAGGAGGCCTCAACCGAGGCCTAGGCCCAGGGGAAAGGCACCAGCGGGGATGAGCCTGGGGAGGCGCCCGGGCATGTCTGGACCCAGTCCCCGCAGCCTGCCCCTTGGTGGGGTAGTAACCCCGGAGGCCAGGAGGGTCTGGGCAAGGCTGCCAGGGGCAGGGACACTGCTGGGTCCTGCCCCTGGCCTGTGGGGCGTCTGAGCACAACCGGTACTCTCCCGCTGGAAGACCTCCCCGGCTGCCTCCAAAGGCCGGTTTGCAAGCACTCCCGCCCGCTGTTCCCGCCAGGCACGCACAATGCTCCCAAGCGCGGGAGAAAAGCGCTTCGGGGTGGTGCTCTCTACAGGCCCTTGGAAGACCTCCCCGGCTGCCTCCAAAGGCCGGTTTGCAAGGACTCCTTCCTGCTGTTCCCGCCAGCCACGCACAATGCTCCCAAGCCCGGGAGAGAAGCATTTTGGGGTGGTGCTCTCTACAGGCCCTTGGAAGACCTCCCCGGCTGCCTCCAGTGGCCAGTTTGCAAGCACTCATGCCCGCTGTTCCCACCAGCCGCGCACAATGCTCCCAAGCCCGGGAGAAAAGCTTTTTGGGGTGGTGCTCACACCGGGCCCTGGAAGACCTCCCCGGCTGCCTGCAAAGGCCGGTTTTCAAGCACTCCTGCCTGCTGTTCCAGCCACCCGCGCACAATACTCCCAAGCCCGGGAGAAAAGCGCTTCGGGGTGGTGCTCTCTACAGGCCCTTGGAAGACCTCCCGGGCTGCCTCCAAAAGCCGGTTTGCAAGCACTCATGTCCGCTGTTCCCGACAGCCGCGCACAATGCTCCCAAGCCCGGGAGAAAAGCATTTTGGGGTGGTGATCAGTCCGGGCCCTTGGAAGACCTCCCCGGCTGCCTCCAAAGGACAGTTTGCAAGCACTCATGCCCGCTGTTCCCGCCAGCCGCGCACAATGCTCCCAAGACCGTGAGAAAAGCGCTTCGGGTTGGTGGTCTCTCCGGGACCATGGAGGACCTCCCCGGCTGCCCCCAAAGGCCGGTTTGCAAGCACTCCCACTCGCTGTTCCCGCCAGCCACACACAATGTTCCAAAACCCCAGAGAAAAGCGCTTTGGGGTGGTGCTCTCTCCGGGCCCTTGGAAGACTTCTCTGGCTGCCTCCAAAGGCCGGTTTGCAAGAATTCCCTCCCGCTGTCCCACCAGCCGCACACAATGCTCCAGAACCCGAGAGAAAAGCACTTCGAGGTGGTGTTCTCTCCGGGCCCTTGGAAGACCTCCCCGGCTGCCTCCAATGGGCGGTATGCAAGCACTCATGCCCGCTGTTCCCACCAGCTATGCACAATGCTCCCAAGCACGGGAGAAAAGCATTTTGTGGTGGTGCTCACTCCTTGCCCTTGGAAGACCTCCGCGCCTGCCTCCAAAGGCCGGTTTGCAAGCACTCCTGCCTGCTGTTCCCGCCACACGCGCACACTGCTCCCAAGCCCGGGAGAAAAGCGCATCGGGGTGGTGTTCTCTCCGGGCCCATGGAGGACCTCCCCGGCTGCCCCCAAAGGCCGGTTTGCAAGCATTCCCACTAGCTGTTCCCGACAGCCACGCAAATGCTCCCAAGCCCGGGAGAAAAACATTTTGGGGTGGTGCTATCTCCGGGCCCTTGCCCCTGTGCCTCGGGGCCAGGCAGGGGGTCCACACTCCCAGGCAAAGTCAGAACCACATGCACACGTCTGTTCCTGTCCCCTGCACCGGAAGAGAGCTCGGGGGAGCCAGAGTCTGTCAGGCAGCTGCTGGGCTGGCGGCCTGTGTGGGAAGGGGCAGAGCCGACCTAGGGGCAAGTTGGGCCTCTTGCTCTCCCTGCTGCCCTGAGGCTGCTGGGCCAAAGAGGTCTTGGACATCCAGCCCCTTGCTGGTCCCTTCCATCTGAGGAGGCCCTCTGAGCTCCAGCACCTTGCAGTGTGGAGACAGCCCCTGCCAGCAACCTCCTCTCCAAGGAGGCCTCAACCGAGGCCTAGTCCCAGGGAAAGGCACCAGCGGGGATGAACCTGGGGAGGCGCCCGGGAATGTCTGGACCCAGTCCCCGCAGCCTGCCCCTTGGTGGGGCAGTACCCCCGGAGGCCAGGAAGGTCTGGGCAAGGCTGGCCTGGGGCAGGGGCCCTGCTGGGTCCTGCCCCTGGCCTGTGGGGCCTCTGAGCATGAGCGGCCCTCTCCCGCTGGAAGACCTCCCCGGCTGCCTCCAAAGGCCGATTTGCCAACACTCGCGCCCGCTGTTCCCGCCAGGCACGCACAATGCTCCCAAGCCCGGGAAAAAAGCGCTTCGGGGTGGTGCTCTCACCGGGCCCTTGCCCCTGAGCCTGGGGGCAATGCAGGGGGAACACACTCCCAGGCCAAGGCAGAACCACATGCACACGTCTGTTCCTGGTCCCTGCACCGGCAGAGAGCTCGAGGGAGCCAGAGTATGCCAGGCAGCTGCTGGGCTGGCGGCCTGTGTGGAAAGGGGCCGAGCCGAACTAGGGGCAAGTTGGGCCTCTTGCTCTCCCTGCTGCCCTGAGGCTGCTGGGCCAAAGAGGTCTTGGGCATCCAGCCCCTTGCGGGTCCCTTCCCTCTAATGAGGCCCTCTGAGCTCCAGCACCTTGCAGTGTGGAGACAGCCCCTGCCAGGAACCTCCTCTCCAAGGAGGCCTCAACCGAGGCCTAGGCCTAGGGGAAAGACACCAGCGGGGATGAACCAGTGGAGGCGCACGGCCATGTCTGGACCCAGTCCCCGCAGCCTGCCCCTTGGTGGGGCAGTACCCCCGGAGGCCAGGAAGGTCTGGGCAAGGCTGGCCAGGGGCAGGGGCCCTGCTGGGTCCTGCCCCTGGCCTGTAGGGCCTCTGAGCACAACCGGGCCTCTCCCGCTGGAAGACCTCCCCGGCTGCCTCCAAAGGCCAGTTTAACAACACTCCTGCCCGCTGTTCCCGCCAGGCACGCACAATGCTCCCAAGCCCAGGAGAAAAGCGCTTCAGGGTGGTGCTCTCTCCGGGCCCTTGCCCCTGAGCCTGTGGGCAAGGCAGGGGGAACACACTCCCAGACCAAGGCAGAACCACATGCACACGTCTGTTCCTGTCCCCTGCACCGGCAGAGAGCTCGGGGGAGCCAGAGTCTCTCAGGCAGGTGCTGGGCTGGCCGCCTGTGTGGGAAGGGGCAGAGCCGACCTAGGGGCAAGTTGGGCCTCTTGCTCTCCCTGCTGCCCTGAGGCTGCTGGGCCAAAGAGGTCTTGGGCATCCAGCCCCTAACTGGTCCCTTCCCTCTGACGAGGCCCTCTGAGCTCCAGCACCTTGCAGTGTGGAGACAGCACCTGCCAGCAATCTCCTCTCCAAGGAGGCCTCAACTGAGGCCTAGGCCCAGGGAAAAGGCACCAGCGGGGTTGATCCAGGGGAGGCGCCCGGGCATGTCTGGACCCTGTCCCCGCAGCCTGCCCCTTGGTGGGGCAGTACCCCCGGAGGCCAGGAAGGTCTGGGCAAGGCTGGCCAGGGGCAGGGGCCCTGCTGGGTCCTGCCCCTGGCCTGTGGGGCCTCTGAGCACAACCGGCCCTCTCCCACTGGAAGACCTCCCCAGCTGCCTCCAAAGGCCGGTTTTCAAGCACTCCCGCCCACTGTTCCCGCCAGGCGCGCACAATGCTCCCAAGCCCGGGAGAAAAGCGCTTCGGGGTGGTGGTCTCTCCGGGCCCCTGCCCCTGAGCCTGGGGGCCAGGCAGGGGATCCACAGTCCCAGGCCAAGGCAGAACCACATGCACACGTCTGTTCCTGCCCCCTCCACCGGCAGAGAGCTGGGGGGAGCCAGAGTCTGTCAGGCAGCTGCTGGGCTGGCCGCCTGTGTGGGAAGGGGCAGAGCCGACCTATGGGCAAGTTGGGCCTCTTGCTCTCCCTGCTGCCCTGAGGCTGCTGGGCCAAAGAGGTCTTGGGCATCCAGCCCCTTGCTGGTCCCTTCCCTCTGACGAGGCCCTCTGAGCTCCAGCACCTTGCAGTGTGGAGACAGCCCCTGCCAGCAACCTCCTCTCCAAGGAGGCCTCAACCGAGGCCTAGGCCCAGGGGAAAGGCACCAGCGGAGATGAGCCAGTGGAGGCGCACGGGCATGTCTGGACCCAGTCCCCGCAGCCTGCCCCTTGGTGGGGCAGTACCCCCGGAGGCCAGGAAGGTCTGGGCAAGGCTGGCCAGGGGCAGGGTCCCTGCTGGGTCCTGCCCCTGGCCTGTGGGGCCTCTGAGCACAACAGGCCCTCTCCCACTGGAAGACCTCCCCGGCTGCCTCCAAAGGCCGGTTTGCCAACACTCCCGCCCGCTGTTCCCGCCAGGCACGCATAATGCTCCCAAGCCCGGGAGAAAAGCGCTTCGGGGTGGTGCTCTCTCCGGTCCCTTGCCCCTGAGCCTGGGGTCCAGGCAGTGGGTCCACACTCCCAGACCGAGGCAGAACCACATGCACACGTCTGTTCCTGACCCCTGCACCGGCAGAGAGCTCGGGGGAGCCAGAGTCTGTCAGGCAGCTGCTGGGTTGGCTGCCTGTGTGGGAAGGGGCAGAGCCGACCTAGGGGCAAGTTGGGCCTCTTGCTCTCCCTGCTGCCCAGAGGCTGCTGGGCCAAAGAGGTCTTGGGCATCCAGCCCCTTGCTGGTCCCTTCCCGCTGACGAGGCCCTCTGAGCTCCAGCACCTTGCAGTGTGGAGACAGCCCCTGCCAGCAACCTCCTCTCCAAGGAGGCCTCAACCGAGGCCTAGGCCCAGGGGAAAGGCACCAGCGGGGATGAGCCTGGGGAGGCGCCCGGGCATGTCTGGACCCAGTCCCCGCAGCCTGCCCCTTGGTGGGGTAGTAACCCCGGAGGCCAGGAGGGTCTGGGCAAGGCTGCCAGGGGCAGGGACATTGCTGGGTCCTGCCCCTGGCCTGTGGGGCGTCTGAGCACAACCGGCACTCTCCCGCTGGAAGACCTCCCCGGCTGCCTCCAAAGGCCGGTTTGCAAGCACTCCCGCCCGCTGTTCCCGCCAGGCACGCACAATGCTCCCAAGGCCGGGAGAAAAGCGCTTCGGGGTGTTGCTCTCTCCGGGCCCTTGCCCCTGAGCCTGGGGGCCAAGCAGTTGGAACACACTCCCAGGCCAAGGCAGAACGACATGCACACGTCTGTTCCTGCCCCCTACACCGGCAGAGAGCTCGGGGGAACCAGAGACTACCAGGCTGCTGCTGGGCTGGCTGCCTGTGTGGGACCGGACAGAGCCGACCTAGGGGCAAGTTGGGCCTCTTGCTCTCCCTGCTGCCCTGAGGCTGCTGGGCCAAAGACGTCTTGGGCATCCAGCCCCTTACTGGTCCCTTCCCTCTGACGAGGCCCTCTGAGCTCCAGCACCTTGCAGTGTGGAGACAGCCCCTGCCAGCAACCTCCTCTCCAAGGAGGCCTCAACCGAGGCCTAGGCCCAGGGGAAAGGCACCAGCGGGGATGAGCCAAGGGAGGCGCCCGAGCATGTCTGGACCCAGTCCCCGCAGCCTGCCCCTTGGTGGGGCAGTACCCCCGGAGGCCAGGAAGGTCTGGGCAAGGCTGGCCAGGGGCAGGGGCCCTGCTGCGTCCTGCCCCTGACCTGTGGGGCCTCTGAGCACAACCGGCCCTCTCCCACTGGAAGACCTCCCCGGCTGCCTCCAAAGGCCGGTTTGCAAGCGCTCCCGCCCACTGTTCCCAGCAGGCGTGCACAATGCTCCCAAGCCCGGGAGAAAAGCGCTTCAGGGTGGTGCTCTCTCCGGGCCCTTGCCCCTGAGCCTGGGGTCAAGGCACGGTGTCCACACTCCCAGGCCAATTCAGAACCACATGCACACGTCTGTTCCTGCCCCCTGCACCGGCAGAGAGCTCGGGGGAGCCAGAGTCTGTCAGGCAGCTGCTGGGCTGGCCGCCTGTGTGGGAAGGGGCAGAGCCGACCTAGGGGCAAGTTGGGCCTCTTGCTCTCCCTGCTGCCCTGAGGCTGCTGGGCCAAAGAGGTCTTGGGCATCCATCCCGTTGCTGGTCCCTTCCCTCTGACGAGGCCCTCTGAGCTCCAGCACCTTGCAGTGTGGAGACAGCCCCTGCCAGCAACCTACTCTCCAAGGAGGCCTCAACCGAGGCCTAGGCCCAGGGGAAAGGCACCAGCGGGGATGAGCCTGGGGAGGCGCCCGGGCATGTCTGGACCCATTCCCCGCAGCCTACCCCTTGGTGGGGCTGTAACCCCGGAGGCAGGAAGGTCTGGGCAAGGCTGGCCAGGGGCAGGGGCCCTGCTGGGTCCTGCCCCTGGCCTGTGGGGCCTCTGAGCACAACCGGCCCTCTCCCACTGGAAGACTTCCCCGGCTGCCTCCAAAGGCCGGTTTGCAAGCACTCCCGCCCACTGTTCCCACCAAGCACGCACAATTCTCCCAAGCCCGGGAGAAAAGCGCTTCGGGGTGGTGCTCTCTCCGGGCCCTTGCCCCTGAACCTGGGGGCCAGGCAGTTGGTTCACACTCGGAGACCAAGGCAGAACCACATGCACACGTCTGTTCCTGACCCCTGCACCGGCAGAGAGCTCGGGGGAGCCAGAGTCTGTCAGGCAGCTGCTGGGCTAGCCGCCTGTGTGGGAAGGGGCAGAGCCGACCTAGGGGCAAGTTGGGCCTCTTCCTCTCCCTGCTGCCCTGAGGCTGCTGGGCCAAAGAGGTCTTGGGCATCCAGCCCCTTGCTGGTCCCTTCCCTCTGACGAGGCCCTCTGAGCTCCAGCACCTTGCAGTGTGGAGACAGCCCCTGCCAGCAACGTCCTCTCCAAGGAGGCCTCAACCGAGCCCTAGGCCCAGGGGAAAGGCACCAGCGGGGATGAGCCTGGGGAGGCGCCCGGCCATGTCTGGACCCAGTCCCCGCAGCCTGCCCCTTGGTGGGGCAGTACCCCCGGAGGCCAGGAGGGTCTGGGCAAGGCTGCCAGGGGCAGGGACACTGCTGGGTCCTGCCCCTGGCCTGTGGGGCGTCTGAGCACAACCGGCACTCTCCCGCTGGAAGACCTCCCCGGCTGCCTCCAAAGGCCGGTTTGCAAGCACTCCCGCCCGTTGTTCCCGCCAGGCACGCACAATGCTCCCAAGCCCGGGAGAAAAGCGCTTCGGGGTGGTGCTCTCTCCGGGCCCTTGCCCCTGAGCCTGGGGCCAGGCAGGGGGAACACACTCCCAGGCCAAGGCAGAACGACATGCACACGTCTGTTCCTGCCCCATGCACCGGCAGAGAGCTCGGGGGAGCCAGAGTCTGTCAGGCAGCTGCTAGGCTGGCCGCCTGTGTGGGAAGGGGCAGAGCCGACCTAGGGGCAAGTTGGGCCTCTTGCTCTCCCTGCTGCCCTGAGGCTGCTGGGCCAAAGAGATCTTGGGCATCCAGCCCCTTGCTTGTCCCTTCCCTCTGACGAGGCCCTCTGAGCTCCAGCACCTTGCAGTGTGGAGACAGCCCCTGCCAGCAACCTCCTCTCCAAGGAGGCCTCAACCGAGGCCTAGGACCAGGGGAAAGGAACCAGCGGGGATGAGCCTGGGGAGGCGCCCGGGCATGTCTGGACCCAGTCCCCGCAGCCTGCCCCTTGGTGGGGCAGTACCCCCGGAAGCCAGGAAGGTCTGGGCAAGGCTAGCCACGGGCAGGGGCCCTGCTGGGTCCTGCCCCTGGCCTGTGGGTCCTCTGAGCACAACCGGCCCTCTCCCACTGGAAGACTTCCCCGGCTGCCTCCAAAGGCCGGTTTGCCAACACTCCCGCCCGCTGTTCCCGCCAGGCACGCACAATTCTCCCAAGCCCGGGAGAAAAGCGCTTTGGGGTGTTGCTCTCTCCGGGCCCTTGCCCCTGAGCGTGGGGGCGAGGCAGTGGGTCCACACTCCCAGACCAACGCAGAACCACATGCACACGTCTGTTCCTGACCCCTGCACCAGCAGAGAGCTCGGGGGAGCCAGAGTCTGTCAGGCAGCTGCTGGGCTGGCCGCCTGTGTGGGAAGGGGCAGAGCCAACCTAGGGGCAAGTTGGGCCTCTTGCTCTCCCTGCTGCCCTGAGGCTGCTGGGCCAAAGAGGTCTTGGGCATCCAGCCCCTTGCTGGTCCCTTCCCTCTGACGAGGCCCTCTGAGCTCCAGCACCTTGCAGTGTGGAGACAGCCCCTGCCAGCAACCTCCTCTCCAATGAGGCCTCAACCGAGGCCTAGGCCCAGGGGAAAGGCACCAGCGGGGATGAGCCTGGGGAGGCGCCCGGGCATGTCTGGACCCAGTCCCCGCAGCCTGCCCCTTGGTGGGGCAGTACCCCCGGAGGCCAGGAAGGTCTGGGCAAGGCTGGCCAGGGGCAGGGGCCCTGCTGCGTCCTGCCCCTGACCTGTGGGGCCTCTGAGCACAACCGGCCCTCTCCCACTGGAAGACCTCCCCGGCTGCCTCCAAAGGCCGGTTTGCAAGCGCTCCCGCCCACTGTTCCCAGCAGGCGTGCACAATGCTCCCAAGCCCGGGAGAAAAGCGCTTCAGGGTGGTGCTCTCTCCGGGCCCTTGCCCCTGAGCCTGGGGTCAAGGCACGGTGTCCACACTCCCAGGCCAATTAAGAACCACATGCACACGTCTGTTCCTGCCCCCTGCACCGGCAGAGAGCTCGGGGGAGCCAGAGTCTGTCAGGCAGCTGCTGGGCTGGCCGCCTGTGTGGGAAGGGGCAGAGCCGACCTAGGGGCAAGTTGGGCCTCTTGTTCTCCCTGCTGCCCTGAGGCTGCTGGGCCAAAGAGGTCTTGGGCATCCATCCCGTTGCTGGTCCCTTCCCTCTGACGAGGCCCTCTGAGCTCCAGCACCTTGCAGTGTGGAGACAGCCCCTGCCAGCAACCTCCTCTCCAAGGAGGCCTCAACCGAGGCCTAGGCCCAGGGGAAAGGCACCAGCGGGGATGAGCCTGGGGAGGCGCCCGGGCATGTCTGGACCCATTCCCCGCAGCCTACCCCTTGGTGGGGCTGTAACCCCGGAGGCAGGAAGGTCTGGGCAAGGCTGGCCAGGGGCAGGGGCCCTGCTGGGTCCTGCCCCTGGCCTGTGGGGCCTCTGAGCACAACCGGCCCTCTCCCACTGGAAGACCTCCCCGGCTGCCTCCAAAGGCCGGTTTGCAAGCACTCCCGCCCACTGTTCCCACCAAGCACGCACAATTCTCCCAAGCCCGGGAGAAAAGCGCTTCGGGGTGGTGCTCTCTCCGGGCCCTTGCCCCTGAACCTGGGGGCCAGGCAGTTGGTTCACACTCGGAGACCAAGGCAGAACCACATGCACACGTCTGTTCCTGACCCCTGCACCGGCAGAGAGCTCGGGGGAGCCAGAGTCTGTCAGGCAGCTGCTGGGCTGGCCGCCTGTGTGGGAAGGGGCAGAGCCGACCTAGGGGCAAGTTGGGCCTCTTCCTCTCCCTGCTGCCCTGAGGCTGCTGGGCCAAAGAGGTCTTGGGCATCCAGCCCCTTGCTGGTCCCTTCCCTCTGATGAGGCCCTCTGAGCTCCAGCACCTTGCAGTGTGGAGACAGCCCCTGCCAGCAACCTCCTCTCCAAGGAGGCCTCAACCGAGGCCTAGGCCTAGGGGAAAGGCACCAGCGGGGATGAGCCTGGGGAGGCGCCCGGCCATGTCTGGACCCAGTCCCCGCAGCCTGCCCCTTGGTGGGGAAGTACCCCCGGAAGCCAGGAAGGTCTCGGCAAGGCTGCCAGGGGCAGGGACACTGCTGGGTCCTGCCCCTGGCCTGTTGGGCGTCTGAGCACAACCGGCACTCTCCCGCTGGAAGACCTCCCCGTCTGCCTCCAAAAGACGGTTTGCAAGCACTCCCACCCGCTGTTCCCCCAGGCACGCACAATCCTCCCAAGCCCGGGAGAAAAGCGCTTTGCGGTGGTGCTCTGTCCGGGCCCTTGCCCCTGAGCCTGGGGCCAGGCAAGGGGAACACTCTCCCAGGCCAAGGGAGAACGACATGCACACGTCTGTTCCTGCCCCCTACACCGGCAGAGAGCTCGGGGGAGCCAGAGACTGCCAGGCTGCTGCTGGGCTGGCTGCCTGTGTGGGACGGGGCAGAGCCGACCTAGGGGCAAGTTGGGCCTCTTGCTCTCCCTGCTGCCCTGAGGCTGCTGGGTCAAAGAGGTCTTGGGCATCCAGCCCTTTGCTGGTGCCTTCCCTCTGACGAGGCCCTCTGAGCTCCAGCACCTTGCAGTGTGGAGACAGCCCCTGCCAGCAACCTCCTCTCCAAAGAGGCCTCAACCGAGGACTACACCCAGGGGAAAGGCACCAGCGGGGATGATCCTGGGGAGGCGCACGGACATGTCTGGACCCAGTCTCCGCAGCCTGCCCCTTGGTGGGGCAGTACCCCCGGAGGCCAGGAAGGTCTGGGCAAGTCTGTCCATGGGCAGGGGCCCTGCTGGGTCCTGACCCTGGCCTGTGGGGCCTCTGAGCACAACCGGCCCTCTCCCACTGGAAGACCTCCCCGGCTGCCTCCAAAGGCCGGTTTGCAAGCGATCCCGCCCACTGTTTCCATCAGGCGTGCACAATGCTCCCAAGCCCGGGAGAAAAGCGCTTCAGGGTGGTGCTCTCTCTGGGCCCTTGACCCTGAGCCTGGGGGCAAGGCAGGGTGTCCACACTCCCAGGCCAAGGCAGAACCACATGCACACGTCTGATCTGCGCCCTGCACCGGCAGAGAGCTCGGGGGAGCCAGAGTCTGTCAGGCAGCTGCTGGGCTGGCCGCCTGTGTGGGAAGGGGCAGAGCCGACCTAGGGGCAAGTTGGGCCTCTTGCTCTCCCTGCTGCCCTGAGGCTGCTGGGCCAAAGAGGTCTTGGCCATCCAGCCCCTTGCTGGTCCCTTCCCTCTGACGAGGCCCTCTGAGCTCCAGCACCTTGCAGTGTGGAGACAGCCCCTGCCAGCAACCTCCTCTCCAAGGAGGCCTCAACCGAGGCCTAGGCCCAGGGGAAAGGCACCAGCGGGGATGAGCCTGGGGAGGCGCCCGGGCATGTATGGACCCAGTCCCCGCAGCCTGCCCCTTGGTGGGGCAGTACCCCCGGAGGCGAGGAAGGTCTGGGCAAGGCTGGCCAGGGGCAGGGGACCTGCTGGGTCCTGCCCCTGGCCTGTGGGGCCTCTGAGCACAACCGGCCCTCTCCCACTGGAAGACCTCCCCGGCTGCCTCCAAAGTCCTGTTTGCAAACACTCCCGCCCGCTGTTCACGTCAGGCTCGCACAATGCTCCCAAGCCCGGGAGAAAAGCACTTCGGAGTGGTGCTCTCTCCGGGCTCTTGCCCCTGAGCCTGGGGGCAAGGCAGGGGGAACACACTCCCAGGCCAAGGCAGAAACACATGCCCACGTCTGTTCCTGTCCCCTGCACCGGCAGAGAGCTTGGGGGAGCCAGAGTCTGTCAGGCAGGTGCTGGGTTGGCCGCCTGTGTGGGAAGGGGCAGAGCCGACCTAGGGGCAAGTTGGGCCTCTTGCTCTCCCTGCTGCCCTGAGGCTGCTGGGCCAAAGACGTCTTGGGCATCCAGCCCCTCGCTGGTCCCTTCACTCTGACGAGGCCCTCTGAGCTCCAGCACCTTGCAGTGTGGAGACAGCCCCTGCCAGCAACCTCCTCTCCAAGGAGGCCTCAACCGAGGCCTAGGCCAAGGGGAAAGGCACCAGCGGGGATGAGCCAGGGGAGGCGCCCGAGCATGTCTGGACCCAGTTCCCGCAGCCTGCCCCTTGGTGGGGCAGTACCCCCGGAGGCCAGGAAGGTCTGAGTAAGGCTGGCCAGGGGCAGGGGCCCTGCTGGGTCCTGCCCCTGGCCTGTGGAGCCTCTGAGCACAACCGGCCCTCTCCCACTGAAAGACCTCGCCGGCTGCCTCCAAAGGCCGGTTTGCAAGCGCTACCGCCCACTGTTCCCAGCAGGCGTGCACAATGCTCCTAAGCCCGGGAGAAAAGCGCTTCAGGGTGGTGCTCTCTCCGGGCCCTTTCCCCTGAGCCTGGGGGCCAGGCAGGGGGTCCACACTCCCAGGCCAAGGCAGAACGACATGCACACGTCTGTTCCTGCCCCATGCACCGGCAGAGAGCTCGGGGGAGCCAGAGTCTGTCAGGCAGCTGCTGGGCTGGCCGCCTGTGTGGGAAGGGGCAGAGCCGACCTAGGGGCAAGTTGGGCCTCTTGCTCTCCCTGCTGCGCTGAGGCTGCTGGGCCAAAGAGATCTTAGGGCATCCAGCCCCTTGCTTGTCCCTTCCCTCTGACGAGGCCCTCTGAGCTCCAGCACCTTGCAGTGTGGAGACAGCCCCTGCCAGCAACCTCCTCTCCAAGGAGGCCTCAACCGAGGCCTAGGACCAGGGGAAAGGCACCAGCGGGGATGAGCCTGGGGAGGCGCCCGGGCATGTCTGGACCCAGTCTCCGCAGCCTGCCCCTTGGTGGGGCAGTACCC